>NC_133329.1:140997579-141342250 GCF_042186555.1 Aquarana catesbeiana | reverse complement strand
ATTTTTTTCATGAGGAGGGTGGGAGAGAAACCTTTTGGCACTTTTTTTTTTTTTTTTTTTCTTCCTTTAAACTAAACATTTAAGTTGTTGGCAATAGATGGAACCCCTTAGTGCCGACCATACGCATATATGTGGCCTCAGATTTAAGGGGTTATACCGGGGGGATACTCTAACCTGGTAACTGTTACTTTTTTTTAAAAGCGTTGCCAATGGAGATTTTTAGGTACTGTAGTTTGTCGCCATTCCACGAGTTTACTCGGCGTAACATCACCTTTCACATTATATAAGAAAATGGGGCTAACTTTACTGTTTAGTTTTTTTTTTTTAATTTGTGAAAGTGTCTTTTTTCCCAAAAAATTGCGTTTAAAAGACCGGTGCGCAAATACCGTGTGACATAAAATATTGCAACGATTGCCATTTTATTCTGTGTGTGTGTGTGTGTATGTGTATATATATATATATTTATAATGTTTGGGGGTTCGTAATCATTTTCTAGCAAAAAATACAGATTTAAACTTGTAAGCAACAAATGTCAGAAATAGGCTTAGGGGAGAAAGGGATAATCTAAATACTGTATAATTGTTTTATGCATAGCTCCTGAATTGCCCAGTATCTTTCAATACATTTAATGAGAAAGCTGCAGCTACAGTGACACTGATGGTATCATAACAAGATCTGTGAACTGCCATGTGTAAATTTTACCTCTGGACTTCCAAAGAGATTTAAAAGCCGTCCGGGGATTTGATGCAACAGACAGACCCCCTCTCCATCCTTTTAGTCAAAAATACTTGCCTGCTGATGCAGAAGCCGCTATACATTGCCTGGCAAGTCAGCAATCTGGTTTTCTTGTAAGTGATGTTATGGGTGGGGCTGCAGGTTTCATTGGTCATATTGAAAAGGACATATCCCAGTGTCTGTTTCACTGCCAGGTGTTTTTTCACCTTAATGCATAGGATGCATTAAGGTGAAAAAACACGAACCTTTCGCAACCCCTTTAACACTCTAAAGTACAGTGCATCTGGAAAGTATTCACAGCACTTCACCTTTTCCACATTTTATTATGTTGCAGCCTTTTTCCAAAATTGATTAAATTCAGTATTTTCCTCAAAATTCTACAAACCATACCACATAATGACAACATGAAAGAAGTTTGTTTAAAATCTTTGCAAATTTATTAAACATAAAAAATAAAAAAAATCCCATATACATAAGTATTCACAGCCTTTGCTCAATACTTTGTTGATGCACCTTTGGCACCAATTACAGCCTCAAGTCTTTTTAGGTATGATGCTTCAAGCTTGGCACACCTATTTTTGGCAGTTTCTCCCATTTTCTTTGCAGGACCTCTCAAGCTCCATTAGATTGGATGGGGGAGCGTCGGTGCACGGCCATTTTCAAAACTCTCCAGTTATGTTCAATCGGGTTCAAGTCTGGGCCATTTAAGGACATTCACAGAGTTGTCCCGTAGCCACTCCATCTTGGCTATGTGCTTAGGGTCATTGTCCTATTGGAAGATGAACCTTTCGCCCCAGTCTGAGGTCCAGAGAGCTCTGGAGCAGGTTTTCATCAAGGATGTCTCTGTACATTGCTGCGTTCATCTTTCCCTTGATCCTGCCTAGTCTCCCAGTTTCTGCCGCTGAAAAACATCCCCACAGCATGATGCTGCCACCACCCTGCTTCACTGTAGGGATGGTATTTGCAAGGTGATGAGTGGTGCCTGGTTTCCAACAGACATGACACTTGCCATTCAGGCCAAAGAGTTCATTCTTTGTTTTATCAGACCAGAGAATTTTGTTTCCCATGGTCTGAGAGTCCTTCAGGTACCATTTGGCAAACTCCAGATGGGCTGTCGTGTGCCTTTTACTGAGGAGTGGCTTCCGTCTGGCAACTTTTACAATACAAGCCTGATTGGTGGAGTGCTGCAGAGATGGTTGTTCTTCTGGACGGTTCTCCTCTCTCCAAAGGAAACGCTGGAGCTCTGTCAGAGTGACCATCGGGTTTTTGGTCACCTCCCTGACAAAGGCCCTTCTCCCCGGATTGCTCAGTTTGTCTGGACGGCCCTCTCTAGGAAGAGTCCTGGTGGTTCCAAACTTCTTCCATTTATAGATGATGGAAGCCACTGTGCTCACTGGAACCTTCAATGCTGCAGAAATGTTTCTGTAACCTTCCCCAGATCTGTACCTCGATACAATCCTGTCTCGGTCTACAGACAATTCCTTGGACTTCATGGCTTGGTTTGTGGTCTGACATGCATTATTAACTGTGGGATCTTATATAGACAGGTGTGTGCCTTTCCAAATCATGTCCATTCAACTGAATTGACCACAGGTGGACTTCAATCAAGTTGTAGAAAGATCTTAAGGATGATCAGTGGAAACGGGATGCACCTGAGCTCGATTTTGAGTGTCATAGCAAAGGCTGTGAATACTTATGTACATGTGATTTTTATTTTTTTATTTTTTAATACATTTGCAAAGTTTTCAAACAAACTTCTTTCACATTATTGTCCATTATTGGGTATTGTTTGTAGAATTTTGAGGAAAATAAGGAATTTGATCCATTTTGGAATAAGGCTGTAACATAACAAAATGTGGAAAAAGTGAAGCACTGTGCATACTTCCCGGATGCACTGTATATTATAGGGTTTGGCTTCAGGATTCCACTTTAGAGACAATATTGATATTTTATGTATTGTTTTATTAAAGGAGCGCTATACATTTACCATTGTGTTTGTTTACCACAATCCTTCTCATAATAATTCTTCATTTAGAGAATAAATATGCAAATACATATTTGTGGAAATAATTAGTCAGGATTCATAAATGAGTTAGTAATGGTCCAATTAATCAGTTATAAATGTATGACGAACATTAAAACATTTCTTAGTACTCTTGGCCCCTTGATATAGCTGGAAGCGAATTAGTAATGCAGCGTTGTAATGATGTCTAAATGAGCCTGTATGCCTCCGACTGACTTGTGTGGGGTTTGTTTTAATGATAATATCTGTCGAGTTTTATCACTTTATTTTAACTATGATGAGAAAATGTGCTTGTCTCTTATCAGGTCTGAAGATGCAAACAAGGCTTTTTCTGCTGCGGTGCAGATGCATGATGTCCTGGTTAAAGCATGGGCCATGTGGGGTGACTACCTAGAGAACATTTTTGTGAAAGAACGCCAGCTGCATCTGGGTGTGTCTGCTATTACCTGCTACCTCCATGCCTGCCGCCATCAAAATGAGAGCAAGTCCAGGAAGTATTTGGCAAAGGTATGTGTTTGTGGCCAGTTTTTTTCCTTTTAATTAAACCTTATTGAGGTTGTAGGAAAACACCACAGGGTTACGGAAATTGTAAAGGAGACCTATTTGAACATATGCAAACTGCAACTTGGACCCCTGTCCAGCAAAATACGTGGATATAATATGTGGTGCAAAAACCCCATAGTGTAACGTGGGGCTTGCACTTGACCACCAGTGTAATTTGGGGATTTTTTACACAGACCACCATTTTTAACTGACAGCACTTTAACAAAGACCACCTGCGTAACTGTGGGTACTGTCACACTGATGGCCTGTTTAACTGATCGTACGTGACTTAAAGAGGAAGTAAACTCCCCTTATTATTTTTTACCTATAGGTAAGCCTATAATAAGGCTTACCTATAAGTACTGTAAGTATCTCCTAAACTTGCGCTGTTTAGGAGAGATTTACTGTATACTGTGCTGATTACATTATTGGCGCATGCGATCTGAAGGTACGGCCGCCTGTGCCATTTCTTCAGGGTCCTGTGCCGTTTTGGTGCTTTTATTTCCTGTGAATATATGGTTGTTATGGTTGATTAACCACTTCCCCTCTCACTCCTGTACACCCCCCTATGGACAGAGACATTTTTACATTTGCTATGGGCCTCTTTATTTGACAATACCCATCTTTATAATTACTTAAGATGACAAAGTAACATATACAGTGGGGACGGAAAGTATTCACACCCCCTTAAATTTTTCACTCTTTGTTATATTGCAGCCATTTGCTAAAATCATTTTTTCCTCATTAATGTACACACTGCACCCCATATTGACAGAAAAAACACAGAATTGTTGATATTTTTGCAGATTTATTAAAAAGGAAAAACTGAAATATCACATGGTCCTAAGTATTCAGACCCTTTGCTGTGACACTCATATATTTAAATCAGGTGCTGTCCATTTCTTCTGATCATCCTTGAGATGGTTCTACACCTTCATTGGAGTCCAGCTGTGTTTGATTATACTGATTGGACTTGATTAGGAAAGCCACACACATGTCTATATAAGACATTACAGCTCACAGTGCATGTCAGAGCAAATGAGAATCATGAGGTCAAAGGAACTGCCTGAAGAGCTCAGAGACAGAATTGTGTCAAGGCACAGATCTGGCCAAGGTTACAAAAAAAATTCTGCTGCACTTAAGGTTCGTTTGGGACGACCAGAACCCTTCCTAGAGCTGGCCGTCCAGCCAAACTGAGCTATCGGGGGAGAAGAGCCTTGGTGAGAGAGGTAAAGAAGAACCCAAAGATCATTGTGGCTGAGCTCCAGAGATGCAGTCAGGAGATGGGAGAAAGTTGTAGAAAGTCAACCATCACTGCAGCCCTCCACCATTCGGGGCCTTATGGCAGAGTGGCCCGACGGATGCCTCTCCTCAGTGCAAGACACATGAAAGCCCACATGGAGTTTGCTAAAAAAAAAAAAAAAAACACCTGAAGGATTCCAAGATGGTGAGAAATAAGATTCTCTGGTCTGATGAGACCAAAATAGAACTTTTTGGCCTTAATTCTAAGCGGTATGTGTGGAGAAAACCAGGCACTGCTCATGACCTGTCCAATACGGTCCCAACAGTGAAGCATGGTGGTGGCAGCATCATGCTGTGGGGGTGTTTTTCAGCTGCAGGGACAGGACGACTGGTTGCAATCGAGGGAAAGATGAATGCGGCCAAGTACAGGGATATCCTGGACGAAAACCTTCTCTAGAGTGGTCAGAACCTCAGACTGGGCCGAAGGTTTACCTTCCAACAAGACAATGACCCTAAGCACACAGCTAAAATAACGAAGGAGTGGCTTCACAACAACTCTGTGACTGTTCTTGAATGGCCCAGTCAGAGCCCTGACTTAAACCCAATTGAGCATCTCTGGAGAGACCTAAAAATAGCTGTCCACCAACGTTTACCATCCAACCTGACAGAACTGGAGAGGATCTCCAAGAAGGAATGGCAGAGGATCCCCAAATCCAGGTGTGAAAAACTTGTTGCATTTTTCCCAAAAAGACTCATGGCTGTATTAGATCAAAAGGGTGCTTCTACTAAATACTGAGCAAGGGGTCTGAATACTTAGGACCATGTGATATTTCAGTTTTTCTTTATTAATAAATCTGCAAAAATGTCAGCAATTCTGTGTTTTTCTGTCAATATGGGGTGCTGTGTGCACATTAATGAGGAATAAAATAAACTTAAATGATTTTAGCAAATGGCTGCAATATAACAAAGAGTGAAAAATTTAAGAGGGTCTGAATACTTTACGTCCCCACAGTATATTGTTTAAAGGTAGGTATATGAAGCATGAAATGAGGCATGAAGGTAAAAAACCTACTGTGAGCTGCTACCCTGAGCCCCCTCTTAATCTAGCCATGTGCTAGGGATCCTCAGCTGTCCTGGGTGTCTCTCTCCTCTTATTGGCTGAAACACAGCAATGGGAGTCATTGGCTCCAACTGCTGTGAATCACAGCCAGTGAGCCAATGAGGAGAGAGTGGGGGGCGAGGCCTGAGCCACGGCTCCATGTGTCTTATAGATGCATAGAGCGGGGCTTATGAGCGAGCACACACCAGTGCCCCCAAAGAAAGTGGCTTACTATTTGGGCACTGGTCAAGGGGAAGGAGCCAGGAGCGCCAGCCTGGGGACTCGAGAAGAAGACAAAGGGCAACTGCCCCAGCCTATAATTGGCCTTAATAACAATAAGCACATGGAAGGGCGATGCATGACAAAGAAAAATTCCTAGGTCAACGTACCAGCCAGCCTGCAACAAACCGAATTGTCCTATCTAACAATTCACGTTAGTTTGCACACATTTGCAAATACATACGTAACCTGCAGAGGCCGCGACAAGGTACCCCAGTATTATCTGCAGTCCTAACGCTACAAATTTTGAGAGCCTCCATAGTAGGAGCACATATAGTAATGGATAGATTAAGGGCGGGTTTGCCTACTCCTCCTCAAGGGCACAGGGGAGCACTGGACACCCAGCAGATAGCACAGCGCAAGTAAATATATCATGTTTATTATTTAAAAAAAAAAAAAAACTTTTATTATCACTTTTAGGAAAAAAAGGCTTTCTTTCTGTGATATGGTTTTTTAAAAAATGTATTTTTTAGCGCAGCCCCCCTTTTTTTTTTTTTTGCACTTTTTAAAGTTGTATCACTAGACAAATGAACAAATGAAAAAAAAAGTTTAAATATTAATGGGTAATAATTAAAAAAGCTGAAAGAATAGTTTTTAAAGTGCAATTCCAGGATCCAACTAAGGATAAAACTGCCCCAGTGTGAAAGTACCCTTTAAAGTGAAGAATTCTTTACCGTCATTTTAGCGTTACTTTACGGCCGCTAGCGGGGCACTTTTTTTAACCCCTGCTAGCGGCCAACTAAGGGGGTTAATATCACCTGTGTTGTGCTTTTCAGGCGCTTCGGAAGCGCTGCCCATTCATTCCCATTGGCAGGGGCGTTTTAGAAGCGGTGTATACAACGCTCCCACAACGCCCCAAAGATGCTGCTTGCAGGACTTTTTTTTTTTTTTCCCCGTTCCGCAAGTGCACTGCCCCAGTTTGAAAGCACTCGGGCTTTCACACTGGGGAGACATGTAATGTGCTATTTTTAGCACTAAAACGCCTGAAAATTGATTCCATGTGAAAGTACCCTTAGTGTAGGTGCACTACTACTTTTTATACATTTTTTTTTTTTTTTTTGCTCAGTTTAATTTACAATAAAAATATGTTCTGATTCCAGGTACTCTGGCTTCTGAGCTTTGACGATGACAAGAACACACTAGCAGATGCTGTAGACAAGTACTGCATTGGGGTTCCACCTATCCAGTGGTTGGCATGGATTCCACAACTTCTAACCTGTCTAGTTGGCTCAGAAGGCAAACTCCTTCTAAACCTCATCAGCCAGGTAAGCTTTGCTGCTCTTATATCAATGTTTAGATATAAATTATGTCACTAACCCCTTTTTTGCTAAAAAGAGAGCTCCCCGAAAGAAGGGGAAATGGCTTAACACTGAATTCCTTATAGAGATGACAAACATACAATTTCTTTCTCCTACATTGAGGGTCACATGAAGTCTTTCACCTTCAGGTTATACTGCTGCTTGCAGGAGGATTGGACACTGGCAAACAAAAAAAAAATGTAGGCTAGCCCCAGGGTAACCCCTCCCACTACCACCATTCCAGGGACAAGGTGGTGTTGAAGCCTGGGACTTCCTTTTTGCTTAAGACAGTTTCTGCCTTTCGCTAGGACAACATTCTTCCAATGCTCTCTCCGGCTTCATTACACCAGGAAATTTCCCTCCTTTGTCTGGATGTGGTTTGTGCTGTCTTTTAGCCATTATTTCTATCAGAAAGACTGATTCCCTTTTAGTCATGGTCCTGTAGAGAGGTACACCAGTTTCTCGTTCTATCATCTCCAGGTGGCTCAGACAGACCATGGTATAAGAATATTGCCTCAATAATGAGGTTCTACCCTTTTCTTTCAAGGCACGCTTTGCTAGATCTACGAGTGCTTTTATGGCTTTTTGTCATCAGGCCCCTGATTTCCCAGATTTGCAAGGCTGCCACTTGGTCTACTGTTCACATGTTCTCTAGGTGGACATTGCTGCCCCATCTGATGCCAGCTTCCCATGTAAGGTCTTTTAGGCAGTACTTTGAGCTGCAGGCAGTCTGCAGTTCTCTGTTTAATTGGGGCTGTTAGCATTTGTAGTCGTGGGGAAATGAGAGAAATCCAATTACATTGGGAAAAATGACACTTCTGCAGGAGTTCGGTGCAGGTATCCCCAGTGCTCACCATGTTACGAAGAAGCAATGTTCAGGTATCCCCAGTGCTCACCATGTTACGAAGAAGCAATGTTTTAACAGTTAAAAACAGTTTAAAAAAATCATAGCTGGCTGCGGCTTGAAATCAAAAGACATTTTTTATTATTATCAAATTACTTATGCTGCAGTTGTATGTTCTGTACATTTTTTAGTGAAAGTAGAGTTTACTGTTAATGAACAATTTTCTCAGCACGGTAGAAGCTGCAAGTCTCTATCAATAAATTATTTCCCTGTGTGTGTGTGGGTACATTAACACAACCACTGTGCTGGGTTTTGCATGTGATCCTTCGTATGACACTTAAGGCTCAAAGCCATATATTTGTGTTTTGATAGCCCAAGATTATCTCTCTGCAGTGTTAATGCATTGCTTCGGGGAGGCCTCCATTTCAGAGGACCTAAACTGTTAAAGCTGTGTTTAAAAGCACACTGTAAATAGATTTAAATAGTGGGTATATCTTATTATCGAGCTCATGCCCTGGCTAATTATTTCATAAAGGCAAATGGAAATGAGTAGCAATTGCCTCATATTTCACTATAATTGTTCTGTGCATTGAACAGAATACTAAAAAGTAGGAAATGGCTTCTGAAAATCCATTAATGCGCTCATGTTTGCGCAGTAAGTAACAAAATAAAAGGAGAATGAGAGCATTTATAGTGTTCTTGTTAATGTGAAAAGTTTTAGGTCATTACTAATAACATGTTAAAGGGGCTGTCTGCTATTTCGGAGAATTGGTCAATTACATCTTGATCTTTTGGCAAATTAAGGTGCCAAGTCCTTTAGGACAGTGTTTCTCAACTCCAGTCCTCAAGGCGCCCCAACAGGTCATGTTTTCAGGATTTCCCTCATCTGAAACGGCTTTGGGAATTACTAAGGCATTGAAACTGATCAAATCACCTGTGCAAAATAATGGGAATCCTGAAAACATGACCTGTTGGTGCGCCTTGAGGACTGGAGTTGAGAAACACTGCTTTAGGATACAAGCCTGTTTCCCAGTGTTTAAAAGTTCATTCTGGGTGTGCAGCTTAAAGAAACACCATGGTTGATTTAATAAATGCAAATAGGTTGTTCACTTAGTGAGGAAAGTTACACTTTGCAAGGGAATTTCCCTCAGAGCTTAGTAAATGTGGTACTCATGTACAAGGAAAAAGAGTAGTTTTTTTTTTTTTTGCACATTATTGGATGATGGAAATCAGCAGTGCTTCACCTCATTCACTGAGCTCTGGGAAAAATTCCCTTGCAAGGTGTAACTTCCCTTGCAAATTGAACAGCCTATTTGCCTTTAGTAAATCAACCCCACTGTCACTTTGCCCATGAAGGACAAGATAACAGTATCTTTTTACGAAAGGGATTCTCCAAGCACCTTATACTCGCCTATTACTGCTCCTTCCTTCTTTGCAGATGGCACTGAAGTCAGCCTTGTTAGTGACTTGGTGGAGATGTGACATCCCTCTTCAGGTCAAGTGTCCAGGACTAGAGATTGGTTGCCATGCCCGGCCACCATCACAGGTGAACAGGTCACAAGCTCCCCTTGTACCTGGAAGTGCTGGGTACTTTTGGCAGCTGCTGAGGAACAAGAAGCTGCGAAAGAGAAGCAGGTGTGACCAGTAATTAGGCTGAAGGATGTCCTTTTGTAGAGGCACTGTCACACTGCCTTGCATAGACAAAGTGACAGTGTTTTAAAATAGCTTGTAAATACATGAGGCATAACATATTGGTTCATTAAATATGCAGGCTTTGCTTTACTACTTTGCAGTGCTGCACAATGATTATGCCTCTTCTCATAGTGCAAGTTTAAATGTCTACTGACCTACTGGAAATAATGCATTCCCCATGTTTGCTATCTTATCAGTTATTAAAACCTGTACCGAGAAAATAAGTAGACTGCCATTGCTGAGCTCTTATTTTGGAAATGATAGTTGCCTGGCTGATATGCTGATCCAAAGAATTTAGTGCTCGAAATATGGCATTCTACTGACACACCTTGATTGTATAGCCACCAGTTGCATTCCTTTTTTATTAGAACTGAGGTCATCATTAGTTGCGGATTTGCCAGATTATTGTATGGGCCTGATTGTCAAACGTTTTGGTTCCACCCTTACCAGTCACCACTTATCCTACTGTCACTATTTTCAAACAAGGCTTCGGTGGGGTGGCACAGTGTTGTAGTGGATAGCACTTTCGCCTAGCAGTACGAAGGGTCGCTGGTTCGAATCCCAACCACGACACTTACCTGCCTGGAGTTTGCATGTTCTCCCTGACTCCAAAGACATGTTGGTAGGTTAATTGGATCCTGTCTAAATTGTCCCTAGTATGTATGAATGTGAGTTAGGGACCTTAGAGTGTAAGCTCCTTGAGGGTATGGACTGATGTGAATGTACAATGTATATGTAAAGCGCTGCGTAAATGGACAGCGCAATATAAGTACCTGAAATAAATAGATAAAATAAATAAATATCCGAGATGTACAAGACTGCCGTCTTGCCTTACTGTACCAACATGACTAGCTTAACTGATGTTAGATTTGGCCACAAAGTTTTCCAGTTATCCATGTTGTTTAGCCTGGTCATATCCTGCTTCTGTGTCTTTTAGATATTTTATTGCTTTTACATCGCTACCTTTGAAAGCATTACTTTTAAACTTTCTCGGTTTTCTGCTGTTGCCACATTTTCTTAATCCTTTCCTTGTACTGAGCTAATCTACCCACACTCCTCCGCTTAATACTTATCCAGTTCTGGACCTCTGGGGCTCAACTGCAATGTTTACAACCAGCTGGCTGTCCTCTTCTTACAGCTGCCCACGCATGCACAGTAGAGCCCCATTCACTTATGAATGTTTTGGAAAGTTTGCTTAAAACTTAGAGGAACCACAGTCTGCTCACATACTTTGTAATAAAAACCATCTTTGCCATTCTGAAGCTTCTCTCCAACCACTGTACATTATTTATATATACTGTGATTCTGTACTTGCCAAATACGCTGCAGAAATCTCCCTCGATGGCGTCTGGCTGCAGCTATTTTAACTGTGGGCAGCTGAAGATGCTGCCTGTTCACTTCCTGGAATTACACAGAGGTACACCTCCCAGCTCTGCAGCTTTCATTGTTCCTCTTATGACTCATTCCCCTTCCCTTCCTGGCAAACTCTCACGAGAGTTAGAGAGAGAGCTGTGCATGATGTTATAAGCCTAGGCTAAATACCAGGTAATAAAATTGGAGTAAAGTCCTGAAATAATACCAGCAAGTGTACTACTCTCAGCATAATTTATCTTTTAAGCGAAGCCTGATTTCCTGTTTAGTTTGTTCTGTTGAGTCCTGAATTTTTTTTTTTAATATCTTATTTTATATTATAGTTTTCTTGTACTAAGATAATGCTGAATTCTGTTGCTGGTTACAGCAGAATTATGAACTGCTCTCTTAAACAACCTTTTAGCACCAAAGTCATGCATGCGTCTGTCTCTGTATTCACAGCACTGATTGCTTAAATCGTGGTTGCTTCAATGTACTTGCCCTATGTACCCGCCATATTAACCAGTCAGCCTGTTATTTGCCTATTAAAGCTTTTGTTTGTGTTTTATTAGAACAAACAGGAGCGTGTACAAGGTTAATTTTTATATTATTAGTTTACATTAATGGCATTCTACTATTTTCATGGTGACGATTTGTTCCTTTCCCCTAGAGTGAATAGAGAAACCGTACATTGAGTGAGAATCCTGCCCTTTTCATTATGCCACCGGTTGCCATGGAAACACTGTCCTTGTTATAAATTACATTCCTGTGTCCTGCCTCACAAGTGACATGATTTGTGCATATTTTATGAAGCCTTGTTAGGAGAATAGTGCTTATGATAAAACGTTCCACCACAAGGTGGTTTAACATCATCAGCATATGAGCAAGGTATGTTAACCCTTTTGGTGCCAGAAGGCTTGCATATCTATGCTGGGCAAGATTTCTCGAAGCAGAATTGTATCTTACAGCATGTTTTGAGGCAAAAGAAATGTGGCAGAATTGCCATCTTTGTTTTGTTGACACTTGAATTTGAACCTGTTGGGGTTATACTGCTGCATACAGGAGGATTTGTACACTGGCAAATAGAAAAAAAGCGGATACCCTGGTATAACTCCTCTTATACTCCTAGCATGTCTTAGATTTTTGTTGGTGTCCTGGGAGGATGGACATCTCTTCTCTGTTCTGTTAAGAAAACTCTAACCTTTTTGCTAGTTTTTTTTCTTCAGTCAAGATTTCTCCACAAGCTGCTGAGCAGGTCTCTATATATAGATATCCAGACCTAATGCTTCTCCACGCTAGCGTTTGGAGGCCATACCCACACCCGACTGGACTAGACAATTGCAAGGTTAGCCTGGACTGTTCAGGCACTGGGCTCTACATTGTGCTGCCTTCTAGACCTAAGTGGACTGTGTTAGCCGCTGATCGCTTTTCACATTCATAGACATGGCACAGCCCCACGTGTGACCCTTGACTTTGTAGACCTACTTTGTGAGTAGGCCACATTGGCCAAGTATAAGGAGCTACAACGTTACTAGGGCCTTTGGGCACTATTTAAAATTGCCAAAGTCAGTTGATTGCAGAATAAAATTAACGTTGAGGGGCTGACCATCTCTGCTTGGTTAAGTCTTGTGCGTACCACACTTTCTTTCCCACCATTCAGCATGGAGGAAGCAACCTCAGTAGGAGATCTCCCTTCATAGTTTGGATGCAGTTCATATTGTGTACGCTTTACAGCTATGGCTTTTATTGGGAAGACTGACTGTCATCTTCGATAGTTCCATAAAGGATGACCATCTTTTAATTCCATCATTTCTCTGTAGTTCAGACAGATCATCACTAATACTTATGGTCCTAAAGACTGGATTCCATCCTTTCATGTCAAGGTGCACTCTCCTAGGTCTATGAGTGCTGCTTGCACTTTTTGGCATTGGGCTACTGTTTCCTAGATTTGCAACCTGGTCTTCAGTTCACACATTCTTGGAGTTTCACCAGGTGGGATGTTCAGGCCTCATTTGATGCCAGCTTCAGGCATAAGGTTTTATAGGTGGCTCTTTGAGCTGTAGTTTGTCCCTAGTTCTGTAATTTTCTTTTGGGCCATTTAGTGTTTTATTATGGTTGCCCACCCTTCAAACTGTTTTTGGATGTCCCAACAGTCTTTACATTTCTGTGTCCCTTAGTGAACAAAAAAAATGGATTTTTGTAATAACTGAAAAATCTATTTCTTTGAGTTCATTGACAAGTCCCACCCTCTCTATGTCTGTGATTTATGCTTTTGTTACTGCCTTTTCACCAAACCGAGTAATGCGGTGGCATGCCACACAGTTTCTGTCTACAGAATATATTTCACTGCTACAAAAAGATGGATTGGGTGTGTTCACCAGCACTTGTTTGGAGTTCTTTATGTGGACATTATGCACTGTTACATTTTTTAATAATTCTTTGTGTTGTGTCACCATATTATCTCATTTGATGTCACTAATGTGGTCTGTTTTGAATATGCTGTGCTATTATTATGCCATTGGATTGTAAATACTTTGATTCTGTATTTTGGAGAAGTTAGGAAAAGTGTTCTTGTTTTATATTTACAAAGTGCCACACGTTATTGCTTATATAGTATAATTATATTATACCGGGATATTCAGTCGACGGTTTTGGATTATGTGATCCAGGCACAGATTTGTTTGCCACTGTCCAAATGATCCTGTAGGTGGCAGTATAATCCTAACAGTCTCTGAATTCTGATGTCCCTCAATGAGCTCCAAAAAAATTGAGTTTCACAATAAATGCAATTTTTTTTTTGCAGGTAAAGAATATATATATATATATATAAGTTTTTTTTTGTTATGTGCCTGAAAAGCATTGCACCCACAATAAGCAGATCGTGGGTGTAGTGCCATGGTCCTATAGACCGTCTGTGTAGCTGTCTGCCTGTTCCTCTGATACGTACAGGCACTTGCACTCTGACAGGAAGATTTAATGAACTATTAGAGCGCTCAACAGTGCCCTGGTGGTTCATTGAGAACTGCAAGCCGACAGCCCTAAAGGCTGTCAGTAGTTGTAGTTTTCACAGAACACTCTTCTAGATTGTGACAGCGAGTGGGGGAAAAAGATCCCCGCTGGCTGCCAAAACAGGGTATCAGGGGGTGTGGGGGCTCGTGCATCTGTAACATGTTACACCCTGAATGTGGGTATAACGTGTCACAAAAGGTGAACTTATCCTTTATAGTGTGTTTAAAGCCAAAGCATTTTTTTTTGTTTAGGATAAAGTAGGAGAGGATTAGAAGCTCAAATGTTATGGCTTTGTGTCCACACTACGGAGGTTGACTTTATAATTGTTCCGGCTGACCATTCTCTCTGAGACTGAAAGTGGGAGCTATTACCAGAACTGACAATGGGGACACTTGCTATGGTAACAACCATATAAAATTAGATCGTCCTTGTCTTTTTCCTGTTGTGTCTGCAGTACAGTAATGCCCCGTACACACGGTCGGACTTTGTTCGGACATTCCGACAACAAAATCCTAGGATTTTTTCCGACGGATGTTGGCTCAAACTTGTCTTGCATACACACGGTCACACAAAGTTGTTGGAAAATACGATCGTTTTAAACGCGGTGACGTAAAACATGTACGTCGGGACTATAAACGGGGCAGTGGCCAATAGCTTTCATCTCTTTATTTATTCTGAGCATGCGTGGCACTTTGTCCGTCGGATTTCTGTACACACGATCGGAATTTCCGACAACGGATTTTGTTGTCGGAAAATTTTATCTCCTGCTCTCCAACTTTGTGTGTCGGAAAATCCGATGGAAAATGTCCGATGGAGCCCACACACGGTCGGAATTTCCGACAACACGCTCCGATCGGACATTTTCCATCGGAAAATCCGACCGTGTGTACGGGGCATAAGGCTGGCCATGCATTATACAATTTTCTTATTCAATTTCCTTTAGATTTACCTTCAACTATGTAGTGAAGGGGCCAGTCTGATTGCATACAAATTGAAAGTGTTTAGGTATGACCTCCTATTATATGGTTTTGGTAAATCTAAAAGAAAATTGTATAATCTATGACCAGCCTAATGGCAGGAAGACACAATAAGAAAATTGGGTGAAAATTTCCATTCTGCGAAGAATTGGACGATTTTCTACTCGTTGATGCCCAGCAAGTAATACCCAATATCTATATTGTGAATGAAAAAGACAGATTGGAAAAATGGTGTCGTATCATTTGCGAATGAACAATATTCTATTCGTTGGTGTGAAGGTCATCCGTAAAACATCTCTTGAACATTATCACCATGACCGGAACTAGTAGATGGCCCCACTTGCATGTGAGACGTCAATGCTACGTATGAAATTGATTGCTCTTTTAAAGATTTTTTTTGATTGGTTAATGTTAGCGACGATTTCGACCAACGAACGCTGTTTCGTTGGTTGGTGTTTGAGCGATCGATGGATTTCTAACCGTGTATTCCTGCTTTAAGTAAAAATCTTTTGAATGGGACACAGATGACAAAAATAATTGGTTTTAACCCTTCCTTTATATTCAAATGTTGGGTTTAGTTGCAGGATTAATATTCATTGTAGCAGTTTTTTAATTTATTTAGACAAGTGGTAACGGTTTGTTTTCAGACACTCCTTTTATACGTATGCTTTTTGTCTCTTTGTGTGTGGTATTCACAGCGGTAAATGGAACTAGTATATCAATTTAAAACTGAGTTCCACCCACAAATTATTTTTTTTAAATATATCTGTTACGATTATGTTATGTTGTTTTGGCATTGGTTCCTGTGGTAAATAGCGCCGCTTTAGTTCGTTTTAAAAATAAAAACTTACCTTATATTCCTTATGCTCGGGCGTTCCTATCTTGCTTGTGGGCAGGTGAAGCCCACACGCATTAACTTCCAGGTTTCGGTGCTGCTGAATAAACAGCATGCATCGCCCTTTCTCGCGCATGCGCAGTAAGGTCATTTAGCCATGATTCTAACCCTCAGCGCTGCCCACTGACTCCTGGGAAATGATGACACACATCTCCCAGGAGCATTAGCGAACACAGGCGCCAAGGGAAATGACGTCAGGCACCACAGAGAGGAAGGGGGCAGATTACAAGGGACCACATAGCAACAGCCCAGAACAATTTATGTGTGAAAAAAAAAAAAACATTTTCAAATGTTTTTTCTGATGCTTTTTTCCTGTTTATTAATGTAAAGTTAATTTTGTGGGTGGAACTTCGCTTTAAGGATAGGCAGATCATTCTGTGTGATCCAAATATAACTGGTCACACCTTTTACGACTCTCTTTTTTTTTTTTTTTATGTTCTAGTTTTTTTTAATTTCTATTTTTTTTATTTTGAAGATGTTATTTCTCCTTTCTTTCCACTGAATTGGTGAATTGTTTCTACCTATTTGATCAGCTCTCCTTTAAAAAAAATCTCTAGCTTCCAAAGGTCTGTCTGTACCTGATTAAATCTGTCAAGTCATGTTTTGTATTTTGATGCATTCCACTAAATAAAGAATCAGAAAAAAACATAATAGTTATAGTTTTTATTAGTTATTAGGGATGCAATATTACACAACACACCTTGCAACCCAGTTGAATAAAGACCTTTTCCACCACTTAGTACTTTCACCAGGGTTGCAATAACTGTGGCTTAAATCTCTTAGAGATGTCATATTTTTTTCAAAGGCAAAATGTTGTATTACTTATTTGTCCCCGAATAGGCAGACGCTGTGGTAAGAGCGGTTTCTTTTTACACTAAAGATATTTTCCGCCTTTGGTGATTCAGTTATACGGAGTAAGGTTACCCTCTAATGGGCACTGCCAACGTGCACCACCGGGTACGCTGGGAATTGTGGCCTCATTTATAGACTTGCTGGTGTCATTATGCCTGCTGTTTTTTCTTCAGCAGGTTGCTGCTATCTTGCTGTGCTGATCAGATTATGCTGCCTCTTGATTTTATACGGAAAGATGATCAAAGGAATGTTCTTTAATTGACCCTTAACAAAAGGTGTTAAGAAAAAACTGCTGACAAGGCCGACTGGACACAGTTTCAGTTTGCCATGCTGAGACATGACATTGGCTAACAGTCCTATTCAACAAGCTCAGTAATGATAGCTGTTTTTCCACTCTGTGATGTAGGTTTATATATTTTTTTAAGCCATTATTTATTTATTTTTTTAAAGTTCTACAAAACATGTTTCAAATTTTTTAATTGTAATTTTGACAAACCCGGTTTCTCGTACAATGTCATTTATTGTGTCTACTCTGCCTAGCTCAGTTTGAATTGCCAAGAACTGGCATGGTGGCTTAAACAGGCCATAATACTTCAGGAAGCCATCATCATTTATTGTAGGAAGTATATACAGGCAAGGTTTCTTTCCACTTCGGAGTAAAAATAGCAGTAAAGTCTGTTCTCTTTTTCTTGCTCAGGTTGGCAGAGTTTATCCTCAAGCTGTGTATTTTCCCATCCGGACTCTTTATTTAACGCTGAAGATCGAGCAGAGGGAGCGTTACAAGAGCGGTGAGTCTCACGCTTAAGAGAATCAAATCTCTTGATTTTTACACATTTATTGCACCAGGGAAGGAAGTAATTTCATGGTTCCTTTTTGTGTGCTGACACAGCGTAAGGGAGAAAAGACTCGAAAATATGGCTTGCCACTAACTAAACATTTTTCTTCTGCAGCTTCTGAGCAGGTTTGATATAAAATGGTCACAGAGTCTACCTCGCATTAGAAAACAATTTAATGCTGGCTTGTACTTTCCTGCACATTGAGATTCTTCACTACTTCATTTTTTCATACTCACCTTGGACATGAATCTAGTCTTGCTCCTCATTTCTATTCTAAGTGCCCTCGGTGTGTGTATGTATGTGTGTGTATGTATGTGTATATATATATATATATATATATATATATATATATATATATATATATATATATATATATATATATATATATATACACACACACTGTATGTACTGTGTGTGTGTATATGTATATATAATTATTTGTATATATAATTTATGAAAAATACATTTTTTTTTATATATAAATATCAGAGTTTCGGATGTCTGCCATTTGGCATGCCATCAGTGGGACCCACCTTTCTTTAAGTGCCACTAGATATTTAAGTAGAGGGATGGTACAATAAACAGGTACAGCTTATGTGGGAGGATTTGTTTCATCTCTGTGCATCACCTTAGACCAGTCACTTCACTGGGTATATGTAAAGGTTTACAACCACAAAGTCTTAAGGGGGCTAAAGTGATGTATCTCATGTTCGTTATTTCATGCTCCACTAGAGATAATTGGCAGCTGCCTAAAATCAGAATCCATCCAATCCAGTGACAATATGTTAAAAATGTTGGTGTCTGTCTCCAAGACTGACATGTTGTTCTAGAAGTTTCATGTAAACCCCTACAGAGTCCTGGATGATGTAATCTCTTAAAGGATGCAAGGATTAAACTGTGACACCCAAAAATTCTTTAAATACAATTGTAACAGAAAAAAAAAAAAAAAAAAAAAAGGAATGCGGCAAGTAGCTGATGTAATTTATTTTATTTTTATTTATTTCAGTTACTTATATATCGCCGTCAATTTATGCAGCGCTTTTACATATACATTATACATTCACATCAGTCCCTACCCTCAAGGAGCTTACAACCTAAGGTCCCTAACTCACATTCATTCATACTAGGACCAATTTAGACTGGATCCGATTTACCTACCAGCATGTCTTTGGAGCATGGAAGGAAACCGGAGTATATTATCACTTATAATGGCTTGATTGTGTTATTGCCTTACAGACTCTGGACAGCACCAGCCGAGTTCAGTCGGCACCCAGTCACATTCCGCTTCTGACCCAGGACCAATCAGAGCCACAGCGCCCATGTGGAGGTGCAGCAGAATCATGCACATGCAACGGGAGCTGCACCCCACTTTGTTGTCATCACTGGAGGGCATTGTGGACCAGATGGTTTGGTTCAGAGAGAACTGGCATGAAGAGGTAAGTGCAGTGTGGAACTCTACGTTCACCTACAGGGTCATGCCTCTAACACAATTTTTGCAGGAAATGTGCTTTAAAGCAAAACACCTTTAAAGATGTCTGGCCAATTATCGTACTATTTTCAGAACCGTGATCCTCATTCTGATGAGCATTGATTCAGAGTGATGATACTGTCCTAAGTGAACTGCTTTGCATTAGGGATTGTTTATAACGAACAGGATTCAAATTGCCTATTTTTATTTAGTCACAAACTGGTAGCAGGATACAACTAATCAAGCGAATGGGTGATCATATTATGAGATCATTCTAGCCTTAGAAGGGCATTAACTACTAACAAATTTAATGCCTAAATCCCAGAAACTTGAAAATCCTTCCTTGCTGTGGGACTGTGCCCCCCTCTCCCCCGTTAGATCTCAGGGACATGGAAATGTAAACTTACCTAATCCACCACACCTCTGCACTGCTAGACCAGACTCCACAGTGCCTTCTCCCCATCCCTCAGTAGACTAAGGTCCTGATGCCATCAAGACCAATGCGGACACTGAGGGGCAGTCCACTGCCAGAGCATAGAATCCGTTTCCTGGAGAGTGGAGGATCAGGTAAGTAAAAGCACTTTTTTTTTTCCCTCCTAGACCTAAACGAGCAGGTAACCCTTGCAGTGCTGGCACATCCCCACTGCAGGGGAGAGTGTTCAGAATTCCTGGATTAGAGAATTTTATTGAACATTTGAACATTCTAATTCTTAAATTTACGTGTTGTCAAAAACAGTTTGGTGTGACTTTTTTCCCCCGTACAAATCCCCCAGTATTTGGAGAGTCATTTTAAACAAACGCATCCTAAAATTGATTTTAAAAAAATGAAATAAAACTCACAAGAGCTTATGATCTCACTGCACCTAGGAGGCCACTAAGTGTTTTCTGGGGTTTTCACACACTGCGAACACTTGATGAAGGCTGGAATTCCAAACAACCCCACATTGCATAGAGAAATGTTTTCCAATTTTAGGTGGAGGTCATTCATACTAACCTTTCAATACAGGTGGGTTTGTATGAAAAAAGTGCTATGCAGAGTGTGATTTTATAGCAAGCAGCTGTCAGTGTAAGGACTAGTGCAAAACCTTATTTCTGTACTTGTATTGGTTGCTTAGATTAGCTCATAAAATAGGTACCAGTTTTTATCCTGTTTAAATTTGTCCACTAGGTGGCACTGATCCATTGAACTGTCAGAGTTAATATTTAGGCTGTGTAATTAATAAATATATATATAATGTTTTGACATATTTGAGATTATATATAATGTCCTTCTTACATGGTAACTATTACAGGTCCTGCGACAACTGCAACAGGGACTTGCCAAGTGTTACTCTGTGGCCTTTGAGAAAAGTGGAGCAGTTTCTGATGCTAAAATCACCCCCCATACCCTGAACTTTGTAAAAAAGCTGGTGAGCACATTTGGGGTGGGACTGGAGAATGTCTCCAATGTGTCCACCATGTTTTCCAGTGCTGCCTCTGAGTCCCTGGCCAGGAGGGCCCAAGCTACAGCACAAGACCCAGTCTTCCAGAAGCTAAAGAGCCAGTTCACCACAGGTACCATATTTACATTTTTTCCTGCTGTTCCACTATATATTAAGCTGCCTTCTGATTTTTTTTTTTTTTTGTTTTTTGTTTTTTTTTTTTATAATACTTCAGATAATAAATATGATGGATGCTGGCAGTGTGACCTAATGCACATTTGAGCCTTTTCCATTCAGAGCAAAGCAGCAGGTTTACTTTAGCCTTCTCATCCTCAGCAGCTCATACTTACCCTGTTTGCTCTCCTGCTGCTCCATTTGGTGCCAGGACCCGAAGGAAATACCCACTAATCAATAAGAAGAATGTGAGGGTGCTGGGGCAATCGGCGATTGAAGAGTTCATAGCACTGTCTATGGTTCAAATCTGTTAACTTGTAGCTTACACAGGGCTTTTCTTCGCCCTTGACAGCTAAACAGAGTGGCATAGGAGCAAAAAAAGGGAAGTATATGCTGCTGGGAGTTCATCTTTAAAGTGACCCTATTGTGTTACTTTGCATGGGCAAAGCAGAAGTTAATTTAAGTCCTTGAATTTAAATTCGCATTGCTTTAAAGAACTTGGCTAAACACTGGGGCAGATTTAATAAAACCGGAGAGTGCAAAATCTGGTGCAGCTTTGCATAGAAACCGGTCCGCTTCCAGTTTTTTTTTTTTTATTTCGAAGCTTAATCGAACAAGCTGAAGTTAGAAGCTGATTGGCTACCATGCAGAGCTGCATCAAATTTTGCACTCTCCAGTTTTAGTAAATGACCCCCATAGCTTACCCATACTGCAGTTTCAGGAATACTGAAGTTCATGGAGTGTAAAAAGACACTTAGGGCTCATTTACACTTGCTTTGGCTTCAACACACATTAACGGCTAGTTTACACTTGCTTAAAAACAAGGCTTCGGACAGGCTTTGTTAAAGCTCTTTAAACGCCGGTCAAGCCCC
This sequence comes from Aquarana catesbeiana, assembly GCF_042186555.1. Taxonomy (NCBI): domain Eukaryota; kingdom Metazoa; phylum Chordata; class Amphibia; order Anura; family Ranidae; genus Aquarana; species Aquarana catesbeiana. The sequence continues at coordinate 141,320,641 of NC_133329.1, read as the reverse complement.
TTGTCACTTAGATCCCTTTCACACTGAAGGCGCTTTTCAGGCGTTTTAGCACTAAAAATAGCGCCTGAAAAGCGCCTCTCAAGCCTCCCCAGTGTGAAAGCCTGAGTGCTTTCACACTGGGGCGGTGCGCTTGCAGGACCGAAAATAAAAAGGTCCTGCAGGCATCTTTGGGGCGGTGCAGGAGGGGTGTATACAGCGCTCCAAAACCGCCCCTGCCATTGAAATCAATGGGCAGCGCTGCCCAAGTGCATGCAAAGCGCTTCACGGGCGCTTTTAACCCTTGTTAACCCCTTATTTGGGATTAAAAGTGCCCCGCTCCTACCCGCACATCGCTGGTAAAGCGCTGCTAACGTGGCCTGTGGCCCAGTGTGACAGGGCTCTAAATAAAGTGGTTAGCTTACAGTCCTGTTTACACTTTGCTTTGCTTTGGCTTTGCTTCAATAATTTTATACCCCATGTAGCTTTAGTGGTGCTTCAAATCTTCTTCAAAGCCTCCATAGAAGTCTAATGTTTAGCCAAGCCACCTCAGTATGTCAACATTTGCAGGCGGTAGATATATTTTTATTTAGAACTGAGTTTTGTGATATGTATTTATTTTGGTATATGGACCAATGTAAAGGGACACACATGTGTACTATTCTGTTGCACCAGCCTGCATTAGGCAGTGCCCATGTAAACAGCGGGCATTTTGCTAGACAACTCCAATTTCTGCATCTTTACTTAAATTGAGTGGAATCAAAATGAGACTTCGGCACTGCAGGGACACAGTGAGGCAAATTGGTCTTGTCTGTATGTGGTCATGTCTACAGCAACCCGTCAATTTCTTCCAGGCATTCTCTTACATGAGTTCCAGAGCCCCATGTTTTGAAAAGGGGTCTATGTAATAGATTGAGCTTTGGTGGTCTTTAGTGTATCTTTTTTCTCTTGATAAATACATCTGTAAGTGTGCTCTCTATCAAACTGTCACATAGTCCAGGTCAGCACCTCCTTTTAGTATATCTAGTAGTGCGCCAGTCTCTCCTGCTTTGTTGTGACTGTAATTAGGAAATTGGCTGATGGGACTCACATGAAAGTAGCTTCCAGCTTTAAATATGACCTATATTTCTCACACCCAATAAGCTCTCTGATGCAGTCTGTGTGGCACTGCAGTTGCATGACAGTAGATAATGGAAGATGTGAACCATGTGATTAAATTTAATGGATGAAGGCCAGCAGGCTAAAAGGCAGCAGTGGATTCTTTCAGTCCCGGTGATTGTTTGCACACTATCAGAAATTCAATTGCAGTTAATGCTCTGATATATTTTTTTGTCTTCTTTCTGTTTAATTCTCTTTCACAATAGAGAATGACTGGGAGGAAGACTAACTTTATTAACCTTAGAAGATCTTTTTATGTATTTAAAATCTTTTCTTGGCTTTTAGATGAGAAGGAAAGCTCTGATTTGGTTAGTGGACACCGGGGGCATGTCACATATGAAAGGGGCTGTCATTTCCCAGAAGCCTAAATTATCAGATGATCTTTATTCGTAGAGCGGCACAGCTTTTCAGTAATTAAGTAGTCTTTTCAGCGTAGCAGATAAAGCAACTCGCAGTTGCCTGGTAGATATTTGGCACAAGGTGCTTTCACTCTTTGAAGCCGTGTTAGCAGGTTTTTAATATCACAAAGTGGAACTCCCACTAAACCTTTTTCAAGTTATATTAAAGTCTTTTTTTTGTTTTTTTAAATAACAAACATGCTATACAAAACCACTGCATAGATCAGCCCAGATTCTCCTCTTCACCGGTCCCTCGCCAGCATTCCTGGCCCCTCCCTCCTGCCGAGTTCCCCCACAGCAAGCAGCTTGCTATGGGGGCACCAAAGCCATACCGCTGCGCTTTTTGTTCAAACACGGATCCGCCCCCTCTCTCTCCTCATTGGCTCACTGGCTTTGACAGCATCTCAGCCAATCAGGAGGGAGAGTCCCGGACAGCCAAGGCTCTGGTGCAACATCGCTGGATCGAGATGGGCCTCAGGTAAGTATTAGGGGGGCTGCTGCACACAGAAGGGTAAAAAAACCTTCTGCCTTTAAAACCATTTTAAAGGGGGTTGTAAAGTCAGAAGGTTTTTTTTTATCTTAATGCATTAAGATAAAAACCCTTCTGTGTGCAGCAGCCACCTAATATTTACCTAATCCCTCTCTCTGTCCAGCGATGTAGTGGTCAGAAGGAGCTCCAGGAAGTGTGAGATGCAAAATATTCATCAGACATTGGTAGCTCTTCAATAGATTGAAGATCCGTGGTGTAGGTGGCTGGACAAATAAGTATTAACTGTGCTTTTTAGAAGTGAAAGGGTCTCTTTCACTGAGGTGCTCGGGAGGAGCTCTCTGTACTAACCATTCGAGCTGCACGATTCTGTGAAAAACGAGAATCGCAGTTTTTCTTTGCTTAGAATAAAGATCACGATTCTCGCGGCGTAACATCATCTTTCACATTATACAAAAAAAATTGGGCTACCTTTACTGGTTTTCTTTTTTTAAATTCATTAAAGTGTGTTTTTTTTTTTTTTCCAAAAAAAATTGCATTTGAAAGACTGCTGCGCTAATACAGTGTGACATAAAATATTGCAACAACCACCATTTTATTTATTTTTACAGCCGTCAGCTGGAGCAGAGAACTCTGCATAGAATCCGGAAAATGCTTTGTTAAAGTGGTTGTAAACCTAGTTACACCACTTTTACCTACAGGTAAGCCTATAATGAGGCTTACCTGTAGGTACTAGAAATATTTCTAAACCTGCATGGTTTAGGAGATATTTACCATATACGCTTGCGCCAACATCATCTTCGCATGCGCACTGAAGAAAGGGCATGAGCGTGACCGGCGGCTCCCACGCGACTCCGGCCAGTCACAGAGCCGGTGTCCGTGACCCCCAGAAGAAAGAGGGGGGAAGATGGATGTGGCCACCAGTGGGGACATCGTGGGATTCATTTGCAGGTAAGTGCAACATAATGGGCTAGTATGCAATGCATACTAGCCCATTATTCTTTTATTTTGCAGGGGGAAAAAAGGAAGTAAAACCCATTAAGGTTTTACTTCCTCTTTAAAGCGGAGGTCCGCCCACACACGCAAATATTAAAAGCCAGCAGCTACACACACTGCAGCTGCTGATTTCAATAATAGGACACTTACCTCTCCTGGAGTCCAGCGATGTCGGCACCGCAGCTGATGTTTCCATCAGCTGTCAGGTGCTGCCGCCGCCATTGCTGATGTGGGAACCCAGCAGTGAAGCATTTAAGATCGCGAGGGGGGGAAATAATCGCGATCTTGATTCTTAACGTTTAATCGTGCAGCTCCACTAACCATGCAACGTTAGTACAGCAAACTCCTCGATGAGCTATTGTGTTCTGACTCTACTCACCCCTGACACACCATCCCCCGCCTGAAGTCAGCGCTCGTAACCATTGGCTGATCGGATGCTGGCTTTCCAGCTTGCGCGTTCCACAGAAGGCAGTCATTTGGCCGGCTTCTGTCGGACAGGTTGATGTGCACATGGGGCAAATGTCAGCTGGTTTCTGTTGAAACAGCCAATACAGGCCGATATTCGGCCCATGTGTACCAGGCTACAGTCTTTCCATTGCAATCTCAACTGCTCTGAAGAGTTCCAGACAAAACGTTTACATTCTAGTATGCACCATGTACAAAGGGCCACACAATGTAATCCTAATGCAAACTTTATCATTAGCATTGTTCTTGCTAGTTATAATTGAATTACAATGAAAGGTCTGTGTCAGTGATTGCAGTGATTTGTTGAGTTCCTGATTGATTGGCTTTTTGCAACACTTGGAGCGAGCTGCAGGATCATCAGCTTCATTAGCGTTTCCTGTTGTCCAGCCCAGCTTCTGTTGCTCACGGCACACACCAGCATCTTGTAGCCAGCTACAGCAGCAGCTCTACAGCCAGATTTAAACTGCCAGAGTGATTTGTAGCTACTTTAAATCGTTGCTATGAAGTTATCTGTTTGACATAGCCCTTATGGAAGCCATATGTCATTTGCCACAATTTTGTGAATCTAAAGTCTACAAAGATATAATATTTTACTGATTGGGGAAAAAAAGAAGAATATCCTCAGTTCACTTGTTTAAACTATCCATTTTCTGTCCACAATTTAGACTTTGACTTCAGCGTCCCCGGTTCCATGAAGCTGCACAATCTCATTTCCAAGCTGAAAAAGTGGATCAAAATTCTGGAGGCCAAAACGAAGCAACTACCCAAATTCTTCCTGATCGAAGAGAAATGCCGCTTCTTGAGCAATTTCTCTGCTCAGACAGCAGAAGTCGAGATTCCAGGGGAATTCCTAATGCCAAAACCCACACATTATTACATCAAAATAGCCAGGTAAATGAAGCGACGCACTGGACACAAAAGAAATGCAGACAATTGCCGTATGATACAAATTATGCTATTGACAGCACCTTTGAAGCAAGTTTTGTTTGGAACTTGCGTGACCTTGCTGCTGTCAGATTGTGATGAATTGTTTATTAACATTGCCATTTTGGGTACCACTTTTAGCGTTACCTTGCTACCTGATTGTTCTGGAAATGTGTTCTCATTTCTCTCGTTGCCATGACAGTTCTAGGGCATTGTCCTTTCTTGATAGTAAAATGCCGGAATACAAAGAAAAATTGAATGCAGCCGGCTAATGGCTTCCCAAGTGTAGTCCTTGACAGATAGCAGCAGGCCAGGTCAGAAAAATATTTTTTAAAGGGGCACAGCAGGAAATGAATCTTATTTAAAGAGGTACTGAAGTAAGAAATGAATTCCTTTCACATGCAGCAGAGGCTAGGGAATAGATGCTTGAATAGACACGCTTTGTCCTACCTCAGTGCATCATTGTGTTGTTAGAGATGACTAAAGAGAGAGAGATCTACAAAGTGTTCTGTGGCATCACAAAATGGCTGAATCAGAATATCCTTTCCTTTACTGTACAAAGGTGTTAACAGGTTGAATATAGGGCTTAATACTTAGATGTCTGTCAGCAATTTTTAACAGTTTTTCATAGAAATTTGATATCTTTCATTTTGCAGTTAACATCAATCACAGTAAAACAATGTTGCAATTACAATTATGTTTAATGGTTTCTTCTAATTTTGTGAATGTCCTGTTCATGTGACTAATGTATAAGTACATTGAGGAAGAAAACCTTTGTCCAACCAAACTTTCTGTTCAAATCCACTAAAGGTATTCCAGGTGCATCCAAAAAAAAAGTGTTCAAAGTCTTAGGCCGGCCATAGAAAGAGCAGATTTGCTCAATTCCACCATCAACACAGACAGTGTTGACAGGGGAACTGTGTGTTCTTCCGGCGGGGACAGCTTCACCTGCCGGGAGAACTGAGTGATTATTGCTAGCGGCTATAACAACCGTTAGCAATAATTGCATGTAAAATTCAGCAGGCTGGTTGTTCCCAAGTTGATTTATCGATCAACTTGGGTACATTCATCCTGCCCATACATGATTAAAATCTCGGCCGAGATTCGAACCGTCTATGGCTGGTTTTACAGTTTATTTGCAGTAGAATGTGTCAACATTTTCTCAGCCTGTGTCGAAAACCTGTCTCCTGCTAGCATGCTGAAAAAATGGACCATTGTTCTCTGGTTGCAGAGGCCTGACGCACACCTATAGCTCTGCATGTTCATAGTCTTCTTGCTGATTGGAAACCTCTAGGTCTTGCTCAACGGGTTGCTTTCATACCTCTGCGAAGAGACCTCCGCTTCTACACAGACAATAGCGTCCTTCTCTGCAGCATTTTGGCAGGGGACATGCGCTGTGCATGCATTCTTTTAAAAAGAAAATAATCCTAATAATAATTTTAAGAATTTTTTACACTATTTGCTGGAGCAGCCATTGTTGACCACCTTCTGAAAAAAAACGAATTGCCTGACTATGATGTTGACCCATGGGCTCAAAATATTTAATTTTGAGACACCTGACCCAGAATAAGTCCAAAGTTTGGAGAAGTTTTAAATTCCTGTCTGTATACCTGTTATGAATCAGTAATGCAAGTATTGAAGCCACAGAAGGTCGGCGTAGCAGCCAGGCAATAAGCCTTTGCACAGTGAGATCACAATTTTTGCATCCTGTTTCACCCAGAAAAGTTTCCTTTTTAGGGAAGAAACTCCTCTCTTCTGTGAAGGGCACATTTCCCCATACACCTTAGAAAAACTGTAACATACTGAGCCCAGGTTTTCAGCTAAGCTGTTGTTTTCACTTGGACAACCTCAGATTTTTCTGCAGCATCCATAAGGAATAGATCATACTGTATGTTTGCATCCTGTCTCCTCTAGTGTGTTTTTCTATAGGAGTTATCTATTTTTCAGATTGTCTGGTGACCATGACAGTTTGAATGCAAAACGAAGCTTGGTCTGTCACGTTTTGGCCTTGCAAAGGTAGAGGGGAAAACTCGCCATTGAGCTTTTGGACAGTAGCAGAAACTTTATAGGAGATAGTGCCCTGCCTCATTCACACATAGTGTTCTCCTTTTTTTTTAAATTTCGTGAAGATTGCTAGAAATTTTGAGTGCTTGGCCAGGATTTTATTTTAAATGCATTAACACCTTTAGTCAGGGGGAGACCAGGCATTCAGAGAAGTGTGTTGAACCCAGAAGATAGCTCCTCGAGAAATTAAAAAAAAAAACCTCAATACTTACCTGCCAATCTTCAAAGGGAAGCATTTTCACATTTTTTAAATTAGCAGCTTTGAGTCCATTTTAAGAGCAGACTGTAAAAGTTCCCATTTAAAGTGGTATTTAACCCAGCCCCCCTCGCCTTCCCTTACCTGTATTGCTGGTTTATCTTCAAATTACATACCTGCAGAGTCAAACCAGCATTGCCCCACTGCAATCTGCTTTTCAGGTGACATAGCCAGGAGTCCCACGTGTCTATCTTGGTCATCTTCAGCTGGCTGCTTCTTCGGGTTCAGGCAGCCAACTCTAGATGATGTGCCAGTCTCACCCTCTGACCACTCTGCCCCCCCCCCCCCCCCGTCCTGCAGCCTCCTGGGAGATGCGATATAAGTATTTTGAGGAGCCTGCCGAACCAGGGACACATCATTCTGGCCTAGGCCAGAATGGCGGTAGGGGGTGGGCCGCAAGATAAAAAAAAAAAAGTATAAACACAGAAAGAAAAGGAGGGGCGAGGCTTGTTGGTGTAAGGAGCAAACTCAATTTTTAGAGTTAAGTTCCCCCTTAAGTAGGCTAAGTAATAGCAATGATGTACACATCTCCAGCTAATGGCTCATCTACACATCTCTGTTTTAATTCAGTATTTGTTAATAATTTTTACTGTAATAAAAAATGAACACTAGAACAGCAAGCATGTAAAAGTCTTATAAAAAATCTTTTAAGGGTTTACTCTAAAAATGTAAGATGTGCTCACTGAGGCTGTCTAGTTTCAGGCAAGTAAAATGTAGAATTAGTAAAATGGCAAACTAAGCCTATTAGTGTATGTATCTGATTATATGTATATCTCCCCTTTACTGTATATCTCCCCTTTACTACTACAGTATTTAATAATAAAAGTAGGTTTTAGCAGTGATGAAGGCTGCTGGAACATTTTGTAGAATAATAAACTTGGACTCTGTACAGCAGCATCTTCCCAGTAATTTTACATTGCTGCCTGCTAGAGAGAATGCATTTACAGCTTGGTAGGACAGCTGTGCTCATCGCACCTTCCCTTTCACACACAATCAGAGGTTCTCATTTTATGGCTTGAAACCTATTATGTTAAGCCTCTACATACTCATACTTTTCAAGCAGTATGCTCATCCCAGTTGTTTTTAGAGCGTCAAGTGATTTAACCTTTTCCCATCCAGATGTGCTCAACTACAATTTCAATGTTGTTTTGAAGCAGTCTATTTTCAGTGTCTTCTATTGTATCAGTATTATAATTTTTCTTTTGCTTAAGACCATGCATATCTTGTTTTAGAGGATAGAGCTGACATTTTATTTTCATTTTTTTTTAAACTTAAATTAGAGGAGCCAAATTCTTGCTGCAAATTAAAGAAGTCTCAGTGTAGGCCTTTGCAATTATTCAGAGATACCTAAAGGGGTTTATGTGCTCACTATATTCTGAGAATCACTTTCCCCCTCAGGAGTCCGTTTGGAGGTACCAGAATGAGCTTTGATATTGTACTACATTAAACAAATCTCTGATAAAAGGAAACCTGTACTGAGGAAATATGGAACTTGCTTGACCTAGTTGCAGGCATGCTAACCCAGTAGCTTCAGTACTGTCAAATGTCAGTTGACAATCACTGACTTGAAACAAGTATGCAGGTCAGGACGACTAAATCTGGCCATAGATGGAATGAAATTTGGCCGATTTAGGAAGAACTGTCCGAATTTTGGTCCATATATGGGCCGTTTCCATTTAAAAGGCATTGATCTGGTAAATTTTCATTTGATCAGGTGGCTGCAATGCTGAGCAGTGTAATCTGACAGTGGAGGAGTCCCCTCTGTCAGAATACATTAGCACAGCGAGGAGGATTCCTTCATCTACCTTACTTGTGTGTATGGGGGAATCTGTTCAAGCAGAGTTAAATATAGTCAGCCTTATGGAGACCATAAACAGAGCGAATAACTTTCCTGCAACCACCTCAATTCCCCCATCAACACAGACCATGTTGACAGGGGAATCGCGCTGAGCCATTGCATTCTCCCAGAGGGGGCAGTTGTCCCCACAGGGAGAAGACAGTGATTATTGATAGAATCCAATTATAAAAGGCACCAACCATGTAAACCTATGTACATTAAAGTGGTTGTATAGGCAGAAGGTTTTTAAAAGGAGGCTCTGGGTAAGTATAACATGTTTATTATTTGTAAAGAAAAAATACTTTAGTATCACTTTAATGTGGCAGCTGCAAATTGCACTAGATTAACATTGACGAATAAAGTAAGGCACTATTCTTATATAGCAGAAAAATGTGTAGTGAAGTCTCAAAGGTGTATTCTATGGTTATATTAAATTCCATATACATTCTTTCCATACTGTATAATGAATGTATACGGAGGTTTGATATAACCATAGAGTACACCTTTGAGATTTCAAATTTTTTTGGTATATAAGAATAGTGCCTAACTTTATTCATCGGTTTTAATCTAGCGTTTATTGCTAGCGGCTATACCGGCCGCTAGCAATAATCGCATGCAAAATCCAGCAGGCTGGTTGTACCCAAGTTGATTGATCGATCCACTTAGTACATTTAGCTTGCCCATACATGGTTCAAATCTCGGCCAGTTCCTGCTGAACCGGCTGAGATTCAAACTGTCTATGGCTGGCCTTACTTTCCAGATCTGCATGCTTTATCCTGCTCAGTGGTTCAATTTATTACAGCTGGGCAACTAGTGTTTTCAGAATGTTGTCTGCAATGGCAACCTCATATTTCTGTTTGTGTCCTACTAAAGTTTTCAGCTAATGCATTTGTGTTCTGACCCACCCACTACAACCTCTCGGGCTTCATTAGTGGTCGGTAAGGTCACTAGCATTAATTGTGGACCAACGGGTGCAAGAGATGGGCAGACCAGAGATTGATTTTAGAGTGGAAGTAGAGATTAGTGTAAATGTATACATGAATATAGAGAATTTTGAGGTCACAGCCAACCTATATATGGTAAAGATTCAGAAACCTGTTTTACTAGGGACTAACCATATATTTCTGGCATTATTATAGCTGACAGGCTAGAATTGAAGATTGAGCGCTTATTAATTAATGTAGTTATGGTATAGAAATATCTATAATCTGGATTATTTTGTCTCTAATAGATTTATGCCTAGAGTAGAGATTGTCCAAAAGCACAACACTGCCGCCAGAAGACTGTACATACGTGGACACAATGGCAAGATTTACCCATACCTGGTCATGAACGACGCCTGTCTGACAGAGTCCCGCAGGGAGGAGCGAGTTTTACAGCTGCTGAGGCTTCTGAATCCATGCCTGGAAAAAAGAAAGGAGACCACTAAACGTCATCTTTTCTTCACCGGTAAATAGACCTTCTCAGTCTTCCACCTCTTCTCTGGTCACCTTTTGGAGGATACTCTGGTGCAAGTCTGAAAGTGAAAAATACATGTAATTGTTTTTTGCCAGAGATTCTTTCCTTTCCTCCAGTTTATATTAGTTCACCCTATGTGTTTTTTTTTTTTTAAATAAATCTCCCCACTTATGCACCTTTGTTTAATCCAACCAATTCTGTCATTAGTAATAGCAAATATTCTTACAAAAAGGAATAACATCACAAATGAGATCATCAGCATGGAATATGTAACCATAACTGGGATGGCATTTAGGAATGTTTTCTTATAAATACAAGTTTAATACATAATTTAAAGTGCTTAAACTCCTGTTAGGGTTATTTATCCCATTATAAAGCATAGGCTGCCCACAGAGAAGGTTATTCTCACCCCCCGCTTGCAGTAACTGGGAAGAGAAGGCAAGAGTCGACTGACTAATGAACAGAAAACACGTGCCCCGTTTTGTGCTAATGAGCCTGTAATTATCAGAAAGATAGCACATCGCAGACCACTTCATCAAGGCTTTCTCTCCGCTTCCCAAATGTTTCTTAGCTGGAGCCTTTGCTTTAAAGGGATAACGTAATTTAATACAGAATCTTATATTCCAGTCCCGCATTCCTACCCGACTCATCACACTTTGAAATATAAATACAATATCCTCTGGCTTTTTTGTCTTTAGCTTGGTTGACTAGGCCCACCAGCACATGCATGATGGTTTCACAAGTTGCAATTGTGACGGTGGTTGTAAACATTGCCCAGCTTGTGGGTATGGCTAAAAAGTAGGAAGAAAGATCAGTCTATTTTATTTCAGATTTTTTTTATTTTTTTATTTTTTGTCAAAAAGAACTTTATTAAAACAATTGCATATATACAAAACGGCATGTTCCAGAACATTCAGAGACTAGACTTACAATAGGGTTTCAAAGGTACAGTAACCAATAGCATACCAAGACAGTACTAGTAAAAATGAATAACCTAGAGAATCACCCCACCATCCTGCTGCGTGCTTTAAACAGGCTATGCCTGCAGATTGTAGGATACAGTAGATACAGATCCAAAGATGTCAACCTAATCTATCCATGACTAGGTCTGCCAGAGCTAGGCCAGGAATATCCAGTCAGCCACCCCAGACCCTGGTAAACTTAGCTGGACAACCCCTATGCTGGTAAATAACCCGCTTATATCTGATAGTAGTACCCATGTATTCCACTAATTTTAAGATTAGGAGGAAAGTGCTTTTCCAATGGAGTGGACCCCCTCCCTATTAAACCGGTCCGTCACCTCCTCATCAACTATCTGAGGATACAACACTTAGGGTCCAGAGTAAGGGTGGTTTGGAATGCTTGATTAATGATATTAAAAAAGGCCTCCCAGTATCTGTGCGATTTCGGGCAGCACCATAACTTTTGTGTATCAGAGTGCTATGATCCCTGATTCATTTGGGACATAGCTATTCCTTAAAGAGGTCCATTTTATATAGTTTAAAGGGGTGTAGTGCACCCTCAACAGTATATATAATTGGGACAGGTGTTGAAATGTATTTAAGGACCTATTGTGCAACCACTTCCTGACACAACTCCCTTTGCTCACCAGGCAATTCGCCCACATCCAGCACCCATTTCTCCATTGTCTTGCTAGGGTATGCTGTCAAATAGGTAGACAAGAGCATGGCATAACATTGAGATATAAACCCGTTTCGTATAGGGCCCTGCTGCATCATACCAAAGGTAGGGGGGAAAGGGGGGGGGGGTGAGCTCTTTTGGACCTACTTCTCCTCCTGTAGGTCACATAAATGCAAGACCCCGCTGTTGGCTGACGTCACTCAGTCGGTCCAGACATTAATGTCAGGTTCCACCCAGATGCCTGAACCAGCAGCTGGCTAAGCCTTTCAGCATGCCAGTCCCCCCCCCTTTGCACAGCCTGGCACTCCAGTGAAGAGAATAGTTCTCGGTCAGATGCAGACTAACTGAGTCACTGAACCAACACTGGCCCGCTGCAGCACTGCTGGTCTTACAGTGGAGACAGAGTAGCAAGGAGGGAGTGTCCTGGCTGCAGCACCGCTGATCTTACGGGGGAGAGAGAGTAGCAAGGAGGGAGCGGGCGCGTGTGCGTCTATGTACCTGGCGTGTGTGTGTCTATGTACCTGGCTTGCTGCGGGGGCCCTCAGAGAAAGAATGAGCAAGACAGCACCAGCGGGGACTAAAAAAGAGGTAAGGGACCCCTCTGTGCAATATCATTGCACAGAGCAGGTGGGTATAAGTTTTTTTTTTTTTTTTTTTTTTTTTACACTTTAATAAAAATAGCTTTCACTATCTTGCTAAACCTCGTTACTTATTTTGTGCAATGGCGTTGTGCTTTTATCACATGTCCTGATGGCATTATGAGAATTACAGTATAAACCATATACATAGTGAGTAACCATATGCATATTGGCATAAGAGTACAAATGTGAAGCTTTTTAATGCTTTGCAATGGATATAATGTGTATAAATACTTGTGTTAGTCAGACGAATTTTCCTTTTTGCATTGTTAACACACCTAATGACTGCTACAATACACAAACTTTTATAGTTGGGTGCCATTGTCCTAAACTACAATCTGGTTTACCAGTGATAAAGGTTGTCAGGAAAGAGTAGTTCATCTTATCAAGGGGGCCATTAGGTGATCAATAGCTTTCAGCTCCCACGATAAAACCAGACCAAGGTCTGTCGCAAATTCTCATAAAATTGATTTTAGGGCTCAGGCTTTACTTGCCGGGCCGTAGAATTCAGTGCTGATATCTACACTAAGGCCTTGTACATACAGGTGTCGGTAAGTGAAAGAGCAGTGTGTACACCAAGCTTTTACAAGGTATTTGCAAAATTTACAGTAAGCTTTAAGCAGATTTGTTAAAGATTCTAATGCAAACTTTGTTCATGTATGACTGCTAGACAGAAGTCCTAATGAGAGTGCTGACTGTCATTTTTAAACAAGCTGTTAGCAATCTTTTAAGTAGTGCTTAAGCTTACTGACAGCTTTGGGGAGCATTGACCTCTTTTTCTCTGGCCATATCAAAGTGCTTAGGCCTGGTGGCAGCTATATCCCAGCACTGTCACAGGGGTGAAGGTCACATACTTGGAAGGGCCAGGTGTTGCCAATTGCTGAGGAGTAAGAAGTGGGGGTGGTAAGTGTAAGAGGGTCCAGAAGCCTACCTCATGTGATTCACCAGAAAGGAAAAGAGTTGAACATGACTTTGCTGGTGTTTAATGGAGACTATGAAAGATAAATTATGTCATATAGCTAAAATATGAAATGGTTGTGAATGCCATGTTGAGTGCTCGGTGCCTCCGTCTGCTAATTTCTTGGTCAGACAGATATTTACACAATGGTGTTATGGCTTTCCCTGTCTGCATTACTTTCCTGTTGCATTAATCAATTTCCCTCTCTTCCCTTTTTTATTTTATTCATTCCCTCTCCAAACAATAATTTCCAGTCCCCCGTGTTGTGGCCGTCTCACCGCAGATGCGTCTGGTTGAAGACAATCCCTCTTCTCTCTCCTTGGTGGAGATCTATAAGCAGCGCTGTGCCAAGAAAGGCATCGAGCATGACAACCCTATTTCACGTTACTATGACAGATTGGCTACAGTTCAAGCGCGAGGGACTCAAGCCAGTCATCAGGTACGGAATCTTTGATTAATGAATTTGGAAGGTGCACTGTAGAGGCATTCTACACCCTGATCTGGTTTAATCATCCTGCAGTATCCATTTTCATGCAAGTATGTCATTCCAGTGTAAATGAGATCAGCCCAAGATGATTATATGCTTATTCATCTTGAGCAGCTGAACAGGGCTTTTGATGTGCACATGGTGATCTGCTATATGAAAAGATACATTTTCTGCATATGTGCCTTATATGCTTTTAGCTTCTTCTGTTTCCTGTAGAGATTTGTTTAGTTTGCTGTTCTTAAAGTGAACCTGTTGACCTTTACTATTTTGTACCCAAAAGTGCTGCCATTAGGGAGATGACAAGGTGCTCAGTATTACCTCTGGTCCAAAAAATCCTCCTTGGTGCCCTTTTGCGAATACTTACACTTTGCTGTGAAGCCCAAACTGGAGGCATAAACCATGCATATCTGCATTATTTATCACAGCTTCCTGTCTGAGACCCTATTGGCCAGAAAAAAAAAAAATTATTTCTGTCTGCATTGCTGTTGGCGTTTTTCTTAAATCTTTTTGGTCTTTCTCATACGTGACATTAGCTGTAACCATAATCTATTCCTTTTGTGTATTTTCTGCTCCTTCTGCTTGCCAAACTGTATTAAAGGATAAGGGCCATTTCACATTATATGCGGTAACCAGATGCTTTACCACATAGTAAAGCATCTGTCACCGCAGGAACACACAGGAAACAATTGTTTCCTATTTGTCCCACTCACACTGCAACGTGGCCTAGTACTGCGCTGCAGCATGCTATGATAAAATTCTGCATATCGAAAACATGCTGTGATAAAATGCTGCATTTTATTGCAGCGCACTGCCCCGAATTGCACTGCAATATCAGGCAGCACGGTGTCTGACATTGCAGTGAATGAAGTGTATGTTTTGTACACTTAAAATAGTTATTACAAAAAAAAGGGAATAGTGGGATGCGATTATTTGTGCATCACACTGCCCCCTAGTGCTAACGCAGAGCTGCCGGAGCCGTGAATCGCTTGGGCTGCTCTGCGATTTCACAGAGGAGCAGTGTGAACTGGCCCCAAGTCCACCCTTCCATTCCACAAACGAATACTTACCTTGCTGCGTCTGCGCATTTGTGCCCTATAGACTTCTATGGGGTTGTGTCCTGAGGCCAGAGTTAATTGAGACAGTCCCATAGAAAGTCTGTGAGTCTGTAATGTGCAGGACTCAGGACACAGAAGACGTAGATGGGTTTAAATAAACAGCAGAACCGCTACTATTGAATCGAGGTAAGTGTGCCTGTTTTAAAATGCACTTTTCCTTTAAGGATTAGTATTCTTGAACAGATTCAGCTCTGCATACATTGCATAATAATCAATAGCCTCTGGTGAGTCATCAGACCTTGTGGATTAATATAACAGAAGTCTTTAAGTCCAATAAGGAAAGCAGTTTCCATAATTTAAGTAAATGGAAAAAGTAAAAGAAAAAAATGGCTTCCAGTACACAAGATTTTTTTCACCTACTATGGTTCTGAGTACTAAGAGCATCAGCCCTGCGGAGTATACATTATTGGCATGACAATAAATCTGAGCAATTTATAAATCAAATTCATGCACTGAGAACTCAAATACTGAGCACAGTTTGGTCACTCAAGGTGAAGTGCTATATGAAGTACTGTTCCATAATGGTTCGAACAAGGGCATATGGCATACATGGAATAGTTTAAGTAGACCTTTTTCTTTCTCGTACATCACGGGACACAGGGTCTCAGTAATTAATGATGGGTTATATAGGGTATCACTAGGTGATTGGACACTGGCACACCCTAGACAGGAAGTTCAACCCCCTATATAACCCCTCCACTTACTGGGAGTACCTCAGTTTTTTTCGCCAGTGTCTTAGGTGTTGGTCACGAGTAAAGTTGTGCTGAGCTCCGCTGGAATATCCTGCACTGGGGAAAGCCATGCAACCGGATTCATTCAAGGTGTCTTTTCCAGGCTGAGTTGGATGGTACCCAGGCCTCGTGTTCGAAGAAACAAGGTTTTACCTGTAACGCTTTTCTTTTTAGAGAGCTGGACCCCGGGATCCAGTATTTGTTTTTTTCAGCCATGTTCCTGGCGGGGTGCTTTACAGGCCCAGAACTGCGGATTCCCCTATACAAAGGGGGCCCCAGTCTCTGAAGGGTTTTTTCTAAACGGAGCCCATTGTGAGAGGTGAAGATTGGGTCTGTTACACATAACCCTGCAGCTGGATAAGGTAAGGGAGACTCCTTGCAGGGATTCTCCCCCCATGGCTTAGGTTAAGGCACAGGAAAGTGGTAGTATACCGCACCGCCCGTCGCCATTACAACGGCTTCCCATCCACCGGCCCTCCTCTCTCCTCCACCCCAGCCTCCCCTCCATGCTTGTTCCGAGGATCGGAGCCTCGGCTCGCGTTGGAAAGCGGTCTTATTTTAAAAGGCGAGGGGGGCAGATCGTTAACGCGACGTCGGCGTGGTTAGGCGCCCACATCGTAGGCTACACACAAGCTATAAAGTGCACTCTTTTTCAGATGCACACGACTTATGGAGGGACACAGAGAAGATGGGTACATGTGAGTGTGGGACGCAACATTTACTTAGGCACCAGTCTGAGACTTGGTAGCAGCAGCAGTTGCTGAACTACATTGCTCAGCAGTCAGTGCATTCTGGTAGTACCTCTGCCTTTGTTGCTTGGCACTATGGGCAGAAGAGGTACAAATACCCTGAAAAATAGGGGCTCTAAGGGATCTCCCTCATGCTCTGAGGACCCCCCTCTGCAGCACCTTCCCACCCTGAAGGACCTGGCCAGGGTGAGCCGTCGGGGTCAGGGGCTGCAACTGCTTCTGGCACTTCAGCCCCTGTAAACATTACTCAGGAGGTTTTTTTTCCTCAACCATAAATGGATTAGAGGAAAGACTAGTGGCCTTAATCACATCTTCACTCAGTGGAAGAAAACACATTAGGTCCCCCTCTGCCACCCAGGACCCTCAAACAGAGGAACTCTGGGGGAAAAAGAAGAGGAATCCCCCACAGAGGACCGGGATGAAACTGAGGACTCCTCTTCTGAGGAATCAAGTGGAGAAGGGCCCTCTTCAACTTGGTGGTGCAAATTCTTTCTGGATTGGTCCGCTCCACATTTAAGTTACCCGTATCTGAGTCAGTTGAAGAACCCTCCTCTTGTTTGGGTTCACTGAAGCCTCCTCAAACTACACATGCCTTTCCGGTTCATGGTTTACTGGAAAAAGCTTATTTATTCTGAGTGGGATCACCCAGATAAACATTTTTTCCCTCCTAAAAAGTTTTCAACACTGTATTCTATGGAAGAAAAATTGACAAAGATGTGGGGTATACCGGCAATTGATGCTGCCATATCCACCGTAAATAAAAATCTGACTTGTCCTGTTAAAGCTCAGATGCTTAGGGATCCAACTGATAAGAAATTGGAATTCCTGTTAAAAAACGTTTTCTCCTTGGCAGGTTCAGTGGCTCAACCTGCAGTGGCAGGAATCGGAGTTTGTCAATACTTGAGAGACCATGTTAAACAGGTGCTCAGTTTTACCTGAACAGCAAGCCCGGGGGGTTGGCCAACCTACCAGCGGCTTTGTGTTTTGCAGTTGATGCAATCAGAGATCCTATCCTCCAGACCTCTTGCCTTACGCTTGGGTTGGTGCATATGCGTAGAATCTGGTTGAAAAATTGGTCAGCCGAATCACCATGTAAGAAGCTTCGGGGAGGATTTGGACAATTATATCCAAAAGATCTCTAGTGGGAAAAGCACCCTCTTGCCAGTTAAGAACTCCAAAGACATGCTGGTAGGTTAATTGGCTTCTGTTCAAAATTGGCCCTAGTATATGCATGTGAGTTGGGGACCTTGGATTGTGGGCTCATTGAGGGTAGGGACCAATGTGGGTGTACGATGTATGTGCAGAGTGCTGCGTGAATTGGCGGCACCATATGGGTACCTTAAATAAAAATAGGGATGATTGTAGACAAGTACCCACACTCACTCAGGTTGAACTGGATGGACTGCTGTCTGTTTATTCAACCTTACTAACTATGTAAATATGTAAGAAACGTCCCTCTTTTAAACATGCTCTTTCCCCAGTGCCAGGAGCATCAGCCTCCAGGCAGTCGCAACGGCCTCCTCCATCAGGCTCAAGAATTAAATCTGAATTAACCCCAGGGACAAAAAGTCCTGGGGGAGGAAGTCTACAAGACAAAACGTTAAAGCCTCTTATGAAGGGGCAGTATCTGCATTTTGAAGTAGGAAAACGCCACTTTCAGTTTGTAGCTCTGCTTTTCGGGCTAGCTACTGCACCTCGGGTGTTTACAAAGATCTTGGCCCCTCCTCTGGCCAGAGTAAGGGCTCAAGGTAGAACGGTTATAGCGTACGTAGACGACATGCTCTTGATAGACTGGTCGGTAGTGGTGGGGCTCTCATTCTGAGATGATGTCATATGACGTTCCTGGAACACGGCGCAACCCCGATATCGCCGCGGCTCTTTGCCGCAGCCGACTACATTTAAACAAGGAAGTGCCATTTATCGGCTCTCCTCGCCTCACACTGACAGTCTGCGCTGCATATCAGTGCTGCATATCCGTGCACATCAGTAAAGGAGAAAAATTACTTATTTTTATTACAATAAAATTTTCTGACAGAAACTTTAAAAAAAATATATTTTTGGTATTGGTATTTTTTCGTTTTTTAGCAAAAAATAAAAAACCCAGTGGTGATTTAATACCACCAAAAGAAAGCTTAAAAATTCATATGGGTACAGAGTTGCATGACCGCGCAATTGTCATTCAAAGTGCAACATCGTTGAAAGCTGAAAAATGGCCTGGACAGGAAGGAGGTGAAAGTGCCCAGTATTGAAGTGGGTAATTGGTACAGTTTTCATCCAAACATTCAATACAAATACATTACAACGCATTACATCACTTATACATTTTTGTTCTGTCGTACAAGAATTCTGGGAGCTTTTAGTAACCTCTTAATTTTTGATATGAGACTAGCATGCAAACAATCTCACCAAATCTAATCTCATTGTGTGTACCAGGCATAAGTCATAATCAACTGGTCAGTTGCAAAACCTAAATGATAAAATGATACTAAATCTAAATTCTACTAAACAAGACTAAATGATAAAGCTGGTGGTAATTTATTAGTCTTATTTTTTTTATTTGCTGCAGGTTCTGCGTGACATCCTGAAAGAGGTGCAGAGTAACATGGTTCCACGAAGCATGCTGAAGGAGTGGGCTTTACACACGTTCCCCAACGCCACCGACTACTGGACCTTCAGAAAGATGTTTACCATCCAGCTAGCTTTGATCGGCTTTGCAGAATTTGTCTTTCATTTGAACAGGCTGAATCCAGAGATGCTGCAGATTGCACAGGTGTGTGGAGTATTTGAAGAAGCAGAAAATCTTCTGCTGTTGATCAAACCACTCATGCTGAACATAACTGTACAAATCCTCCTATAATTGCACAGCGGACTTAACTGTTCCTGCTCCAGCTGCTCGTCTACCCGCTCCACAGTTAGATTCTTATGTTTGTGTAGTACTTAGACAACATTTCAGCTTAACCATTTATCCCAATGTTCTAACCGCATACTGAAGAAGCAGAAAGCGCAGTAGCTCACTATTCTGTTATTACAGCGACTGGAAAATGCTCTGGCAAAATCCCATATCTTGTTAAAGGATCAGTGAATGTGAATTACAAGCTAGTTTATCTCAGGAATCCCAGAGAAGAATCCTGCCAACTGTCACTTTTTTAAGCCTCCTTAAATAGTTTTCTGTTCAGGTAGGGTTCCCTAACCCCCCCCCCCCCCCCCCCCACCACACACACACACACACACACACACACACACACACACACACACTTTTTTTACTGCCATGCACAATCTTTTTGCTTCACCACACATGGCAAAATGTTCTTTTTAGGCCTGAAGATTAGTTAAAACCCCCAGACATGATATATTTTCTGAAAGGGGGAAACCATGGAGAATGAAATGGTGAATTGCAATTTTTTTATGTCACACGATTGCACAACTTTATCAAACCCAGATTTCTAGTAAAAAAAAAAAAAAAAAAAACAAATAGTTAATTTAGTGCACACAAACACATACCCATTTTTTGGTAACATTTAAATGGGTGAGGTTACTTTGAGTAAATGGATTTTGAATATGTTGGGCCTTAGAATTTCTTGTTGCTGTGAAAGGGCAATAAACTCTGATACCAAAAACTATCCATAGGCAACTCTTTAAAAGGATTTACAGGTAATCAGTTTAGCGTTAACTGTAAATGAGAGTCCTAGAATTATTGATCTCATGGTAATTTGCTGTCTACAGCAGCCAAGGAATAACCACTCCTGAAACCAGAAGTCATGAGACGCTTGTCATGTATGTTTCATTCAGTGTAGAGACGACCAAGAAACAGATGTTTGTGCTGACACCCACCATAGCCGTCATGGGCTCCATACGTTACCAAACCCACACACGGTTTGTGTTCAGAGACACGCACCTGCTCGGCTGTTGAATTGGGACCAATGGCTGTGTACGTGCAGCCACTGCCTCCCACTAGACATGAATGGGGCAGCCTGCACATGGATGCAGGGAACACCTTTGCATCACATGCGGGCAAAGACAGCCCTTTGCACAGGCGTACGCTTAACTACACCCATGTGAATCGGGCCTTACTAACAGCACTGTGTAATGTAGTAGAAAGTAATTGACAGATACATTGAAGTACTCATGCTAGCTTTGTGTAAAAATGTATTTGTTTTAATGAAGGTCATAACTTAATGGGGTAGTGACTTTTTAGAAATCTGTCTGGAGTTCAGCCTTGAAACCAAGGTGTTTTTTATATATATATATATATATATATATATATATATATATATATATATATATATATATATATATATATATATATATATATATATATATATATATTAGTAGGGAGTGAGCTTCCTGTGCAGCAATTTAGCAGGAAAAAAATGATTGACTCTCATTTCTTGTCTTGGATTGCTTCCAGTAGCCTATTACTTAAGTGGATAACAAATATCCCAATTTCTGTCCAGTAATTTTACCTCATAACCTGCATAGTCTCTCCAAGGAACAACCACTGTAGACTGCAATCCTATATATATAAAAGGGGATCTTATATTTCAGTTTTATTTTCTAATCTTTGAAAGGAAAAGACAGCTGGGAAATGATAGTCCTATTTCCATCAAAGGTGTACAGTATAATGAAATCCATGCTCCACTACACACAAGTATGTTCTTTACACAGTAGCCTGTCACAAAGGAATTCAAAGCCTTATGTAGGCAAGTAGCCATGCTTAGGCTCCCCATTTAAATAAGGAGTGGACTATACTATCTGCTGTACACTGCAAAGTTACTCAAATATATAAAACGCATAAATTGCAGGGCCGTGCATCTTTTTTTTTCCTTCAATAATTTTAACTGTGCTCTGCTTGTTCTAGAGTTTCACAGCAAGCAGAATGCAGGGAGCAGATGAAGAACTTCTCTGATTCATTAACTTGTGTGTGTGTAAATTTTTCGTTGAGCTATTGAGATCTGTAAACAGGAGGTATGGAGAAACTGGAAAACATGTGAAGAGGCGCATAAAGCTCCTCCTGCTGTCTGGATGTGGTGATACAAAATATTAACAGAAAATGTTTCATATTTTCTTGACTAAAAACAATAATTGGGTGGTAATATATCATTAATTGGAGCAGCCGTGTGCGTTACAACTAATCAGCTTCTTAGGCTTTGGTTGCTGTGTATAGCTGCTCCAGTTTTAATAAATTGTGTTTAGTCCTGAAATTAATAGAGAGATGTGAACAAAGCTTTCATGCATTCCCTATATCCATACATACAAACCTGGTATAAGGAATGCTTACGTATAAGATTAAAAAAAAATATGGAACTTAGTGGGTAGCCAACATCTGTGTATGATTGTTGTTTTGATTATTCTTCAACATCGCATGATTTTTCAAACCTATTATTGCCAATTTTTAGCAAACCTGCATTAAAGTTATGCATTGAAGTGCATTATATTACCAAAGTATTGGGGTGCCTGCTTTTACACACACATGAACTTTAATGGCATCCCAGTCTTAGTCCGTAGGGTTCAATATTGAATTGGCCCACCCTTTTCAGCTATAACAGCTTCAACTCAGGGAACGCTGTCCACAAGATTTAGGAGTCTGTCTATGGGAATGTTTGACCATTCTTTCAGAAGCGCAGGTTGTTTTTCAGGGGTTGGGCTTGCCCCTTAATTCCAGTGAAGGGAACTTTTAAGGCGTCAGCATACCAAGACATTTTGGACAATTTCATGCTCCAAACTTTGTGGGAACAGTTTTGTGATGGCCCCTTCCTGGTCCAACATGACTGCACACCAGTGCAAAACAAGGTCCATAAAGAAATAAATAAGCGAGTTTGGGGTGGAGGAACTTGACTGGGCCTGCCTCAACCCTACCTCAACCAGATAGAACACCTTTGGGATGAATTAGAGCAGAGACTGCGAGCCAGGCCTTCTCATCCAACATCAGTGCCTGACCTCACAAATGCGCTTCTGGAACAATGGTCAAACATTCCCATAGACACACTCCTAAACCTTGTGGACAGCCTTCCCAGAAGAGTTAAAGCTGTTATAGCTGCAAAGGGTGGGCCAACTCAATATTGTACCCTATGGACAAAGACTGGGATGCCATTAAAGTTCATGTGCGTGTAAAGGCAGGCGTCCTAATACTTTTGGCAATATAGTGTATATCTAAACCTGTAAACAAAAATATGTTATGCAGCGAGGCAGCCATTGGATATGGTGTCTGTATTGATTTCCTTTTTTGTTTTTTCTCCTTAACATAAGTGGGTAGGTGTTCTGTAGCTGTAATGCCCCGTACACACGGTCGGATTTTCCGACAGAAAATGTGTGATAGGACCTTGTTGTCAGAAATTCCGACAGTGTGTGGGCTCCATCACACATTTTCCATCGGATTTTCCGACACACAAAGTCTGAGAGCAGGCTATAAAATTTTCCGACAACAAAATCCGTTGTCAGAATTTCCGATCGTGTGTACACAAATCCGACGGACAAAGTACCACCCATGCTCAGAATAAATAAAGAGATGAAAGCTATTGGCCACTGCCCCGTTTATAGTCCCGACGTAGGTGTTTTACGTCACCGCGTTCAGAATGATCGTATTTTCCTACAACTTTGTGTGACCGTGTGTATGCAAGACAAGTTTGAGCCAACATCCGTCGGAAAAAATCCTAGGATTTTGTTGTCGGAATGTCTGAACAAAGTCCGACCGTGTGTAAGGGGCATAACACTTTTTCTGATAACATGGTTTGAAATAATACTCCATAGAGCAACAATCAGTACAAGATTTCTGGCTGGATAAAAAGATTTAGTTTTTTTTTTGACTTCTCGAATAGATCTAGCAAAAAGCTTTCGAATGGTATAGTTATACAGACCAAAAGGAAAGCAAATACGAAAAGTTTATTGTTGGCGTTTATATACCGTACTGTTTTTGTTTTGTTTTTTTTTTATATTAATTTGTAAAATTGTTTTGGATATTTTTATTTCCAGCTACCTCTCTTCACTGTAAGTATTTGTTATTGCAGCATTTAATCCAGATGTTTAATTTTCTTTTGAATATTTTCCTTTTCTATAGGATACCGGCAAGCTAAACGTGGCCTACTTTCGGTTTGATATCAATGATGCTACAGGAGATCTGGACGCCAACCGTCCTGTCCCATTTCGACTAACCCCAAACATTTCTGAGTTTCTCACTACAATTGGCGTGTCGGGACCACTGACTGCTTCCATGATTGCTGTGGCTCGGTGCTTTGCACAGCCCAATTTTAAGGTATGTTTAAGAGGCCACAATTGTAAACGTAAATACGATTAGCAGTATACAATTTTGGGCTGGAGATTATTTTTTTTCACTTTTATCGTTCTGGTGGTGGGTGCGTTGGTGTGAAAATCATGTCGCATGACAGCAGCACAATAGGACAATACATGCACACCAGCTCCATCCAGTCAAAACAATGTCCTTTCAGTGAATGGATCAGTTTTTTCTACTATTTTTTAGTTCAGAGCGTGCGTGTATGTGTCTGTTCATATTCAGACTTTGAACAAAGACATGCTGAAGATTCTGAACACACATTGACCTCTCTTCTCCCCATCTTCAAATGCAAAATTATCTTTAAGATATAGCTCCTCTAAAGAACAGAAACAATATTCGGCTATATCAGCACAGTCGATTTTTTTTTAATTAAAGCAGATTGCCATAGACAACATCATCTGTCAGCATTATACGGTGGTTTCTTGTTTCTTGTTGAATTCATTTTTATTAAAAGGAAGAATGCTAAATGTAGCTGTTGGATTTGATCTCATTTCACCCAGCTAAAGACTCCCATCTGCTGGAATGAGGCATGCTGAAGGATTCGGCTTGTATACAATTTGGTTTTGTCCAATTCACAGAACCACCCAGTCCTACCAACTGCTTATATTTCCTGCCAAAATCATAGTTGCTGCTTTCCAAAAGTGTAATTTTGAATTTCCTGATGGCGAGTTACTTGAGCAGGTTACAGAGTTATTGTGCATGAAAGCCTCGAGCCCATTTCATCTACAGGCAACTGCTGTTGCATGATAAAGCTGGCACCCTTCAGTGTGCTCGTGCACAGTTCTAGTGCCTTAGGAACCTGAGAACTGATCACTTCTACTATGCAAATATTGACTATAACTAGGAAGTCTGTACTTGACCCTTCAATGCCTGCAGACCCTTTTTGCTCAGTGAGGCCCTCATCACATTGCCATAACAGTACAGTGATGTGGAAGGAGGTAGAGCCAGGCTTCAGCTTCCTGGCTTAAGTTGTCAATTGGAACAATTGGAAATACAACTGAGGAGTATGTGTAGTCAAAACAGAGCACCCACATTTAATACTGCGATGCCAGTTTATACAGGTCAACATGAGTATAGGCAGTTGAATTGTTCGTGCAGTAAAAGAAAAGGTTATGTGTTTCAATGCTCTGCAACACATGAGGAAAAAAAAGCATCGCACTGTATGAAGAATGTCATCACAAAGCATATCAGCTGCATGTCCGCACATATGCAGTGATAGGTGTGCTGTAGTATCAACCTAACCCTTCAAAGCAAAGCATGGGTATTCCTTTTTTGTGTTTTTTTTTTTTTTTTTTTAGACTCATACTTACCTAGGTGGATGCAGATCTGATGCAGCATCTGTCCCCTGGGGGCTCGAAGACTGAGAACTGAGCAATCGAACACCGATGATCGCTTGATTCTCAGAGCTCCCTGAACAGAGAGCTGGTGACGGTCAGTCACCGTTCTCTGCTCTGTGCCCCCTGGATCGCTGGGCTGTGAAGGGGTGGGAGTCGCTGGCTCAGGCTCTCAGCAGCTTGGTGAGAGGCTGAGCCAGGTGCTGGTCCAGGCTGGTATATGGTCGCGATCTTTCCCCAGCCTGGACCGGTAATGTGACCTCAGCCAACAGTGGGATTCAGCCCGCTGTCAGCTGAAAACAGGTCACAGGAGTGCACTCCTGTGATCCACATGAGAAGTATAGCCAAACAAGCTTTGGCTGTACTTCTCCTTTAGAGCATATCTAACCCCAAAAAGTTAATATTTGCTCTGTTAAAAAAAATAGGTTGAAAGCATTTGATATTTTTAGGAAAAAAAATCTGCTGATCCGGCCAGAAATCTCTGGCTCTGCAGCGCCCAAATCACTCTTACATGAAAGCTGATTGCCAACACTAAATAACAGTACCAGGATGTAGTCGTGTTTGCTGTCCAGGACATGTACCGTATATACAGCAAGTGGGTGAAGTGGTTGTAAACCTGAAATCTGCACAAAGCACATATTTCTATACGTGTTTACTTCCCTCTATCCAAAAGCAGTTTGAATCTTCTCTGCTATGAGCATCAGTCACTTCTGACAGGTTTTCCCGATAGCAAGAGATAAAAAGGTGATGGAGGGGGGGGGGGAGATTCCTCACACGGCACGTGATTCATATCCTCAGCTGTACATTCTGTTGTACAGTGTGTAATTTCAGCTCCCAACCCCTGCTTTGTGAGTCTGTGAAAATTATTTTTTTTATCCGAGTTATACAAGGCTGTACAGGGAAAATGGCTATAGATAAACCGGTTCCATTTCTCTTTATCATCTGAGGCCAGACACGTCAGTGGGTATATGCAAGAGTTTACAACCACTCAGTAATGCACAATGGCCAAATGATAGCTCTATTGTTCTGGAAGGGTGTCTATGGACATCGTCCCAGAACACACCTCCTGCACGCCCTGTGATGGCTGTGTCCTTTGGACACAGCTGATCATAGATCGAGGTAAAGGGCTAATCACAGCGGCCCCTTACCATGTGTTCAGCTGTGTTCAATCACAGCTGATCACATGTAAACAAACTTGCTGGATATCGGGGTTCCTTTCCTCACACGCTGTCGGTGTGAGGAAAGGAGAGCCGATAAAGGGCAAGGCTGACAGAGCACATTTACACTGATAATCACAGCACTGATCTTCAGTTTCCTGATAATTAGTGCAGCCTCACCAGCACCGCCACATGAGCGCACATCAGTGAAGAAGAAAAATTACTTGCAAAATTTTATAATAAAAACTAAGAATTTTTTTTTCTTTCATTTTCGTTTTTTTTCTGTTTAGCAAAAAAAAAAAAAAAAACCCAGTGGTGATTAAATACCACCAAAAGAAAGCTTTATATGTCGCCAAAAGAATGATAACAATTTAATATGGGTACAGTTTCATGACCACCCAATTGTCATTCAAATGCGACAGATCTGAATGGTGAAAATTGACCTGGGCAGGAAGGGGGTGAAGTGCCCAGTATTGAAGTGCTTAAAGTTAACCAATGCTGAGAAAAATATGGATCCTTTGGTTGTTAATTTGGAAGATAGTAGTTGCTTGGTAGTCTGCTTTTATCACTGTGAGTCAAAGACATGAAGCAAGCATACAAAAACTCAACACCTGATCAGTACATTTGTGCTGGATTGGTGACTCATAGGGTTTTAAAGCTATTTAAGTACAGGTTTCTTTGAAATATTAGTGGCCTGGTTAGCATAGACCAGTGGTTCTCAACCTGGGGGTCGGGACCCCCTCGGGGGTCAAATGATGATTTGCCAGGGGTCACCGAATCCTGGGCGGTTCCTGAAGCCTGCACTGCTCTCCCAGCCTTTATGCGGCAGCCAAGCAGGGCTGTCCCTGGAGCCTGTGACCGCTCAGTTGGGCTGTTCCTGGAGCCTGTGGCCGCCCACTCAGCCTCTTCGCAGCCACCCATTCAGTTCACGGCATGGCTGGGGGGGCAGAGACTAGAGGTCAGCTGACTGGTGAGGAATGTGAAGTGGGAGGGGCTGGAGGAGTCCATCTCCTGATTTCGCCATGGGTGTCACTGCTACGAGACACCACAAAGTCGGAGACACAGCGAGTAACACTACCTGTGATTATAGTTGCCATTAAAAGTCCACACTACAGTGCTCAGATGACCTTGCTCAAGAGCACCTAAGTTGGCTGATCAGAACTCCCCCCAGCACTGCCACTGATCCCAACTCCCCGTCAGCACTGCCACTCATCCCATTCCCCCCACTCCCCCACCAAGGAGTAAGAGAAGGAATAAAAATAGAGCATACATATAAGGGAGAGAAAAGGAGGGGGAGGAACAAAGAAAAAAGGGAGAGAAAGAGAAAACAAGAAAGACGGCTAGAGAGAGGGATAGGGAAAAAAAGCAATTAGGAAAGAGAGAGATAAAAGGGAAAGAAAGGAGAACAAAGAGAGTGGTACATCCTAAAATGTACCATAAGGGGTTTTAATACTGTATGAGTGGAAGGGTCTCAGGGAGCACTAAATATCTGCGGGTTAGTGGCGCAAATTACTTGTCTTGCCTTGGGTGCTGACAACCCACGCTACGAAAATCATTTTACTGTTAGGGGTCCCCACAACTTGAGAAATTTTATCAAGGGGCCACGGCATTAGGAAGGTTGAGAAACACTGGCATAGACTGTGTTTTGGTTAACAAAAGAAACACACTTCCAGTGAAGCTTTTCTTACAGCTAATCGACTGTTCTCCTCCCTCAACTGCTTTTTTCTTCTCTAAATACAATAATACAGTAAAACCTTGGATTGCGAGCATAATTCGTTCCGGGAACATGCTTTTAATCCAAAGCACTCATATAGCAAAGTGAATTTCCCCATTAAGAAATAATGGAAACTCAGAGGATTCATTCCACAACCATTTATTCATAAGTCCTTCAGTTTATAGTCCATATAAAAAGATTACAGGGGGTCCCCGGGTTACAAACATGTTAGGGACTTTAGGTTTGTTCTTAAGTTGAATCTGTTTGTAAGTCGGAACAGGTACATTTTTTAAGTGTAGCTCCAGCCAAAAAAACTATTTTTAAGCTTTTTGGATAGCATAGGGAAGGGTTAACACCCCTGTAACATTTGTTTTGCTGTGTGTGCCCCTGTTCAGAAGATTTCACCTCCCTTTCTGTCCCAATGACAATTGGATTTTGAAAATTTTGGGTTGTTGTGGAAACAAGCCTTGGTGATAAAGCATCAGTGGAGGTACCTTTTCCCCATAATAGCTCTTACAGGAGTGAATTTCCCTTCCTAGGGGTAGATTTGCTCTCACTTCCTGTTGTCTCCTTCCGTTTGTAAGTAGGAGTCGTTTGTAAGTCGGATGTTTGTAAGTAGGGGACCCCCTGTATAGCAATGTGATTGGTTGTGTAACCATAAAATGTCCATCCACAAATGGAAGCCTCCACAAGGGCATTAGAAGCAAAATCCAGCAGGAGCTACAGAGTATAACAGAGAAGAGAGGCGCCTCTAAGTGTAGCAATATGGTTACAATTAAAGAAGGTACAACATTTAGTAACTCACATGGTTGATGATTAAAACAGGCACATTTAAGTATGCAGGCATTTGGGGTAAAGCTGTCCACATAGACCATCCTCTGCACTTCCGGCTGTCACCGCTGTCAGTCTGCAATCCTGACCGGGAGGACTACCCTGCAGTAGAGTGATCTAAAAGCCAGGCTTGAAGCGCTCGTGGAGTGCAGGGTAAATGGGATGATGTTGGTGGCGGTGCGGGGGATGGTCTATGTAAACAGCTTTACCCCGGATGTCTGCATATTTAGATGTGCCTTTTTTTAATCATCATCCATGTGAGTTGCTAAATGTTGTACCTTCATTAAATGTAACCATATTGCTACACTTCGAGCCACCTTTCTTCTCTTTCATACTCAGTTGTGACATGACGCTGCTTGTATATTAAGACATCACTTGTTTATCAAGTCAAAATGTATAAAAAAAAAAAACTTGCTTGTCTTGCAAAACACTCTCACACCAAGTTACTCTCAATCCAGGGTTTTACTGTATAATACATTCTTTTTTTTTTTTTTCATCAGGTTGACGGCATCCTAAAAACTGTACTGCGAGATGAAATAATCGCCTGGCACAAGAAAACACAAGAAGACACTTCTTCTCCGCTTTCGCCAGCTGGGCAGCCTGAGAACATGGACAGCCAGCAGCTTGTTTCTCTGGTGCAGAAAGCTGTCACAGCCATTATGTCGCGACTGCACAACCTGGCCCAGTTTGATGGTGGAGAGAGCAAAGTCAACACACTAGTAGCTGCTGCCAACAGCCTGGACAATTTGTGTCGTATGGACCCTGCATGGCACCCATGGTTATAAGGGAGCTTAGATTTATTTAAATTAAACTGTCTGTTTCTAAGCTAAAACAACGGTACTTGATCATGCTGTGCTATGAAAGTTCTTTTAAGCTGTGAAGGATGATTTTTGTTTAACTATGGTAGATGTGCCATATACCAGAGATATCCATAGCCTTTATAGACATAGACTTGCAATACTACCTTCGCCACTGCTGACCGTTCCTGAACAACTGAAAGACTCTGGGTAGATTATACGCAATTACAAGACGTGATGGGCTTTTGAAGGGGTAAGCTGTTGGCCTCTATGGAAGCTAATCATGTTTACAGAACATTTCTGCCTGTTGTCATTAAGTGGTATGCTTTTTACAAAGAGAATATTGATTTTCCTCAAGTTCAAACACATTTCAAAGCATTTAAAATAGCAGCTCTAGTGGATGAAAAACACAAAGGGACCCTGTACAGACATATAATGATTTTCTTCCTTTATTGTGTTGTAGCTTTATATGAACTAGAAAAAAAAGAACGGAGATGTAATATTTTATACTTTTTAAAACTGGCACATCTACAATGCTGTATCGGTTCTAGGCCAACATGGCTTTCATATGTTCTTTTTACAAAGACTGTTAAATACAGGCGGGTGGGTGTTCATTTTATTTTTATTTTTCCCAAATGTTAAGTTGGAGTGGGCTGTACAAAATAATATATCATGTATAGGTCTTTCTTTGTTACATAAAGTTCTCGAACAAAGCTGTATACTTCGAGCAGTAGGGATGATCCATGGAAACTGGGGCAAAGGAAACTGAAACAGAAAGGGATCTCTTGGGCATAGCAGCCAGCCAGGCTGAAATAGCAATGGCTAGTTGCTGTGGACAACAGCTTCACTTTAGCTCCAGTTTTCCCAAATCGGCTCTACCAAGCCTCCCGTTGAAGGAGCAAAGCCATCTGTTGTGAATGTACATTTATATCTAAGGAGCCACCGCTGGACCACATATAGAAGCAATTCAGGACTCTGGTGGACAAATGTGGAAACAGGTTATTTTTTTTTTGTGTTGCTTTATTTGAGAAGTTACTTTTTCAGATGATTGTATACCTTTGTAATTTTTAAGGAATGGCCGTGCTTCTGTCATTCTTCGCTACAAGCTGTTTTATAAATGCTCAGTATTAGGAGGACTGGTTCTTAAAAGTATTTGTACATCCATTTTCAAAATAAATATTTTGGAAAAGGCTTTTTGTCACCCTTATTGTTCAGTTATTTTTGATTGTGTGGAATATTTTTTGCACCTGTTTTGGGGGTGAAATGGTATGATCTTTTAGAACTTGTGTAAAAGCTAGAGCAATAGCAAATACCTCATTAATATTTCTGATCTAATACATACTGTACAAGCACAACCCTTGTACAGTTGCTTTTTCTTGCCTACTCATTTCTGGTTCGGACAGTTTCTCACCCCCTTACAGTCCAGGCCATTTTTCTGTTTTCAGCACAGTCAAACTTTGAATGACAATAACACTGTACCCAAAATAATTTTATCTATTTTTTTTAGGACAGAACTTCCTTTTGGTGGTATTGAATCACCACTGTTTTTTATATATATATATATATATATATATATATATATAAAAAAGTAAAACAGGGTTTTCTTAGTTTTTGTTATATTTTGAACATAATCTACCTTCATGAATTTAGGCCAAAATGTATTCTGCTACATTTTGTTTGGTAAAAATAACCCAACTCCGTGTACGTTTTTTTTTAGTCTGTGTGAAAGCCAGAACA
This sequence comes from Aquarana catesbeiana, assembly GCF_042186555.1. Classification (NCBI taxonomy): domain Eukaryota; kingdom Metazoa; phylum Chordata; class Amphibia; order Anura; family Ranidae; genus Aquarana; species Aquarana catesbeiana. Next base: position 141,289,445 of record NC_133329.1, on the reverse strand, counting down.
TCTACTTGGATGCCTCAGTTTCTTGCTCGTGTCCTAGGAGGATGCATTTTTTTTTTCAGTTCTGATTTGTAAAAGATTACCCTTGTGCTAGCATTATATTTTTTTTCTTCAATTTTTTTTTTCACCTCAGTCAAGACTTTTCCTTACATTGCTGTGAAAACTGGTCTCTCTTCGATTGCAGCTATCCAGTGTGGACAGCCTCAGCTTGGATTTTGGAGGGCTATGTCTGGACCCCGCTGGACAGAACGTTGCAGAAATAGCTGTCAGACCTAAGTTGGTAACCTCTTCTGCAGTTGAGACTGTGTTGTCTGTGCTCTCTCTACCACCGTACAAAGTCAAGAAAATGTCTCCCACTGTTGCTCTTCTTTTGCAAAGAGCCAAAAGTTACTTTTATCTTGAATCTGTTCCTGCTGCCTGCCTATAGTCATTCAACCTTCACCTACCAGCTGTCCAGGTTGCACTGGTACCTTGGGGCCTTTCTTTGTACCCTAAAACTTATATTGCTTTACTACCATGCAGTCACAACATCTCATTGTGTACAGCACAGTCCCATTGTACTGGGTGCCATCACCTTATATTCTGCTAATGGTTCTGGTACTTCCTCTGACATAACTACCAATGATCCTGCAGTGTGAAATTATCCCTTCTGGTCTTAGAGTATGTCCTAACTTCAAAGCCCTCTTTGGCTCCATTTGGGCATGGCTGGGCCTTCTCCACTCTCTAGGCTAAGGTTTTAACCATGGTTATGCAAAATTTTGTATTACAAATACTAGATTTTGTATTGCAGATTCTGTATCTGATTTGCCCGCTGCATTGGTGGCAGTTTAGCTATCAGCTGCAGAGACTGATTCTGAATCGTTCCAGACCTTAAAAGTAGCAGTCTACTGCTGTTACTCCAAAATTAAAGCTGTATCTTTCGGCAGCTATTGTATAAGCCTCCTAAAGTAATCCAAAAATTTCCCTGACTGAGGAAATCCTCCTGCATTTGCATTTCGCATGCTCCCCCTCCCAAACACTGCAGCTCACACTAGAAAAGTAAACAGCTGCAGCTCTGCCAATCCAGAAAGAAATGGTTGACTAGTTGTGGCCAGGTGCTGATCGACAAGCTACAGGCTTGTTATTCAGCAAAGATAATGCTGATAGCAATACCCCTTGCAACATTATTCATCTCACTGTAGTGTAAACAGGCAAAACCTATGTGAAAATGGTAACTCTGCTCTGAATTCAGAAGTACAGCATAGTTTCCTCACCATCAGAGGAAGCTGCATTAGGTGAACTTCACTGGCAGGATCAACCTATATTTGTAGGCATTATTTAAGGCTCCGTTCACACATGCTGCGGTCGCGGTTCACAGCATAGGGGCCGGTGCGTCCCTGTTCACCGATTCAGGTGCAAATCGGGTCCAAATTTTTGCTTGAATTTGCACCTGAATCGGACCAGACGACGCACAGGACCCTTCTTCAATGCAGACCGCGGCCACTCTGGAGCTGTGTGTGAACCGGCTCCAATGAGAGTCGGTCACAGACCCTTGTCATGCAAATTGAATGTGGGGAAACCTGCATCCATTCCGCATTTGCGTGAAGCGGGCCTAAGAGAAAACAAATTGCAAATGCATATACAATTAAGTACTGCAGCATATTTCTTTTTTTAAATAGGCCGCCATAGTTCTGTGACAGTTGATTAGAGTGACGTGGATATAAAATAAGGTGTACACAGACTTCCAATCCAATGACCTTATGGAAATCTGTTGCAAAGAGAAAGGTAAAGGCTTCCACTGCTGACCTCTTCTTAAAATGCCAGTTGCTTATCTGGTGGTCTGGTTTCAATACCATTAATCTGGGACAAATGCCGAGCAGAATTTCTGACTGTTCTCTAATTTTCTTGATCTGTACTTTTGTTAGAAGCCAGTAAGTCAGCATTAGAACCTGTAAATTGCAATTTTTTTTTTTTGGAAAAATGGGGCAGTAATTGCATATGGCATATTTGTCTTGTGACAGGTTAACATTTAAATCAGGGTGGACAGAGAAAAAAAAAATAATCCTGTCTGATTTAGGATCTACATATTAGTCCAAACTTCAGAGTGGTTGTTAAAGTTGATGAAAAGGAAAGAAAACTGCTATAAATTCTTAACCTAAAAAGCAGCAACTATGCTGTAAGATATATACAGTCTCAAACAGCTGTAAATAGAGTTGCACTAAACCAGTGGTTCTCAACCTCAGTCCTCAATTACCCCCAACAGGCCATGTTTGCAGGTTTTCCTTTATCTTGCACAGGTGCTTTAACCACTTCAGCCCCGGAAGGTTTTACCCCCTTCCTGACCAGAGCACTTTTTACAATTCGGCACTGCGTCGCTTTAACTGCTAATTGCGCGGTCATGCAATGCTGTACCCAAACGAAATTTGCGTCCTTTTCTTCCCACAAATAGAGCTTTCTTTTGATAGTATTTGATCACCTCTGCCGTTTTTATTTTTTGCGCTATACACGGAAAAAGACCGAAAATTTTGAAAAAAAATGATATTTTCTACTTTTTGTTCTAAAAAAAATCCAATAAACTCAATTTTAGTCATACATTTAGGCCAAAATGTATTCGGCCACATGTCTTTGGTAAAAAAAATGTCAATAAGTGTATATTTATTGGTTTGCGCAAAAGTTATAGCGTCTACAAACTAGGGTACATTTTCTGGAATTTACACAGCCTTTAATTTATGACTGCCTATGTCGTTTCTTGAGGTGCTAAAATGGCAGGGCAGTACAAAACCCCCACAAATGACCCCATTTTGGAAAGTAGACACCCCAAGGAATTTGCTGAGAGGCATGTTGAGCCCATTGAATATTCATTTTTTTTGTCCCAAGTGATTGAACAATGACAAAAAAAAAAAAAAAATTACAAAAAGTTGTCACTAAATGATATATTGCTCACACAGGCCATGGGCATATGTGGAATTGCACCCCAAAATACATTTAGCTGCTTCTCCTGAGTATGGGGATACCACATGTGTGGGACTTTTTGGGAGCCTAGCCGCGTACGGGGCCCCGAAAACCAATCACTGCCTTCAGGATTTCTAAGGGCGTACATTTTTGATTTTACTCCTCACTACCTATCACAGTTTTGAAGGCCATAAAATGCCCAGATGACATAAAACCCCCCCAAATGACCCCATTTTGGAAAGTAGACACCCCAAGCTATTTGCTTTGAGGCATGTTGAGTCCATGGAATGTTTTATATTTTGACACAAGTTGCGGGAAAGTGACAAATTTTTTTTTTTTTTTTTTTTTTTTGCACAAAGTTGTCACTAAATGATATATTGCTCACACAGGCCATGGGCATATGTGGAATTGCACCCCAAAATACATTTAGCTGCTTCTCCTGAGTATGGGGATACCACATGTGTGGGACTTTTTGGGAGCCTAGCCGCGTACGGGGCCCCGAAAACCAAGCACTGCCTTCAGGATTTCTAAGGGCGTACATTTTTGATTTTACTCCTCACTGCCTATCACAGTTTCGGAGGCCATGGAATGCCCAGGTGGCACAAACCCCCCCCAAATGACCCCATTTTGGAAAGTAGACACCCCAAGCTATTTGCTGAGAGGCATGGTGAGTATTTTGCAGCTCTCATTTGTTTTTGAAAATAAAGAAAGACGAGAAAAAAAATTTTTTTTTTTTCTTTTTTCAATTTTCAAAACTTTGTGACAAAAAGTGAGGTCTGCAAAATACTCACTATACCTCTCATCAAATAGCTTGGGGTGTCTACTTTCCAAAATGGGGTCATTTGGGGGTTTTTTTTGCCACCTGGGCATTCCATGGCCTCCGAAACTGTGATAGGCAGTGAAGAGTGAAATCAAAAATTTACGGCCTTAGAAAGCCTGAAGGCGGTGCTTGGTTTTCGGGGTCCCGTACGCGGCTAGGCTCCCAAAAAGTCTCACACATGTGGTATCCCCATACTCAGGAGAAGCAGCAGAATGTATTTTGGGGTGTAATTTCACATATTCCCATGGCATGTTTGAGCAATATATCATTTAGTGACAACTTTGCGCAAAAAAAAATAAAAAAAATAAAAAATTGTCTCTTTCCCGCAACTTGTGTCACAATATAAATTATTCCATGGACTCAACATGACTCTCAGCAAATAGCTTGGGGTGTCTACTTTCCAAAATGGGGTCATTTGGGGGGGTTTTGAACTGTCCTGGCATTTTATGCACAACATCTAGAAGCTTATGTCACACATCACCCACACTTCTAACCACTTGAAGACAAAGCCCTTTCTGACACTTATTGTTTACATAAAAAAATAATTTTTTTTTGCAAGAAAATTACTTTGAACCCCCAAACATTATATATTTTTTTTAAAGCAAATGCCCTACAGATTAAAATGGTGGGTGTTTCATTTTTTTTTTTCACACAGTATTTGCGCAGCGATTTTTCAAACGCATTTTTTGGGGAAAAAACACACTTTTTTACATTTTAATGCACTAAAACACACTATATTGCCCAAATGTTTGATGAAATAAAAAAGATGATCTTAGGCCGAGTACATGGATACCAAACATGACATGCTTTAAAATTGCGCACAAACGTGCAGTGGCGACAAACTAAATACATTTTTAAAAGCCTTTAAAAGCCTTTACAGGTTACCACTTTAGATTTACAGAGGAGGTCTACTGCTAAACTTACTGCCCTCGATCTGACCTTCGCGGCGATACCTCACATGCATGGTGCAATTGCTGTTTACATTTGACGCCAGACCGACGCTTGCGTTCGCCTTAGCGCGAGAGCAGGGGGGACAGGGGTGCTTTTTTTTTTTTTTTTTTTTTTTTTTTTTCTTTATTATTATTATTTTTTTATCTTATTTTTAAACTGTTCCTTTCATTTTTTTTTTTTTTAATCATTTTTATTGTTATCTCAGGGAATGTAAATATCCCCTATCATAGCAATAGGTAGTGACAGGTACTCTTTTTTGCAAAAATTGGGGTCTATTAGACCCTAGATTTCTCCTCTGCCCTCAAAGCATCTGACCACACCAAGATCGGTGTGATAAAATGCTTTCCCAATTTCCCAATGGCGCTGTTTACATCCGGCGAAATCTAAGTCATAAAATGCTCGTAGCTTCCGGTTTCTTAGGCCATAGAGATGTTTGGAGCCACTCTGGTCTCTGATCAGCTCTATGGTCAGCTGGCTGAATCACCGGCTGCATTTTCAGGTTCCCTGTTGAGACAGGAGAGCCAGAGAAAAACACGGAAGACGTTGGGGGGGAGGGGCATTCCCTCCCACTGCTTGTAAAAGCAGTCTAGAGGCTAATTAGCCGCTAGGATTGCTTTTACATGAAAGCCGACCGCTGGCTGAAAAGAATGATACCAAGATGATACCTAAACCTGCAGGCATCATTCTGGTATAACCACTCAAAGTCGTGAATGGCGTACCTGAAGACAAAAAAATGGTTAACAATAAAGCACAGTAAACGGTAAGGTATAAAAAATTGCATACCTGAAAAGCAAACATGATAAAACATAATAACAATAAAACATTGCAGAATAGAATACAGTAAAAAAGAGCAGAACAATAGAGAGAGAATAGAGAGAGAGAGAACAATAAAATGACAACTATTTTTTTTTATTTTATATTTTTGTATGTGTTTTTTTTTTTTTTACACTTTTTTTTGTAACTAACTTTTATAACTGTAACCGGTTCCAGGTTCGGGTCTCTCAAAATGCGATGGCATCTTGGGAGACCCTGTGAAAGTGTGCCTAGTCTGTGCAATGCTGTACCCTACGCTAATACTCAACTAGTGAATGGTAGCGTTCAAAACATTCACCAATGCAAAGACCAGGATTGTCAGGACAGGTGGGACAATAATAGAGGGTGTCACGCCTATATCCGCGCTTGCTGCAGACACGACATCTTTTTTGGGGGGGTTCGCTGGGTAGGGGTACTCGGGAGGACATAAAGAAAATGCCTCTCATGCAGCCGACTGCATTTGGTTGGGGATGTGAATGGGGGAAGTACGGGCGCTGCAGAAGCGGTGGGTTCCCAATTAGGATTGGCGAATGCAGCAGGAAGGGCACTATGGGCACGACGGGCCTGTGTTTGTCTTCTTGGTGGCAGCGGGACACTACTTGTGCTTGCCACCTCACCAGCTTGAACTGCACTTATGGGACTCGCCACGTCACCAAGTGTTACTGCAGTGCTGGTTTGACTACGACCGGGGTGTACTAGGCCGCTGGTGCTTGCCAGTTCACCAAAACGCTACCAAAAAAACTGTTAGCGATCGCAAGGATCAGGCCTGACTCTGCGAACGCTGCAGTTATGCGTTTAGTGTTTTGTAAGTGTCAGTGATCGATCGATACTGCACTTGGGTGGGCTGGGCTGGGCCGGGCGGAGGGGCAAAACGCAGGTGCTAGCAGGTATCTGGGCTGATCCCGCTAACACTGCGTTTGTGGGAACCCTAAACTGCTGGGGACGCTAGTATAGATCTGATTGGATCAGATATTGATCCGATCAGATACTATACCACTAAGGGAGGCGTATGCTGCGTGCGTGGGTGTTAGCGGTACTGGCGCTAACCTGACACTGCTTGGGGCTGGTGCTTGCCAGTTCACCAAAACGCTACCAAAAAAACTGTTAGCGATCGCAGGGATCAGGCCTGACTCTGCGAACGCTGCAGTTATGCGTTTAGTGTTTTGTAAGTGACAGTGATCGATCGATACTGCACTTGGGTGGGCCGGGCAGAGGGGCAAAACGCAGGTGCTAGCGGGTATCTGGGCTGATCCCGCTAACACTGCGTTTTTGGGAACCCTAAACTGCTGGGGACGCTAGTATAGATCTGATCGGATCAGATATTGATCCGTACAGATACTATACCACTAAGGGAGGCGTATGCTGCGTGCGTGGGTGTTAGCGGTACTGGCGCTAATCTGACGCTGCCTGGGGCGACGCATATCACCGCCGGGCGATCAGGGGGCTAAACTTTTATTCGGTAATAAACGGCGGGTGCCCTGACACTATAAAAAATAAACGAACTAACCAGCGTCACCCGTAACAGTTATACGGTGATCAGTGGTGAAAGGGTTAACTAGGGGGCAATCAAGGGGTTAAAACATTTATTAGGTAGTATATGGGGGTCCCTGTCGCTATAAAACGCTGACGGCAAACCTAAATATTTACCTCACTAACTAGCGTCACCAGCGACACTAATACAGCGATCAGAAAAATGATCGCTTAGTGACACTGGTGACAGGGGGTGATCAAGGGGTTAAAACTTTATTAGGGGGGGTTAGGGGGGTATCCTAGACCTAAAGGGGGGTAACACTCACTGCCCTAACACTGTAACTGTCACAAACTGACACTATGCAGTAATCAGAAAAAAAAAAAAAAAAATACTGCTAATGTCAGTTTGTGACAGGGGGGGGGTGATTGGGGGGGGATCGGGGGGCGATCGGGGGGGGATCGGGGGTGTAAGGTATGCCTGGCATGTTCTACTGTGTGTGTTTGTGTTGTGTGCACTTACATGTCTTCTCTCCTCGGCGCTGGACGGAAACTGCCAGACCGAGGAGAGATGACATCACATCCTCTGCCTGTGTGAAACTACACACAGGCAGAGGAGGATTCCCATTGGCTGGGAGCGATCGCGAGGGGGGGGCCACGATCGGATGGTCTCCCCCTCGCCTCCCGACTCTCCCAGTCAGATGCCGACCGCCGCTGGCACCGGGGGGGGGTCCGATCGGACCCCCCGCCCGCGGGAGGCAGATCACGTATATATACGTGATTCTGCCTGCCCGTGCCACTCTGCCGACGTATATCTACGTTAGGCGGTCGGCAAGTGGTTAAATCGGTCAATGGCTTGGTAATTAGGACATCTATTTTACCTAAGAGAAATTCCCAAAATGTGGCCTGTTGGGGGTACTTGAGGACTGAGGTTGAGAACCACTGCGCTAAACCACAAACATAAATTGTGAAATCTGGGGCATGTCCTAGCCGCGGTTCTGAATGGCTGCCTGATCCCGAGCCCTCCGCCACCAAGGGTGATTACAGCGGCCCGCAGCAACTTAGTCCACTGTTACTACCTCCACTAGCAAGACCGGGACACAGGAAATCGGGCTGGATATGTCCCCCAAGAAGAACCAGCCCATTAAATCGCGCCGCCTCACAAATCAATCAGGCTTCCTTCTCTTACCAAGGAACAACTTGATCACCTCAATTCACCCTTTTCTGAGGCTGAAATAATGAAAGCAATACACTCCCTTCCCCTTCACAAAGCACCTGATCCGGATGGTTACTGTAATGAGTATTTTAAAATTTATGTGGATGGCCTCACTCCCCACCTCTGTAAGGCTTTCAATGTTATGAACACTAGCGACATCCCTAAGGAGTCATTGGAAGCCCACATAGTCGCCATACCAAAGCCAGACAAGCCTCATTGATAACCCTGCTAACTACAGACCCATCTCACTCCTCAACACTGACCTTAAACTCTACTTCAAAATTCTAGCTTCATGAATATCACTGCATATTTCCTCACTGATTCACCTGGACCAAGTGGAATTAATTCCCAAACGTCAAGCCTCTGATGGCACCAGGAGGTTCCTAACCCTCATTAAATGGGCTGAGCACCACAGAACGCCTTCTCTGCTTCTTTCTTTAGACACAGAGAAGGCATTTGATGGAGTGGATTGGTTCTACTTAGCAGAAGTATTGATGAAATTTGGCTTTACCAGGCTCATTAACAAAGATATCCTCGCGTTATATTCTTGCCCATCAGCTAGAATTTTAACCTCAGGGATGATATCGGACCCTTTCCCTATAAGCAACGGCAAGAGGCAGGGCTGCACCCTCTCGCCTTTAATTTTCGCAATGGTGATAGAACCGCTTTGGGAAGCAATCCGTAGTCACCCTTCAATCTCAGGCATGCAGATAGGTCCCGTTGTCCACAAAATTGGACTCTCTCTGGATGATAGTATTGTCTCCATGACTGACCCCTCCAGGTCTCTCCTGGCTCTTCATGATTTGCTGCAGGTGTTCGGTCAAGTCTCCCTGTACAAGACACTGAGTCCTCCATGTTGGACATTTACATAGACCATACCACAAAACAAGATCTATCACGCATTTCCCTTTTTCCTTGCGCCCCAGCTTCCTCTCTCACTTGTTTGGATATTCCGCTCACAACTCTCTGTATTAATTTGGAGAACCTCCTCCGGAAACTCAAAGACCTCTGCTCGACCTTGGAGGTAATTAAAACATCCTGGGCGGGGAAGATAGCCCTCTCCAAAATGTATCTCATGCCACTTATTACCTACCTCCTTCGCACCCTGCCAGCTGCCTTTCTGGTCACCCACCTAAATACAATTCAACAAACTCTTAATGACTTCATCTGGAATAACTAGCATCCCAGAGTGAAACACTTGATTATGTGCACACCAACAAAATATACAGGAATGGGAGTACCAGACATTAAAACCTACTACAAGGCCAGGGTGGTTTTGATTTAAATCAAGTTGATTTTAAATCGACTCGATTTAAATAATATTTTTTAAAGAGCAACTGTCATCTATGTCCCACAGCAGATCCTCCTCTGACCCGCTGTTTACTCGCCAACAGTCCCATTCAGATTAATGGGACGGCTGGTGATGCGGCAGTGACACAACAAGGTGAGGGACGTGGCGTCAGCAGGTGAGTGGATGCCCAATAACAGGCGCTGCCATGATGGATCTGAAATGACCGGTGCTCTTTATATGTAAGGACTTATTCTTGCTGGTAGTTAGAATCGTTAATATTTGCAAACAAAATGAAGGTTTCCTATTTAGAATAATAAGCTGTCAGATTAGTAAAACAGCGATAATCAGAACCGATTTAATCATACAGTTTGTAGAGTACATCGATTTGTAAAACAATTGGATAAATGAATATTTCTGAACTTTGGTTTATCTCATGTTTACTATGAAATTGTGTGAATGCAGTGCATGTTATCTCAGCTTGCAGAGCTTAGATTCATTGAATGAGTTTACCAAAAATGTAAATATTGCTGAATATACAGCCGTGTGCTACATAACTAAGCTCCAGTTCATGCTGAATAAACAAAATTATTAGTGTAACTTAAATAGAAAACTATCTTTAGATAGATTTTTATACTAAAAGCATTTTATTAAAATAAATTTGATAAAAAATTAAAAAAAATCAGAGTCTAATATATTGCAGCCACAAACTATTAGGCTTCCTCTCCTCCACTAGACCCCTGCCTTTCTTCTCTATCTTTCTTTTTTTTTTTCTTTTTTTTTTTTTTTTTCCTTTTCCTTCTCCTCTTTTACCCAATACCCGGATGAGTAAAACATCCTGCTTATTCATTATAGGTTAATTACTTTTTTTTTGCAACCTACTCTGTATTGTATGTCATCTATACCAATTTTCTTGGTTCTCACACTTTGATTGTTATCGCACTCATATTTGTACGTGCTCTTTTTTTAAAAAAAAAACCTAATAAAAATTTAAGGAGAAAAAAAAATGTAAAAATTGTGAAAACTATTACAAAAAATATCAATAAGAAATAAACCACTTAGTGAAAATAAATGTCCCAATATAGAATATCAATCCTTGTTGAGTAATCAGAATTACCGTAGATGTTACCCACAGTGCAAATCATGATGATATATAGGACTTGAAAGAATTATAGCTTTCTCTTAAAAGGTAGATGTGGAGAATATGAAATGAGAAAATGTCCATCAACAATAAAAGAGTTAATGTCAGTAAAAAAATAAAAAATAAAACATGGTTGCAGAACCAACACATTTAAATGGAGCGTGTGAAATGAAATTGAATGTGTTAGAAATGAGATCATTTCTGTAATTTACTCAATCATCTCGTCAAGGTTCATCTTTGTCATATAACATCTCCACCCCACCCCCTGCACACACACGCTCATAAATTGACACTCTGCTATCCAGATGTGATCATCAATATTTTATAACATGGCTCATGAAAGAGCAGCACTCTTGACCATTTCACAATGCCTGCAAGGAGTCAGGTCCTCCTTGCGGGGGCAGTCATGGTATTGATCTACGCCCTGTCACTGGGAATGCGTAGAAGCATGTTTATTGATATATGATCTGTTATCCTGGTGCTTCCATCCTCACTGATCTACAGGTTTGGAGAAAGCAGACCTGTGTATGTTGGGGGAAAAAAAATGACCTGTTCACTATTTTGAGCTGTACCCTTTCTGGAGAAAAAAAATACTGCCTTATTTTTTGTCCTATTGAAAACATTAAAGTGGTTCTAAAGGCTCAAGTTTTATATACCTTAATGCATAGAAAAACCTTCTGGGTGCAGCTCCATCCTGTCCCCACTTATACTTACCTAAGCCCCATCTCGATCCAGCGATGTGCAGCGGCTCTCCTGGGTCTCTCTCTCATTGGCTCACACAGCAGTGGGAGCCATTAGCGCCTGCTGCTGTCAATCACAGAGAGCAAGCCAATGAGGAGAGACTGGGGGCAGGGCTGAGCTGCGCTCTGTGTGTGAATGGACACACAGAGCGCTACTTGGGTGCGCCTGCTTTAATGCTCTTATAGCAAGAAGATTGCTATTGGGGGCACTCGGCAGGGGGAGGGAGCCAGGACCACCAGCGGGGGACCCAAAAAGAAAAGGATTGGGGCTGCTCTGTACAAAACAATTGCATAGAGAAGGTAAGTATGACATGTTTGTTATTTTTTTTTCTGCTTCTACGGGCTAAATGCAAAACTCCTATAGAATCAGCGTTTTTTTTTTTTTTTTTTTTTTTTTAAGCCCAGTGTGCATGGACCCTTAATATCCAGGCCACTACCTCTGTAAAAATCCCCTGGTGTTAGTAAGTGCAAAATGTAAAAGTAAATAAAAAGATGGATTTGTACTTACCTTATTCTGGTGTGATTCCTGGGCATGTCTCCATTCTTCTGGGTAGATTCCTCAGGAATACACAGCAAGCAAAATCTAACAAGAAGACTCTCTAGTCTATTGCAAGGGTGTTTTCTAACAAGATTTGGACTGCTCAGTATTCCCCATGGTCTAGCCAAAAAAAATCACCTTCCCCTGGGCCTTTCAAGTAATTTTCATAGGGGGTAAGGGGACTGGACATTATAGGCGTTTGTTGTGTTTTAACACAAGGTCTGCTCGATGACTAGTTGCTTTCAATAGGTTACTGCACTTTGCACATTCATCTTTGCCATGTTTAAGGCTGGGTTCATACTGTCTTTGGATGCAGCTCACAGCAGAGGTCCGGTGCATCCCTGTTAACCACTTCAGGGATGAATCGGGCCAGAATTTTTGCCTGAATTCGGACCTAAAACGGAGCCAAAGACGTACAGGACCCCTGTGCAATCTGCTCCGTGGCCGCCATGGAGCTGTGTAAACCGGCTCCATTGAAAGCCGGTCACAGTCTCCTGTCATGCAAATTGGATGTGGGAAAACCGCATCCAATTCGCATGACAGGAGACAATACTGTATCTTTCATTGATACCATTCCTTCAGGGAAATGGTAGTTTCCTAACCAAGGCCTCATAGTGTAGGTAATAATCAGCAAAAAATGTATTTACTTTCTCTTCAGAGGTAAGCTTGTGAGGTTGTGAAAAAAAACCCTCAGGTCAGAAAACCTTACATCATCACTATGTCTCTGCTGACTATGTAAGTGGAATATCATTTGGAACTGTACCATCTTCTCACATAGAGGTTTTCAAAAGCCTGGCCAACTAAGGGAAATTCAAATTCAAGATTAATTCAGTATACAGCCTTGAAGACACCTTGTCATTCACAACAGGAAGTGTCTCCTGGGTACAGCTGGCCTCCACTGAAGCTGTTTCAAAGTAGCTTTGCTGTTAACTAATTCCTGGGGTTCTGTCTGACATTTCGTAACTACTTTATTGCATGTGCTAGCAATTTTTAATCTGCCCATAAAAGAGGTCACGTCCATGCAGTCAGCGGAAAATGGTACAACAAGAGGAGAATTCTAGGAAAAGTGTCAATGCTGCCACTGGCTCAATTCACTAAGATGCATCAGTTGTTTTAACTATTTATTTTATAAAAAAATGTTCAATTTACAACCATGAATATCACATAGTGTTGGAACCACTGAAAGCCTCTGTTATCTGTTTTTATCTCATGAATGTGTATTTTTTTTGTCAACAGACACTTGCCAATTGCAATACCCTTCTGTTTTACTTAGCTGTTCTCTTACAGTACATAGATACATCTCTTCCATCCTGTACATTTTTGCCGATGGTATCAGAGATTACTGAAGTCCTCTATTGGACAGTCCCTGTGGTCCCCTTCTTAGGTTCTCCATGACTATTTCAGAGCATCATAACTTCTGGATTCATCATAGCGGTCTGGATTCTTTGTGATTTAATTTATTTCTGTATGTGATGATCCGGTCAGGATATACTTTCCTGGGACATAGTTTCTAAAGTATTACTCACTGTTTGATTATTGTTCATGTCTTTTATATTTCAATTTAAGAGGTATGACTCTAATTTTAAATCGTAACACCCCTCTTATTTGACTCTTTTGTATCTTTGAACAGGGTTTCACAATCTAAAAACCAGCATTATTTAGCAAAATTAATTTGTCATTTGTAAGATACAAAATATGAGAGGTCCATGATGTGTCTTCCCTAGGCGGTCTAATACAGTATGTCTTACTAGTCTGCAGTACCTTGTACAATGTAATATTACAGTCATGTTTGATGTCAAACTGAGTTGTATCCCCTCTTGCATTAATGTAACCGTTTTTTTTTTTTTGGTTTTGTTTTTTTTAGGAAGGTAACACTTACCATAAGAATTATGCCCCGTACACACAGTCGGACTTTGTTCGGACATTCCGACAACAAAATCCTAGGATTTTTTCAGACGGATGTTGGCTCAAACTTGTCTTGCATACACACGGTCACACAAAGTTGTCGGAAAATCCGATCGTTCTGAATGCGGAGACGTAAAACACGTACGTCGGGACTATAAACGGGGCAGTGGCCAATAGCTTTCATCTCTTTATTTATTCTGAGCATGCGTGACACTTTGTCACTTTGGATTTGTGTACACACGATCGGAATTTCCGACAACGGATTTTGTTGTCGGAAAATTTTATAGCCTGCTCTCAAACTTTGTGTGTCGGAAAATCCGATGGAAAATGTGTGATGGAGCCTACACACGGTCGGAATTTCCGACAACAAGGTCCTATCACACATTTTCCGTCGGAAAATCTGACCGTGTGTACGGGGCATTATGGAATATGTATAAAACTGTGTGTTGTTCAACTATAGGCCAATAGTGAACAAGGCTTGTGCCGAAATGCGTTAGCCTGTCTTTTAACTTGGTTATCTTCCCGTGTCCCTAATAAAGACCACAGATGAAATGTCCAGCAGTGCTGGCTCTCCTACTTGAATTTTTCAGTATAGGCCAATACCAGAGCCTCACAGATACATATTCCTAAAGCTGAATACCAAAGCTTTTACACAGTGGCCATTTTCAATAGAGCCCTATCAAAAGTCCTTTGAAGACCGTAGGCTAGTTAAGTACTATGATGCCCTGCATTCCTTCTAAGTGAACTGCTTTTTGTCAGATGTACTGTCTTCCATGGATGCTTTACAGGAAGCAGATTTTATTCTGACTGTCTTGTTACTGACTTTTGATTGTTGGTGAAAATGAGGGTGGTATGGTGTTCAGCCCCAGTTTCTTTTCCATCACACAGTTTGGGGTTCATCAGACCTCACTGTTGTCACAGGTGGAGTTTGTGAACATGATGTGTTTTATGAGTAAACTACTATGACTTGCAATTCTCCACCAGGCCTGATGTTTAGTATATATTTGCACTCCTCTCTCATTGTGTCTCAGGATTGAATGTTGTATTATATTTTTCACTGTGATTGAGCATTTACTAATTGTTGTAACTATTTAAAACTCTTTGGGATTCATGAAGTTTATACTCCATGCTTCAAAAGAGCCTGTTTGTTGGCTAGAAGAAAACAATATTCTCAGGGCTACCCTTCCCTGTCTAAATATAATTAAAAAAAGCTAAAAATAACTGAAAATAAATGTCCACATAAGGGTAGGGCTTTTTTTAGCGGGAACACGGGGGAATGCAGTTCCGGCACCTCTAGCACAGAATGTATGCAGTTGTTGTGGGAGGTCTATTGTTGCTGGGGAGGTTTATTGTTGCTGGTGGAGGATCTACCACTGCTGGTGGGGGGGGGTCAATTGTTTTTGGGAAAGATCTAGAGGGGTCTATTGATGCTGGCTGCTGGGAGATCTACTGTTGCTAGTGGGGGTCTATTGTTACTGGGGTGGGAGTAGTTGTTTGTAGCGGCTCTATTGTCGCTGGGTGGATCTTTTGTTGCTGAGGGGTCTATTGTTGGCTGCAGGGGATATATTTTATTGCTTTCTTGTTATCAGTGTCAAATTCCATACACAATCCTTGGTTCTGTATTCCTTAAATGGGGTGGCACTGGGAGGTGGGTAGGGGGTGGAACAAAGGCACCGTCCTTGACGGTGGGTAGAAGGCGGAAATAAGGGGTGATTCAGAAGGGGGGGTGTACCTGTACCTATTTCCCGAGAAAAAAAGCTCTGCATAAGGGTATAGTGTATAGTACACATGATCGTCAGGGGCATAGACCCTGAAATGATTGTAAAGGCTAGTTTTTATTTTTTTTAAATAACAAACATGGTATACTTACCTCCACTGTGCAGTTGGTTTTGCACAGAGCAGCCCAGATCCTCCTCTTCCCGTGTCCCTTTAAGCTGCTCCTAACCCCTCCCTCATTTGAGTGCCCCTTATCCAGCCACTTTCTATGGGGGCACCCAAGCCGAGTCGGAGCTCCGTGTTTCCATTCAGACACGGACCCCCGACCTGACCCCACCCCCTCTCTTCCCACTGATTGACTGACTTTGACAGCTGCGGGAGCCAATGGCGCCGCTACTCTGTCTCAGCCAATCAGGAGGAATGTCCTGGATGGCTAAGGGGGATTGTGGACATCACTGGAGAGAGAAGGGGCTCAGTTAGATAATTAGGGGGGTGCTGGGGGGGCTGCTACACACGAAAGGTTTTTTATCTTAATGCACAGAATGCATTAACAGATTGTAAACTCTAATGTGTTTGTTTTTTTTAAATAACAAACATATCATACTTCCCTCCACTGTGCAGTTACTTTTGCACAGTGTGGCCCCGATCATCATCTTCTGGGGACCCCCGGCAGCATTCGCAGCTCCTCCTCACATCTGTAAACCCCCCGGGAGAAGCGCTCTCCATGGGGGTTACCTTGTGGGTGCGCTCCCGAGTCCAGCATTTGCGTACATAGACACAGAATGCCGGACTCAGCCACGTCCCCCGGCGCCCGCGTCATTGGATTTGATTGACAGCTGCGGGAGCCAATGGAAAAAACATGAGGGTTTACAACCCCTTTAAGATAAAAAAAAAAAAAAAAAACCTTCTGCCTTTACAACTCCTTTAACCACTTCCCCCCGGCCTATAGCAAAATGACGGCCAGCAGTGGTTCAGTTCTCCTGACTGGGGCGTCATACGATGTCCAGCAGGATAACTGCCAGTGCGCCCCCGTGGGGGCGCACATCGCGGCGATTGGCGGTGTGGCATCTCAGTCTGACACAGCGCTATACCGATCTCGCTAAAGAGCCTCTGATGGAGGCTCTTTACCATGTGATCAGCCGTGTCCGATCAGCCGTGGCTGATCACAGTGTAAACAGGAAGAGCCATTTATCGTCTTTTCCTCACTCGTATCTGACAGACGCGAGTAGAGAAGAGCCAATTGGCGGCTCTCCTGATGGGGGGTCTGTGCCAATTATCAGCATGACCCCACCACGGATGCCCACACTGGACCTCCAGGGATGCCGCCAGGACCACAAGGGAAAACAGCCACACATGTATGAGCAGGTATGCCCCCATGGCCACCAGGGATGCCAGTCAGTGCCATAAAAGATGCCAATCTGTGTCCACAAATGGTGCTAATCAGTGCACACTGCGAATGCCTGCCAGATGTCTCCCTATCAGTGATGCCCAGCAGTGCCACCCATCGGTGTCCACCTATCAGTGCCTATCCGTGCCACATATCGGTGCCACCCATAAGTAATCATCAGTGCAGCCTTTCAGTGTGTGCCATCTCATTGGTGCCTCCTCATCAGTGCCCATCAGTGAAGGAGAAAAATATAACAATTATAACAAACGACAAAAAAACTTTTTTTTTTTTCTTTTATTTGTTGCGCAAAAAATAAAAACCCAAGCAGTGATCAAATACCCCCAAAAGAAAGCTCTATTTGTAGGAACAAAATGATAAAAATTTTGTTTGGGCACAGTGTTGCATGACCGCGCAATTGTCATTCAATGTGCAACAGCACTGAAAGCTGAAAATTGGCCTGGGCAGGAAGGGAGTGTAAGTGCCCAGTATTGAATTGGTTAATATAAGTCCAGAAATTTCCTATACCAGGTAATTGCTGACTGTGATCCAAGGTGGAAGCCGGGCTGCCTAAGGGCTGGGAACCCACACTGTAAGGCTGCATTCACACTTTAGCATTTTGAATCGTGGACAGATTTGTTGCAATTCTGCCTGCGATTTGAAAGCGCTGATATGTGAATGACAAATCGCGGGACTCGCATTTGTGATGCCATTTATTTGAATGATACCTAAAATCACGGTGCAGATCTGCCGCGTGATAAATCGAGTTGCAATCGTAGCAACCCACTTCTGGGGAAGCATGTCGTCCAAAAAAAGTTCTGGAGCTACTTTTGGGCGACATGCTTCCCGCGATTTATCGCAGGACAATCCCACATCACGATTTTAGGTATCATTCAAATAAATGGCATCTCCAATGCTATTCCCGCGATTTGTCATTCACACATCGGCGCTTTCAAATCGCGTTCAGGATCGTGAAAAGTGTGAATGCAGCCTAAGACAAGAGGAAAGGGGGAGAAAGTCACAGAGTGACCGCTTGGTGTAGCACAGTTTTATCAAAACAAGTTTAAAAAAAAAATACATGAAAGGTTCCACTGACAAAGGTGACATGTTCAAATTGGTGTGTAACCGGGGAGAGCTTATCCCAGCAGTAGCCTAGCTATCAATCCGCGCCGTTGTGGCAGCTCCAATGGTGGAGGGTGTCAGAGGACACTGGGGAGTGAACTTGCAGGAGCCAGGAAACCACCTGTCAAACCTCGGGGAGGAACAGCAAATAGGAACGCGTTTCGGAGGCTAACAAAGGAGGTGTGGCTAGCCTCCGAAATGCATCCTCTGACACCCCCCACCATTGGAGCTGCCACAGCAGTGCAGTTTGATAGCCCGCCTACGGGCAGGATACACTCTGAACTCTCCCGGGTTACACATCACTTTGAACCTGTCATCTTTGTGAGTGGAACTTTTTATGTATTTTTTAAACTTGTTTGAATAAAACTGTGCTACACCAAGTGGTCGCTTGGCACCTTTCTCCTCCTTCCCTCTTCTGTTTGTTGGCTAGAAACTTTGCATTTTTACATGGAGGATTTTATGCTTTCATTTGTCACTGCTTGCTAAAGAGCTTTTTGGATTGAACATTTAACATAGAAGTCCTTGGTGCGGATGACTTTAGACATATTAGAGATTGAACTTGCCTAATTTATGCCATTAGGCAGTTGTTTCTATGCACAAGGCATTTGAGAAAGAGCAGATTGGAGTGCACTTTACTACAAGATTTGTTATGAGCTTGATAAAATAGTCAGCATCCATGAAAACCATTAAGGGCTCATTCACAGCATAGCACATGATGTACACACACAATCAGCATGTCATTACATTGCACTGAAATGCATGTTTAACCTACATTGCAGTTTTTTGTTTTTTTTACTTTATTTTGTTAAACATCTATGCTTTTAACATATACACGTCACAACATGCTGTGTAAAATGTAACTCATCCTATTTTTTTTGTTTTTTATTTTGCAATGTGTTGGTGTGAAGACACCATAGAAAAAATGGAAAATTGTATACTCGCCTTTCCGTAATTTTCCTTTCCTGACGCATCTTCATGGCAGCACACACTGGGTTGTGACTCCGTCTCCACAACCTGACAGGATTGGTCTAGCTATAAAAGTTGAAGAGAGATGACCCCCACCATTCTCTCTATATATCATCTAAGACGGGGTGGGAATTTGTGTGCTGCCATGAAGATGCGGAATTGAAATTACGGAAAGGTGAGTATACAATTTTCCATTTTCCTGACGCCTTCATGGCAGCACACACTGGGAAATAACTCGCCATTCGGGAGGGTGCAAAAAATTAAAGTTTTATTGTTCTAAAGAGCTGTGGAATTGGCTCTAATAATGGATCTGCTGTTAGTTGTGCAGAGTCAATTTTGTAGTGAGAAGTAAATGTATGTCTTGACGACCAGGTTGCTGCCTTACAGATTGTTTCCAGTGAAACCCTGCAGTATGCTGCCCATGAAGTTGCCACTGCCCTGGTTGAGTGTGCCCTGATGCCTTCTGGGATGGCTAGCTGCTGAGACGAGTATGCCTTTTTTATGGTGTTGACCAGCCAGGATGCGATTGTTCGGGAAGTTGCTGGATGACCCTTCCTAGGACCGTGAGGGATTATGAGAAGAGTATCAGACTTTCTGAAAGAAGCTGTAGCTTCCAAATAGTTGGTAATGATAGTTTTAACATCCAATGCATGAGGTTCGCCCTGGTCGTTAGTAAAGGATGGAAGGTTGATATCCTGATTATAATGAAAAGAAGATGATACCTTGGGAGTGAAATGTTCCGAGGGTCTCAATACCACTCTATCAGGATAGAGGACTAGGTATGGTTCTGTTATCAATAGAGCTTTAAGTTCTGAAACTCTTCTTGCAGATGTAATGGCGATAAGGAAGGTTACCTTCAAAGTCAGGTTCCAAAGTGAAATTGACTCAATCGGCCAAAAAGGAGGCTTAGATAATGCATTGAGTACTGTTGACAGATTCCATGCTGGAAATGTGGGTTTTTTTGGAGGTCTGATTTTTAAGCAAGCCTTCATGAACTGAATCACTAGAGGATGTAGGGCCCATCTAATGCCCTTTTTAGCTGAAAGGGCAGAAACCTGGACTTTAAGAGTACTTGAGCTTAGGCCTTTAGAAATACCCAACTGAAGGAATTCCAGAACTTGTGGTGGCTCTGGTGATACTGGGTTCCATTTTTTTTGTTGGGCCAGAGAACAAAACCTATTCCAGACTTGCGAGTATGTCTTGGTGGTGCTTTTTCTAGCCTGTAAAAGAGTAGAAATGACCTCTTGCGAGCATCCCTGCTCTAACAGTCGAGTCCTTTCAATTTCCATGCCGTCAAGTGTAACTTCTCTGGAGCTGGGTGTAGGAATTGACCCTGGGACAGGAGGTCCGATGTTACTGGGAGAGGAAGCGGTTGCTGTAGGCTGAGTTGTAGTAGGGTTGTGAACCATGGCCTCCTCGGCCAGAAAGGAATTATGGCTATTACTGTCGCTGATGATTTCCGAAGTCTGGATAGGAACCTCGCAATTAAGGGTACTGGTGGAAAAATGTAACCCAGCTTGAAATTTTACGGATGTGTCAGACAATCCATCCCCTCGGCCGATGGGAAGGCTGCCCTTGACAGGAATCTCCAACATTTGGTGTTCGCAGGAGTAGCTGCTAGGTCGATCTCTGGTACTCCCCAAGTTCTTGAAAGAAGGGAAAAGGCGTGTTGGCTCAATGACCACTCGTTGTTTGAGAGAAGTTCCCTGCTCAAATAGTCGGCCAGCATGTTCTGAGCTGCTGGGACATACACCGCTTTCAGGTCTATTAGGTGCACTTGAGCCCACTCCGTGATAGGGCGTACCTCCTGCATTAATGTGCGACTTCTCGTACCCCCTTGCCTCTGGATATACGCTACAGCAACTCTGTTGTCCATTCGGATCACAACGTTCTTCCCCACCAGGTATGGAGTGAAGGCCAGAAGTGCCTGAAAAGCCGCTCTGAGTTCTAGTATATTGGATACTATCCCATGGGCTTGAAACTTCCACTGCCCTTGGGCTGCTAGATTTTGGTAATGAGCTCCCTATCCCTTCTGGCTGGCATCCGGAGTGACCACCTCTGGCTGTGGGGGAACTAGAGGTTTGTATCTCTTGAGATTGCTGGATCTTGTCCACCACCACATCGATTGTTTCACATACCTGTGTATGTAGATTCTCTGAAGCATTGATACTCCATTCCACTGCCTCAGAAAGGAATTCTGTAAGATTCTTGTGTGCCATTGGGACCACTGGATCATGGGCAGAGTTGCAGACATGAAGCCCAGGACACTCATACATACTCTGGCTGGTAAGTGTGTAACCGAGATTAGCCTCTGAATTTTCTGAATCAGGGGCATGATTTTCTCCTGAGGAAGCTGTACTCTGTTCTGGATGGTGTCTATTTCTGCACCTAGAAAAATCATCCTCTGAGTGGGCTGAAGCTTGCTTTTCTGCCAGTTCACTAGCCAACCAAAAATTTGCAGAGTTGATAGTAAGATCTCTCGGTGTTGTATCAAGACCTGGCGACTTTCTGCTAGAAGAAGTATATCGTCCAGATAATGATGTACTCTTAGACCTCTTTCTCTGAGGTATGCGATGAGGGGCAGAAGAACTTTGGTGAAGGTCCTGGGAGCTGATGAGATGCCGAAGGGTAGGCATTGGAACTGGAAGTGATGTTTGATTGAAAAGCGGAGAAATCTTTGAAAGGCAGGATGTATTGGGATGTGAAGATAGGCGTCTGATAAGTCTACGGACAGCATCCAATCTTCTAGATTCACTGCTAATAGTATGGACTGTAGGCTTTCCATCTTGAAGGTTTCTAACTTGATGTTTTTGTTTAGTCTCTTTAAGTCCAGCACTGGGCGTAAATCCCCCGTTTTCTTTTTTACCAAAAACAGAGGGGAGTAGAATCCTCTGCCTCTTTGACATAGCGGAACCTCCAAAATTGCCTCCTTTTGTTTTAATTCCATTATGTATTTCAGAAGGATCCTTCTCTTGTCTGGAGAAGACGGGAGTTTGGTTGGCAGAAAGTGGTTCCTGGGGATCTCGTTCAGGAATCTCTACCTGTAACCGAACTTGATCGTAGAAATGGTCCAATGGTCCCTGATGTTTTCTGACCATATTTGTGTGAATCTCTTTAGTCTGGCGCCCACCCTTGGAGGATGGGCGGGCGTACCTTCAAAAGGACTTCTGCTGCTCGATAGAAGGGGTGGCCTTGGTTTTTCGCATCCTCAGGAAGGATGACTGTGTGTTCTTCCAGTTCCTCTTAAACTCTTTGCCTGCTGTGTAGGTTTTGGCTTCTCTGTACCTTTTGGGAAGGTTACCTTTGTAAGCAGGATCTCTTGGGTCTCCTGTCAGAGGGAATGAGGCCCGATTTTCCCCCCGTCACCTTAGAAATTGCTGTATCCAATTTGGAGCCGAAGAGATTGGAACCATCATAGGGAATTCTGCACCAATTTGTTTTCGATGCTGCGTCGGCTACCCAGGGTTTTAGCCACAGAGCTCGTCTAGCCATAACCGAGGCTAACATTGCCCGGGTCGAGCACCTAATAATGTCCACGGAGACTTCCGCGATAAAATCGCCTGCTAATTTAAGTTCCTGTAGGGACGTAATTACTTTATCCAAATCTACTTCCCCCTGAAGAGATTTCTCAATATTGACAGTCCAGCCCGAGATGGCTCTACCAACTGCTGCTGTGGTGACTGCTGGTCTACAAGCGCCCCCTGCTGTTGAGTAGGCTTTTTTAAGTTCTAGGTCAATTTTTCGATCCAGAACGTCACGGAAGGAAGGATGTCTTCAATGGGTAGGGTGACATGCCTTGCCAAACGCATCAAGGAGGCATCCACAACCGGGGCATTAATTAAGGAGCTGACTTTAGGTTCTTTTAAAGGATACATTTTTGCAAGTCTATTGTTTAGGTTAGGCCTCTTGTCGGATCTTTCCCATTCATCCTTGATTAAATCATTCAACTCCTCAATGAAAGGTAAGGGTTCTGGATCCCTCTTCAGGTTTGGAAAATATTTCCGTGTTTTCTGAGGTGCTTCTTCAGATTCTTCCCAACCTATGGCCTCTTTGACAGATTTTGCAAAAGGTTCGACCAAGGTGAAGTCAAACCCTGTTGGCACGTCTGGATCTTCGTTCTCTGAAGGGGATTCTGGTTCTGTCCCTACTTCGATCGCTGAGCGAGGAGGAGCCATGGAAGTACCTGGGTCTGACCTGGCCGGCAGGGGTGCAGTTGACTCCATTATGGATTCTCTGACTGATTCCCGAATCAGGTCAGTTACTTCTCTGACGTCCGATTCTCTTTCCTTCGTAGCTTCATTGAAGCACGAGCGACATGCTAATTTGTCTGGCAAAGCAGTGGCGCCACATACCCAGCAGCAATTGGCTGCGGGACGGGTGTGCTGGTTTGTCTGTGACGTGAAGGTGATCTTCTACGATGTGATCGGCTACGTCGAGAATGACTGTGGCGTGAGTGACCATGACGAGAATGGCTACGGCGTGAGTGCCTGCGACGAGATGAGGAGCGTGATCGGCTTCTGCAGGATCTTCTGCTTGAGGTATGGCTTGACCTCTCCTTGCATCTTGATTCAGACCTGGAAGGACTGTTAGAAGGAGTCTTGTCAGAAGATGTGCGCTCTTTTTTTTTCTCTCTTCAATACTTACCATAAAATGCGGACAGCCCCTTACCTTATTGGTCGTGGATGGTCTGCTTGGGCAGTGGTCTCCATGAGCAGAGAGGAAGAAGGCAGGCAGGAACAGAAAAAAGTCTGGAAGGGGTTAAAGAGGAAGACAAATACATACATATATATTTATACCTAGTCAAATAAGAACACATTTAATTTTTTTTTTTTTTTTTTTTTTAGAAAAACCCATGTAATGATGGATCAAGGAGGATAGGGCACTTACCAGATCCCAGGGGAATATTTGACCAAAGTTGCCAAAAGAAGCTGGTAGAAAAACGAGCAGAACACAAACTTGCTTTTCTTTTTTTCTTTTTTGAGGTCAGAGCCCTTTTTTAAATAAACCGCCGCCGTCGTGGCAAAAATGACGCTCTGCGCATGCGCAGAAGTGTCGTGACGACTCCGGCGCCATTTTGGAAGTTGGCAAAAGGGTTAGGATGTCCCTGTCTCTGTCCCCCACGCATGCGCAATGCGGGACGAGACGTGCGGCGGCCATAAGCATGTCCTGAGCGCTGTGGGACTACAGGTTCCAGAAGAAGATTATAGGAAGAATAAAAATAAAAAAGGGGTGAAAATGATTTGTAAGAGACAGAGAAACAAAAAAATGGAGACCACTGCGATACTTGAAGCTTCTTTAAAGCTTACTATGTGCCAGATGATCCATGTTGCTGCCCCTGAGACCACCAGAGTGGGGACTCCCTCCATAGAAGCTCCTTTAGAGACTGTACAGGAGGGACTTCCAAACAGGAGAGGCTTGAACCTGCTGGGGTGATGCGGTAAGGGGCTCTGCGATGTCCAACCATCTTGTCAGGTGAGGATAAAAAAGAGAATGGTGGGGGTCATCTCTCTTCAACTTTTATAGCTAGACCAATCCTGTCAGGTTGTGGAGGCGGAGTCACAACCCAGTGTGTGCTGCCATGAAGGCGTCAGGAAAAAGAATTTGTACAACTGAAACCCTAGGGTTGTTCTATTGATAAGAGTTGTAGTGGTATTTGGATAGGGTATCTGGATTCTGTCCTGGCATCTTTGCCGCGAGAAAGGATTGCCACGGCTTCCTTGGATTATATTTTAATGCTTCTGAGGTTGAAGCGCCAAACCCTAAGCTAGGCTAATTTCAAATAGCAGCAAAGGAGCGGTAAAAACTGCCCTTGACTTCCCACCTAAAACCTAACATGGCAGCTGGAGGAGTTTGTACACATGTTACCGGAGTGGCAAATTTAACTCAACATGTTATGTTTGATAGGTGGCGCCGTCTGTCAAACTTGCCTATTGAAGTCAATGGGACTATGCTGCAACCATGAGCCAAATGCAAAATCCCTGAAGGGCTACCTATGTATGAGCCCTTCATAATCCAGATATACATTTATTCCAATAAAAAAAAAAAATCAAAATAAAAGACTTTATCACAATGTGCTTTGGGGGGCCAGAAAACTTCTGGACTAAATTAGAAATACAAAGTATGCACAATTTTAACCAAATATTGAAGGACGGAGTTTATCAGCAGCTGGTTTGAGCTGCTCAAAGCAGCTGCTGATGAACTCTGTGCTACAATATTTATTTGTTTGGTAAAAATATTGCATACTTTGTATACTGTAATATTCAGGGGAGGTAGCACTTCGGTTCTATGTGAAACAGCCAGTTAACGTAAACATAAAAGTCTTTATTTTCTTTAGGCAAACACAAAAGAGCTTCCAGCAGCAAAAGAAACTCCAAAAAATGCAACACAAAAAGTCAGCTTATCTTCAGCACAAATCAAATTTATTAAATAAGGAAAAGTCCAGGAAGACTTTTACCCCAGGGTTAGCAGCGTCCAGCTTCAGAAGTTTTGTAGCATGCATGCAACACATAACCAGGTCTCCTCTCAACTCCTACACACACCTATTACTAAAGCCTCATACACACGATCAGATTTTTCGAGGGGGAAAAGTGTGATGACAGGCTGTTGGCGGAAAATCCGACCGTGTGTATGCTCCATCGGACAATCGTTGGCCAACTTTCCGTGGACAAATGTTGGATGGCAGGTTTATAAATTTTCCGCGGACAAATGTCTGTTGTCGGATTTTACGAGCATGTCCCTGTCCGTCAGACAAAAGTCCAAAGTACAAACACGCATGCTCGGAAGCAAGGACAAGCCAGAAGCGGTCAGTCTTGTAAACTAGCGTTCGTAATGGAGAATTAACATTCGTGACGTGGCAAATTATGAAATCTCGAAATACAGCGCACATTCTCTTCTTCTTTAATGGGATAATAATGACGCTGCTTTGCTGGTGATACTGATGGAGTTATTGCGAACTAATTTTCAAAGGCTTTTTTTTCTAGTGATATCAAGAATAATATTATTATGCTTTTTTTTTTTTTTTTTTTTTTTTTTTTTTTTTTTTATATTTGGGCAAGTTACCACAGCACCATTATCCTGTAGTTTTTAAGATCAAAGATACAACTATGTTGGTGTCCCTTGTTAATTTTACATTGTATTTTTTAAAATGTAACTGTCTACACCCAAACTGTCATTTGAAATAAAACACATAGCCAAGTATTATTCTACAGAATTTTTTTATTGTGCATTAAAAAAAGATAACAAATAAATATAGACATGCTATCTGCCAATAAAACTTAACCAAAACGTGTATTCTATGCATCCAAAAATATACAAAATCAAATCATTATTCAACCAAAAAAATGATGTCAAAGCAATAACTCCAAGGCCAATAATAAATAACACGTTATCTCCTCCGATTCCGCAACATGGCTGGCTGACGAACGGCCGTTCAGAAACTAACTGAAAAGTGAGAAATGACAAGTGCGAATCAACACTCACCAAACTTCTACTAACACAAAATTAGCAGAAGGAGCCCAAAGGGTGGCGCTAAAGACAAATTTGTGCCAAGGCCCTTCGGACAAAATTCCACGGTTTTGTTGGCCAACAATCCGATCGTGTGTATGAGGCTTTAGAGTTTCCTGCTTTATGTGCTGCTTTCTGGAGGCTGCTTAA
Organism: Aquarana catesbeiana; assembly: GCF_042186555.1. Classification (NCBI taxonomy): domain Eukaryota; kingdom Metazoa; phylum Chordata; class Amphibia; order Anura; family Ranidae; genus Aquarana; species Aquarana catesbeiana. The sequence continues at coordinate 141,262,797 of NC_133329.1, read as the reverse complement.
CCCTTTAGGGACCAGAGTTCCTGTAGTCAGGAGTGGAGGCCCTTTTCCCATCCGAATGTCACTCAGGGCCTCCAAAATTTTGGGTCCCAAATACCTCTCTACTAATACAGAGAGGACTGCAAATCAGTCCTCTGCTTTACATGGCTACCTCAGAATTCCTTACTCATCAAGGGTGAGCCTCCTGAGTACACACACATTTCCCTTAAAGGGAAATAGCCCGAATATTTGTGCCACATAGCACCCGTCCAGGACCCATCCTTGGCATCCTGTAAATACCTAATGAAGTCCAGTACATATTGTCTCCCATTTTCAAGCTTTAATGATGAAGGAGGTGATTTATAGCCTTTGAAATGTGTTGGCTGTGTGACAAAGTCTTTTATTTTCATTATATATTGGAATAAATGTAATTCTTGATCATGAAGTCCCACTGTGGTACTTGAATTTTAAAGCCATAGAAAAAAAGGCTGTTTGCTTTGTCCTTGCGCTGAGATTATGTTGGAAAATGCAGGCCGTCCTAGTTTTGTGAATGAGTCCTTATTGCAGTGTTTCTGAACTCCAGTCCTCAAGGCCGGTCAGGTCATGTTTTCAGGCTCTCTGTTATTTTGCACAGGTGATTTGATCAGTTTTACTGCCTTAGTAATTACCACAGCTGTTTCATCTGAGGGAAATCCTGAAAACATGACCTATTGGAGCGCCTTGGAGTTGATATCAAAAAGGTGGAGGTTGGGAAAAGAAATCTGCTATATGTCAGCCATCATCCCAATCTTGAATATGGTACAAAATTTCACCTTACGGGTGGGACTTTAAAGGCATAGATAGTGAGACATACAGTATAGTAAAAAAATTTTATTTAAACAATATATCAAAATGAGTGACTTAGTATTCATACAAACATGTATTAAAAATATCTGTGCAGATAACTATCGAGTGCATAATATTTCCGAAGTGATACAGAAAACATATGCACTCAAAGTACAAGCATGTAACAAAAGATCATATGCATTCGATGTTTCCTAGGCATTGCGGAGTATCATACACTCCTTCAGGGATAATCCGATATGCAATTTATTCTAAATGTAACAATCTACAATACAAAAAGATACATATTTTTAACAACAACATAGCGCAATCAGTATTTAAATCCATCCAATGGCAGCAGATGGATCAAGAAAAATATGCATGTGTTGCTCATATACTCACGTGTCCAATAAGCCACCAGAGCCACGGAGAAATGGCCAGATGAGCCAAGGAAGCACAGATCTATATAGCAGGGGTTAAAAAAAAAAAGTTCCTGGTAGATGGGGGAGGTGGGCACAGAGAACACCTGATAGTGATCCAGGACCGCATCAGCAGGAAGCTGAGAATATAGAACAAGGAAAAAGCTATCAGTGTGCAGCTAAACTTGGTGTTATGATCCCCCATTTATTGCCAAATGACCTCCCATAAGAGGTTGGCCAAGGGATCAATACCAAGCCATATATATTTAAATATTCCGATAAAATGATACAAAGAAATAGATATGTATATATAAAAAAATACAAAAAAAATATATATATACCTTAAAAAGGATGCTGGGTATGTGCAGACAAGGGCAACATATGATGAAAAACACACAGGGTCAGGAGGATATATTATTTGTCCCTAGTATCATGCAGTAAAAGCTGATGAATATATGTATATTAAGAGTCCATATTACAATTTTTGTTCAAAGGCTTGAAAAGGGTCCAAACGGAGCCTCAAAAACATCCCACAGATGCACTCATCCACAGGATACGCAGTCTGTGAAAAAGTAAAAATAAGACTGTTATCAATGTATCCACACATATTTTAAATGGCTACAGTGTTGAAAAAAAGGAAATATATGTCAAAGATAGCATTTACCTGAGCCAGTGTGCACCGCTGATATGTTGCCTTGTCAAGAGCCACAGCACTAATGCACCCTTCCTGAAGCTCACTATATATAGGAGCTAATTTGAGTCAAATCTCACCTTCCTCGCAGGTTTGGGTGATAGTAATCACCCACAAATGCATCACAGCTGACACTGTGGTCCCCTGAGTGCGCGGCGCATGGCGTCACCCCCTGCCCACATCCAAGATGGCGATGTAGGAAGAGTGATGTCATGCTCCCACAGACATGCATGCGCGGTCGCCCAGGGAGCCACTAGACATGGAGAGGAGACTAAACGATGTAGCACATAGACTCCTTAGATTCCTGCATAACAAACGGCGCCTGCAAAAATTGGCAACCATGCTGGCAATCACTGACTGTGGGAGGTGTAACGTGGATGGAGGGAAAAGAAATCATCAACCCCAACTCTGTCAGGTTAATGAATGCCCACAGTATGCATGGGAGATCGCATCGGGAATGCCGAGTGGACAGGGAAACACATAGCACCCGTCCAGGACCCATTCTTGGTGTCCTGTACAATACCTAATGAAGTCCAGTACATATTGTCTCCCATTTTCAAGCTTTAATGAAGGGGATGATTTATGGCCTTTGAAATGTGTTGGCTGTGTGACAAAGTCTTTCATTTTTGTTATATATTGGAATAAATGTAATTCTTGATCATAAAGTCCCACTGTGGTACTTGAATTTTAAAACCATAGAAAAAAGGCTATTTGCCTTGTCCTTGCGCTGAGACTATGTTGAAAAATGCAGGCCTTCCTAGTTTTGTGAACGAGTCCTTATTGCAGTGTTTCTGAACTCCAGTCCTCAAGGCGCCCCAACAGGTCATGTTTTCAGGCTCTCTGTTATTTTGCACAGGTGATTTGATCAGTTTTACTGCCTTAGTAATTACCACAGCTGTTTCATCTGAGGGAAATCCTGAAAACATGACCTGTTGGGGCGCCTTGAGGACTGAAGTTGAGTAACAATGCCTTATTGTATAGAGGTTGTACAAGGTACAAAGATGATGTAGTAGATAAAGGTATTTGGAGGTGAAAAGGAATATTTCTCTCCTCTACTCAGTATGTGATTTGCAGGAAAGAGAGCAGGAACTTACACCAAGGACAAGAGGGTAGGATAGTTATAAAAATAAGGGCAGCATAACAATAAAGTTAATGGAAGGAAATAGAAAAATAAACTTTCTCGCATTGACCATATTACTGCCAGTGATAACACATTAGCCATAAAAAGAGGTGATTAAAGGAGAAGTATGGCCAAAAGTTTTCTGGGCCACAAAAGTGTACTTAATTTGCACTCCTGTGACCCAGAATCAGCTGACAGTGGGCTAAAGCCTGCTGTTAGCTGATGTCACAAAGCCTCTCCAGACTTTGGAAGGATCCCGACAATAATGCTGGAATCCATCCACATGCCTGAAAGGCGGCTGGATTAGCCTCTCAGGGCGATGCTGAGAACATCTTACTAATGAAACTAAATTACATGTTCGGAGTTATAAATTCCAAGAACAGTATCATTCAGTTCATACCTCTTATTCAAGAGGGGTAAGCATATTAGTGAGGAGAGGTATTTCATTTTCCTGCAGGAGAAAAAGGACAGACATGTTGGGACGCTATGTCTTCCTGAGCTGCGTTGTGGAAAATAGGCCTTTGGTTATAGCAAATGTTTACATTCCCCCTCCGTTTAAAACAGAGATCATGTTGGATCTGTTAGAGTTTGTGGATAATGAGGTAAATACTCCGATAGTAGAGGTGGGGGACTTTAATGCAGTTCTGGATAATAACATGGATCGGTTTCCGCCCGCGACCCGGGCGGAAAGGGTACCAGAGCGGCGTCTAGGCCAACTTCTTGAAGAGATCGGATGGTGCGACCTGTGGAGATCACACAATCCAAACACTCGACAGTACTCCTGTTACTCAGGGTCGTATTCTACGCTTTCACGTATAGATATGGCAGTGGGTAACATTGAAGCCCTGCGACTAATCAGAAATATAGAGTATAGGCCGAGGGGAATTTCGGACCACTCACCTTTGACTTTGACCCTAAACTTAAATATTAGATCTAGTCAGAAAAGGTGGACAATAAAACCGCTATGGCTGGATTTGATAAGAAGCCCAGCAGATATAACCTCCAAACTAAAAGAGTTTGTAACAATTAACTCAGGTACAGCACCAGCAGGGGTAGTGTGGGATACCCTAAAAGCATACCTCAGGGGATTACTACATCAGCAGGTTGTTATAATAAAGAAATCGTCAAGGGAATGGGAGGCGAGGGCTAGTAGGGAAGCCATGGAATCAGAAGCACAATACGTGGCAGATCCAACCCCTGAAAAGCAGGAAATTTGGCTTAAGAAACAACAAGAGTATAAAGAAGTAATCAATAGAAGAGCAGAGAACAAGAGACTCTTCCAGAAACAAAACTACTTTGGCGAAGGGGAGAAAGGAGGCCGGATGCTTGCACTTTTAACCAAGTCAAATCTATCCTCATCGGCCATCTCCTCAATTAAGACACCAGCTGGAAAGATTACATCTAATCCCGCTGAGGTTCTAGAGACTTTTTCTACATTCTATAGAGACCTGTACAGGTCGTGGCGGGGTTCGGACCGGCGCGATATGGACGGGTTCTTAGAAAGGATAGACCTGCCCGTACTCACGGAGAGGGATAGGAGTGAGATGGAGTCCCCCTTGGCTTTGGAGGAATTACAAAAGGCAGTTGCGGAGTTGTCAGGCCAGAAATCTCCGGGCCCCGATGGGTTGCCATTGGAGATCTACAGGAAGTACGGGGAGGTCCTGCTCCCGGAGCTTCTAAAAGTGCTGCAACAGACGACTAAGGATGGAAGGCTGCCTCCATCAATGTCGGAGGCCGATATAGTAGTGATACCAAAGGAGGGGAAAGACCAACTGGAAGTCTCTTCGTATAGACCGATATCACTGCTGTGCTCAGATGCCAAGATTGTAGCAAGGGTGTTGGCATCCAGACTGAATAAGTGTATCGCAAAACTTGTGCATCTGGACCAATCGGGGTTTATCCCCGGTCGGTCTACCAGCACTAATATCAGAAGGGCATATCTGAACCTCCAGGTACCAACAAAAAATGCAGGATCTAGAGCCATACTGTCCTTGGATACTGCTAAGGCCTTCGACACCCTGGAGTGGGAATATTTATGGAGGGTGCTAGAGAGGTTTGGATTTGGGCCCGTATTTATTAGCTGGATTAAAATTCTATATAATCACCCAAGGGCAAGGCTCAGGATAAATAACGAATACTCGGAAAGTTTCCCCCTCGAAAGAGGGACAAGACAGGGCTGTCCCTTGTCCCCCCTACTGTTTGTTCTGGCCATGGAGCCATTGGCGGGAGCAGTGAGATCATCACCCGAATTGCAGGGATTCCATAGAAAGGGGGTGGAAGAGAAAATAGCGCTCTTCGCTCACGACGTTCTATTTTTCTTGGGGGACACGACCTCCTCACTGCAGAAAGTGATGCATCTGGTAGAAAACTTCGGTAAGTTCTCGGGACTTGCTATCAATTGGGAGAAATCGTCACTCATGCCGATTGACTCACTGGCCAACCCTGTCTCGACGTACTTGCCCCAATTGAAAGTAACGGGGAAGATGAAGTATCTCGGTGTCATGATGTCCAAGGACCCTGGTGCGTTTATTGAGGACAACTTGGTCCCTCTCTTATTAAAATTCAAGAAAAAATGCGATATCTGGAGCAGACTCCCTCTGTCTGTGGCGGGTCGAGTCAATCTGATCAAAATGGTATGGATGCCGCAGCTGCTATATCTGCTCCACAACTCCCCAGTCTGGATTGGGGAGAAGTGGTTTCAAAAAATCCAATCCCTCTTTAGGGAGCTAATATGGAAAAAAAGGCAGGCCAGGATTGGACTACAAAAACTGCAGCGCCCTGCCACGGAGGGGGGACTGGGGGTCCCACATCCGTTTAGTTATTTCCTTGAAGCCTAGTTACAACAACTAGGGGGATGCGCTACCGAGGGAGGGGGAAGTAAGTGTGCCAAAATTATTCTACAGGGGAGCCTACACAGTTCATTAGCGGAAGCGCTGGAGGCAGATTCACTGCAAGGAGAGATTCTGACATTTAAATTGATCACTAGGGTTTGGCAAACAGTCAAGAGGATAATGGGGTACAAAGGAACTTCAGAATATTCGCCAATTTGGAATAATAAGCACTTGCATGAATTGCTATCTGTTGAAAGAAATTGGATGTGGGAAAATTGTGGGATAAACCGGCTGGTACAATTATACGAGGGGGCTACCCTGAAATCATTTGAGGATTTGAGGCAGGAGTACGGGTTACCAAGTCAAGTTTTCTATAGTTATCTACAGATTAGGCATGCCCTGAGCAAGAAGTTTAACAGACAACCCCCCAATTGGTGTAGGATGCCACTATTACAAACAATAATTAAATCAGAGTCCACCAAGGGCTTAATCACAGAGGCATACAACCAACTAACAAAGAGAAGAAGTACACAGGTAGGCCTCCTTGGGGGTAGGGACAGATGGGCGGCTGATGTGGGGGAGATAACGGACGAGCAGTGGAAAAGGATTTTGGAGCTAGGATCAGAAGTGTCGGTCTATCCAGCACAAAAAGCTTCCCACCTGATGTTGCTGCACAGAACTTACTATACACCAAAAAAGCTGTTTATGTTTGGTCGTAGAACCAACGATGAGTGCCCTAGATGTAGAGGATCTGGCGATTTAATCCACATGGTCTGGAGGTGTCCAAAACTAGTTAGGTACTGGTCCGAGATTTTAAAGAAAATAAATACCACATTTAGCACCAACCTAGAGTTTGACCCTAAGACTTGCGTGCTGGGACATGTTAATACCGGGCCGAGCGACTGGAGCACAGCTGTAGCGGTAGCAAGATGTCTGTGCGAATTCCACCACACTACTCTCCACAAAAACCAGGAAGTACACAGGAAGTTAACACCTTACATTACATTATGATTCCATTGGCTAGAACATCAATGTCCAACTCCTGAAATTCGCGGTAAAATCGCACCTCACACAGGACAAAATGGAACAAATTCACAGCGCAGCAGTGTGAACCGGCATTTAAAGTGACAATCGGTAGTATTTTTCTGTTCGAATTATGGACTGGAAGTCATTTGTGTGCACAAAAGCATTTCCCTACAACAGCTTCATTTTAAAGTAAATTGGTCAATAATAAAAAATTTGAAGTGATTGTAAAGTCTTGTTTAAAAAAAAAAAAAAAAACAAACATGTTATACTTACCTGTTCTGTGCAGTTGGTTGTGCACAGAGCAGCCTGGACCCTCCTCTTCTCGGGTGCCTCTTCACTGCTCCTGGCCCCTCCCTCCTGTCAAGTGCCCCCACAGCAAAAAGCTTACTATGGGGGCACCTGAGCCGAGTCACAGCTCCGTGTGTTCATTCAGACACAGAGCCCGGATCCACCCCCTCTCTTCCCTGATTGGCTAACTGAGCCAATGGCGCTGCTGCTGTGTCTCAGCCAATCAGGAGGAGAGTCCCAGGTGGCTAAGACACTCGTGACATCGCTGGAGAGAGATGGGGCTCAGGTAAATAATTAGGAGGTGCTGGGGAGGCTGCTACACATAGAAGGTTTTTTGTCTTAATGCATAGAATGCATTAAGATAAAAAAACCTTCTGCCTTTACTACTCCTAACATTTGGCAAAATAAAAACTGACATAAGATGAGGCATGCAATTCACATTAACACAGTAGTTTTTGCTTTTCTGAGCCCTCCCCTGCAGTATAGTTTTATTACCGTTTGATGCTGCCAGTAGATGTGATATTTTTCCTCTTCTCTTTAACAGGGTGACAGCACTGTTTGTTCTACAGTGAAAAATTGCACAGCAGTGTTGTCAGCCTATATGCAGTTTTCAACTTTGTATATACCCATGAGCGTCCGTGGAACTTTTTTTTTAGGGGGGGCATAATTTTATGGTCACCTATGCTCCGCCCCTTTTTGACAATGGCATGAAGGGGAGGGGCTTACTATAGCCCATATAACCCATATAGATCCCCCTCTAGAGCAGGCCAGGACAGGTCCCCCATAGAATAGATCCTCCTTTACTTAGTCTTCTTACTCTTACCTTTTTTTCACCCGTATAAAGAATAGAATTCCCAGGTTTACCTGCAGCACCACACTCCAGGCTCCCCAGCCTCTCCCCATGCAAATAATAAATATATATATATATATATATATATATATATATATATATAAATACATATATATATATATATCTATCTATATATATATATATATATAGATATATGTATATATCTATATATATATATATATATATATATAGATATATATATATCTATATATATATATATATTCCACTCCACGAGTCCTCTTTGCTTCCTCCTCGGCTCAGGCTACCTGCCTGTTCTCCAGTTCACTCTCCCCTGCTGAGCGGCCCCTGCACGCACAGACAGTCATGGGCGTCCACAGGTACGGGCAAGGGGGGGGGCAAGAGACCCCCCTGGAATCGGCAAGGGTCTGCCATGGCCACATCTGTAGCTGTGCTGGCTCTGGGTTTGTGTGAGTTGGTTCCACAGCTGCTGCAGATCAGTGTCACTGAACTTACAGAGCTCTTTACTGCCACCTCTGGCTGCTTCCTGTATGTGCGTCCCTCGTGTTTGCTTTGCTTCCTGTTGTATTTTCACAGAAACATGTGGAAACAGGACTTGGGAGAAGGAAGACCACCTTACAAGTGGGAGCTGTGAGTACAAGTGAAGGGAGGAGGCTGTTTGTGTACGGGGGGCAGAGCTATGTGTGTATGTGCTTACAGATGTGTGTGGGGGGCCCTAACATATATACAGATGAGGGGGGCAGCTGAGTGCATACAGGTATGATCAGTGAACGGGGGTGCCAGATATAGGAAAGATCATATCATCTGTCCTGTCCTGTATACAGCTATATACACCCATCTTCCTTCTTGTAATCCTCCATCATCACTGACTGCAGATATACATCATCTGTCCTGTATATATAGCTGTGTCAGTGATGATGGAGGAAGGTCTCTATATACAGGTAGCTGTATATACCCATCCTCCTTCCTGTATATAGAGACCTTCCTCCATCATCACTGACTGCAGATATACAACATCTATCCTGTATACAGCTATATACATATATATATATATATATGTATATATATATATATATCGCTTTTCCTTCCTATATATACTAATACCATCCACCCCCTATATATACACATACTGTACACCCTCCGTACTGTACAGGCCAAATTTGATGGGCATGAGGCTGCAATTGATGGGCACATGCCTGCGCTTTATGTGATAATGACTAAGCCCCTCCCCTTCGTGACACTGTCGAAAAGGGGCAGAGCATGGGTGACCTAAAATGATGCCCCGCCCTGAAAAAAGTTCTCTGGAAGCCCATGCAGACTATCCTTTCCCCAGACAGTCCCACAGATCACTCCGCACGCAGGCAGTACTCCACCACCACTCCACTTGAGTGGGCAGCACCGCTGCCATGCCGGCCGAATCGACATCTCTCTCTACATAGTTAACAGGAGGGACTGTGTCACGTACCTGGTAGTAGAGCCCAGAATGCAGGGAACGGCCTCTCGGATTCCTCTGACTCAGGAACCCCTGGTAGTGTTGACAGGGACTCGAGAGTACAAAGGGGCACAAGTGTCTGACTGGAAAGCTGGTGTAGAGGGCTGGATCCTGTAGTCAGCAGGGAGGTGCACTGTAGTCCAGCAGCAAGGTGCAGACAGAAGACTGGATGCAGTAGACAGCAGGAAGGTGCACTGTAGTCCAGCAGCAGGATGCAGGCAGTAGGCTGGATGCGGCAGACAGCAGGGAGGTGCACTGTAGTCCAGCAGCAGGATGCAGGCAGGAGGCTGGATGCGGCAGACAGCAGGGAGGTGCACTGTAGTCCAGCAGCACGATGCAGGCAGGAGGCTGGATGGAGAGGACGGACTGAGTCAAACACAGGCAGGCAGATCAGGTACAGAAGGGCAATCCAAAGAGTAGTCAAAGTCCAAGCTGGAATCGGGGCAGGCAGCAAGCAGAGATGTCAGGAACAGGCCAAGTCAGGTAATAGATCAGGTAACAAGTAACAGGGCAGCAGGGGTTTTCAGGAAACGCTGTAGACTGGACAGCAAGGCAGCAAGGCATCAGTCCCCTGTAAACAGCGCATCTTGGCGCCAAGTGCTGTCACAAGGAGCGCGTGTGCGCGTTCCTACGCACGCCCGCGCACCGCTATTCACACTATTGCGCATGCGTGTGCGCCAGACGGTCTTTCTGTGCACAGGCATTCTTCTAGCATCCAGATTGCTAGAACGTTTGCTGGAAAGCCTTTCCTGACAGACTGGAGCGTCCGAGCCATCGCATCGGTGTTGAGGGAGGGACAGCCTCAGTGAGTCAGAGAGCAGCAGACTCAGAAAAAAGTCTGCGGCGGACCCTGCAAGGACCGTTTACGGACACCAGTGTCCATGTGCGGACACCTTGCTGATCCCTAATTCTTCCGGGGGGGCACTTGCCCCCCCTGCCCTCCTCTTGCGGACACCCATGTATATTCCTGAGAACTATGTACGCTTCCTTTACCAGTTTCTCCACTCTGCTCCCCAATCAACCCTCTGCTGTGACATGATCAGGTCACTAGAATACAAATAGAATTACATACTGTAGATGGCACATGTAAAGCTATCTAATACATGAGATTCATGTAAATTTGGAATCATGTATCTACAGTGGGGGCGAAAGTACAGTGAAAGTATTCAGACCCCCTTAAATGTTTCACTCTTTGTTATATTGCAGCCATTTGCTAAAATCATTTAAGTTCATTTTTTCCTCAATGTACACACAGCACCCCATATTGACAGAAAAACACAGAATTTCTGACATTTTTGCAGATTTATTAAAAAAGAAAAACTGAAATATCACATGGTCCTAAGTATTCAGACCTTTTGCTGTGACACTCATATATTTAACTTAGGTGCTGTCCATTTCTTCTGATCATCCTTGAGATGGTTCTACACCTTCATTTGAGTCTAGCTGTGTTTGATTATAATGATTGGACTTGATTAGGAAAGCCACACACCTGTCTATATAAGACCTTACAGCTCACAGTGCATGTCAGAGCAAATGAGAATCATGAGGTTGTAATGGAAATTTGTAAGTTCTGTATATAATTGTATTGTATTTTGTATGTATTGCACACTGCCCTCACTGTGCACACGGCACTAATAATGTTTTCAGTAAATGTTTACATTCTTTTGAGTCCTGATTAGAATAAGCCTGCCTATGTAACGCCCCTTGTTACCATAAATGTACAATTGTAATATTAATGTGATACCTACGTAATCATGTGCATAAAAACCTTCAATTGCGTCATAATAAAGCAGAACAGTAATTTGGAAAGATGCTGAGCGTATCTTTTGTGTCTGTTCCCTACTGCAGTAGATATTATTAATTTGGAACCACTAATCAATATGAGGATAGGAGTTGCCTATCATCAATTCAACCGAGTCAGCATGGCGAGCTTTGCCTTAGGAGGGGATTCCAGGTGACCCTGAGTATCCGAAACGAGGAGCTTGAGACGATCCGGGAATTTCTGATAATCAGCCGGCTGAGGTAAGCCTTTTGCTTACTTTTGAGTTATCAGACTTCCTTGATCGGTAAGGCATTTTCGGGACAAAGGGTACCTATTTTACTCCCCTTAATCGAACTGTATTGATTGGTGGTTATATGTTATGTTGTCCCTGTCTATTGTCCATCGGAGTGTTATAAATAAGAAAGGGAAGAATAGTACTGTTCACAGGTATATGTAGTACATCTGCTAGATAAAGTAGTTTAGAGGCAAGAGGGTATAGGCACAAGTAGAGAAGAGAGAAGACTGGCCAGTCATTATGGGCATTGAATTAAGTAAGGGAATGAAGGGTAAGAGACCCTCAAAAATGCCCAGCGCAAGAGGAGCGCTACATATGAACCAAAGGTGCGGTTCCACCTGTACTGAGCCCCTAGATTAATGGTTAGAGTGGACAGGGATCCACATTGGGTAACTGGGTTACCAAAGTCCACAGGGACTAAGAATCACACAGAGTAAAAGCTAGAGAAACAGCTATCTATGTGAGCAGGATGGATCAAGGGTGACATTAACACTAGACAGAAAGGGACATTGTGGGATGAATTTGGGGTCAGGCACTACAACTATTAGAGTCAGAAACAGAGAAATGAGAATTAAAACAGAATACTTTATATGTTGTCAGAGAGGGAAGATGGGATGAGCACTGTGGCTCCCCATCTGATCATAGAAGCTAGATATAAAAGTTATTTAAACAAAATAAGGAAAGCAGAATTTAGGCAGGGAAATATTAAAGAATTAAAAGAAAGTGAGAGAATGATATGCATGTGTTGTGTACAAATGGGAAAAATGTAAGCGATTTTAGAGAGATATTGGAGTATGCGTGTGCGAATGCTGGGACCTTTAGTTCTATTGCTTGTGTGTGTCATGTACGCAGATGTGACCCCCTCCTTTGTGCTCTCATGAAGAAATGTGGCTGGGATGAGAGGTTAGTGATAAGCTGGAAGGACATCATGCCAATTCCAGTTTTTTAGACAAAACATTTATAACAAAATGTGCCGGGTTAACGAATCTAATGGTAAACAATGTGATCAGAATTATTTTGAATCTGTTTTCCAAACATGGTAAAATGAAGGTTACATTTAACCGTGTATTACACAAATTGAATATCCTTTGATAGTGGAAACAGTGCATTTAAAAAAGGGAAATTAAGTAAAATTAAGTAGTAATGAGTATTAATTTCTAATATGAGTTTAACAATTATATAGATATATTGAAACTGGTTTAGACAACCTTTGGTTGGAAATGAAATCCAGGTTAATGGGGAAATTTGTAATGAATGGGATTAGTTTAGATTAAGTTAACAAGTTTGTAATTTTACATTTATACAATAAGCCCTTATTGAGAGAAAAAAAGATTAAGATGAGGTTGTTATTTGGAATAAAGCTGCCATAATATTTAACAAAGCCAAGATGAATGGGATACATAAAAAGTTTTTCTACAAAAATGAAATTTCAAGGTTCTTGATAATAACTTGATGTGCGGTCCATGATGTGAGAGTTGTTATAAATAAAATTTAAATATAACAGACCCATCACATCAAGTCCACACACCCTGTTAGGATAGATGTCACCTGCAGCCAGTTGTTTTATAGTTTTTGATGCTTTCTGGTCCATCATACAGATTGGTCCTTTTGTTTTTATTTATTTTTATTTTTGAAATCCAAAGCAGAATGTGTGGATTGTGAAATGATGTGCCCCTTTTTCTTGTAAGTACTGTGGTATAAGCAGAAGAATATTTTGGATTTATGGGCATCTCTCCATGACCGCAGGGTATTGTTATCATTTATTATAATATTGCCAGGAAGAAGTTGTCTTTTGAAACATTAAACTGGAGTTCTTACACAAACAGTGTGATAGAAAACAAGTCATTGTAATATATTTATGCAAGCTGGACCCAGTAATGAAGGGTTCACCCCGATATATCAGAGCTGTAGCTTTTATGCAAAAGGTGCTATTAGACAAAGTTAGATATTGTTTTGGTCAAACATTTAATTTTTAATGGTCCGACATTCTGTGCAGCAAATATACAGCTAACTAAATGTTTGTTTAATGAAAGGTTTAAAATATGAGTTTGTTTATGTACAAATCTAACAATGAAAAACGCGTACATTTATTCAAAAGAAAGGAAAAGACACATGTGTTAAATTGATGGTGTAGGAATCAGCTGCTGTGAGCCCAGTGCGGGACACACTCCCTGAAGACCCAGATATTACATTTTTTGTAGATTTGAGTATGCAGTTTATCACCCAGAAGGATACTCTGTATTCAAAGTCATTGGATCCTTTTTCCCCAGCTCAAGAAGCAGAGCTCCATGTTTTAGCAAAGCCTGTGAGCTGTAAAAAGAGTATATATTTATATAGATAGTCGAGATATAGAGAGCTTTTGGTTCCATTTGAAGGGCCAGAAGTTTGTTTTTACTTCGGCAGGTAAACCAATCAAGCATGCCAAGTTAATTTGATCGGCTGTTTTCAGCCTTCCAGGTTCTTGCTGAGGTAGCCATATTAACTTTCACACATGGAAGCAGACCAGGTGACTAAGGATGCTGCATTTACAGCCCCGGACACTTGATGGGTCTGTGCAACGCACAGATTCCACCCTAGTTCTGGCCCAGTATAGCTGGGATTAATAATTCAACTTTAAGGACCCCAGAACGAGAAGAACAAGTGGTCCACAGGGGGCAACTTCTTATGAAACAGGACTTTGGAAAAGGTGATCATTTATGTCTGCCAGCCACTCTTTTCCCTTCAGCTTGACACATGGACCGTGTCATCAGTCACAAGCAGTTATGGCTGCCTTAGTAAATGAGCGTGGGATAGAGCCAGGGTTCACCACAGTTGTTTTACTAACATACCACTTCTTGTTTTACCTGTTACCAAAGGTGTTACCAAAAGCTGAACATCCCTCCCAGAGATTACATAAAAGATATATCCAGATGCCCAAGTTAGGATCTTACGAGTATGCATTTTGTCTGTATGGACATGTTTTTTGGATGTCCAGTGGCAAATGCTACTGCAAAGGCCACAGTAAAAAGTGTTATCAGAAGTAGTTTGTAAGTACAGAGTGCCAGGGAGTACAGAGAGTAACAGAGGAAATCATTTTTTATAGGAGAGTCCTTAATAGAAGTTTTGGGGTTTTATTTTTACACCCCTTACTGTCTACAATGTAGCGGACAAAGTAGAGTAAGAAACTAGAAAACTTGTGCCTGAATGTTTTCTTATATTTTATCAAGCCCCTAAGGGGGATGTTGGACTCTCTCCCTATAGGATTTGGTTTGGGAGTGTGTTACTCACTTGCTTATATTTTGTCTCAGCAGCTGAAGTCCTTCATTCGGATCTCACAGAGAATGTTGCTGATCTTTTAAGGTTTTTTGACAAACTCATTTATGTGTTTTCTCCCCAATTCCAGATCCTAAAAGTTTGGAAGGATCTAAAACTAAAGCCAGGTGACTTGTGGATTGTTAAGAGACATTTATATATAAGGAAATGTTTGGAGACTCAATACAGCATCTATTTCATGTACAGTTTTTGCAAAACTTGAAGGAAAAGTCACCTGGATCCACACCAGACACTGCAAAAATGACTAAATTAAAGAAATCTCTGAGTTTGATTTGTTTCACTCTTGTCATCACAGTCTAGGGTACTTTTTGATTCAGTTACTTTAATTGTAAGGGATATATATATTTGAAAAATAGTTTAGCCATGTTGAAGTCATATTTGTCTTTTGTACGTCTTCCATTTTATGTAGAATTGTCTGTGTTTACATATGCTGATAAGTCAGCATGCCAACAATTAAGCTAGAAGGCCATTCTGACCACAGGAGTGTACAGCCAGTACTCTGTAAATATGTCTTATCAATCATTTGTTTTTCACAATGAAAAGTCATTTTGTAATGAAAAAGTTGCTCAGCTATTATTTTCTCCACAATGGAGTTTTTTGCCTCTTTGGCCAGGACTACCTCCACCTAAGCGTGTGGAGGTTCCAGGTTAAAGGTGATAGCAGATATGGTTAGTGATCAAAATATTAATCAAAAGAGGGGAGACTGTAATGGAAATTTGTAAGTTCTGTATATAATTGTATTGTATTTTGTATGTATTGCACACTGCCCTCACTGTGCACACGGCACTAATAATGTTTTCAGTAAATGTTTACATTCTTTTGAGTCCTGATTAGAATAAGCCTGCCTATGTAACGCCCCTTGTTACCATAAATGTACAATTGTAATATTAATGTGATACCTACGTAATCTTGTGCATAAAAACCTTCAATTGCGTCATAATAAAGCAGAACAGTAATTTGGAAAGATGCTGAGCGTATCTTTTGTGTCTGTTCCCTACTGCAGTAGATATTATTAATTTGGAACCACTAATCAATATGAGGATAGGAGTTGCCTATCATCAATTCAACCGAGTCAAGGTCAAAGGAACTGCCTGAAGAGATCAGAGACAGAATTGTGGTAAGGCACAGATCTGGCCAAGGTTACAAAAAAATGTCTGCTGCACTTAAGGTTCCTAAGAGCACAGTGGCCTCCATAATCCTTAAATGGAAGACATTTGGGATGACCAGAACCCTTCCTAGAGCTGGCTGTCCGGCCAAACTGAGCTATCGGGGGAGAAGAGCCTTGGTGAGAGAGGTAAAGAAGAACCCAAAGATCACTGTGGCTGAGCTCCAGAGATGCAGTCGGGAGATGGGAGAGAGTTGTAGAAAGTCAACCATCACTGCAGCCCTCCACCAGTCGGGGCTTTATGGCAGAGTGGCCTGACTGAAGCCTCTCCTCAGTGCAAGACACATATAAGCCCGCATGGAGTTTGCTAAAAAACACCTGAAGGACTCTAAGATGGTGAGAAATAAGATTCTCTGGTCTGATGAGACCAAGATAGAACTTTTTGGCCTTAATTCTAAGTTGTATGTGTAGAGAAAACCAGGCACTGATCATCACCTGTCCAATACAGTCCCAACAGTGAAGCATGGTGGTGGCAGCATCATGTTGTGGGGGGTGTTTTTCAGCTGCAGGGACAGGACGAATGGTTGCAATCGAGGGAAAGATGAATGCGGCCAAGTACAGGGATATCCTGGGCGAAAACCTTCTCCAGAGTGCTCAGGACCTCAGACTGGGTCGAAGGTTTACCTTCCAACAATGACCCTAAGCACACAGCTAAAATAATGAAAGAGTGGCTTCACAACAACTCTGTGACTATTCTTGAATGGCCCAGCCAGAGCCCTGACTTAAACCCAATTGAGCATCTCTGGAGAGACCTAAAAATGGCTGCCCACCAACGTTTACCATCCAACCTGACAGAACTGGAGAGGATCTGCAAGGAGGAATGGCAGAGGATCCCCAAATCCAGGTGTGAAACACTTGTTGCATCTTTCCCAAAAAGACTCATGGCTCTATTAGATCAAAAGGGTGCTTCTACTAAATACTGAGCAAAGGGTCTGAATACTTAGGATCAAGTGATATTTCAGTTTTTCCTTTGTAATAAATCTGCAAAAATGTCAACAATTTTTCTGTCAATATGGGGTGCTGTGTGTACATAAATGAGAAAAAAAAATGAACTTAAATGATTTTAGCAATATAAGAGAAAATTGAGTATGTCGCTGTTGACCTGTGTTTCCTTTGTGATCAGGTTGGTTAACTGCTTCTTTATGCGGCTATATGCAGTATCTTCCATCATACTTGATTTGATTGTAACCGTATTAGTGCAATTGTGACAGAGACTCAATTTTCTCTGTCACAATTGCACTAATACGGCTGCAATATAACAAAGAGTGAAAAATTTAAGGGGGTCTGAATACTTTCTGTCCCCACTGTAGATACATGATTCCAAATTTACATGAATCTCATGTATTAGATTTACATGTGCCATCTACAGTATGTAATTCAATCTATCCATTACAGTATACCTGTTTGTGCTCTTTACTATGGAGGCTCTCAAAATTTATAGAGTTGGGAATGCAGACTCTGGCTCGTGAATTGATCAAGTATCAGGATGCATTTAAAGTGGAAGACCCCCGCCACTGTCTCCTGATTCTTGATTTGTTTTGATATTCAAAATCGGAACAGAAAGCTGCATCTATATTAGGATGGATATTTTTGCAGGCATTGAGACAAAAAGGGGGTAGATGGTCCAGTGTTTCCACTCATTGTGTGCTTAGCGAGGCCCCCAGCAAGCTTTAGATTTTTTGAGATATAGAACAGATGAGCTGATGACCGCGTTAGGTGGACGAGTGGCCCTTTCGCTGGTGTTCACATAATTGTTCTTTGAGGTTTGAAAACGATGAGCAGAAAACAGGTAGGAAAAGGAAAAATATGACCTGTATTGATGCTTAGATTGTGATTACTGCAGTAATATATGTGTTGAGTTTAAATGCTGAGCTCGTTTGTTGGTTGTTTAGCTAGCTATTGGTGAGGAAAAGTTGCTTGTATGGATGATATGTAAAAATGCATTTGGCTACTGATGTTTAAGTGAGTTTTTGTATGTTTGACTGAAAAGATCAGTTAAACATACAGGAATGGCTGCAGCTTTCAGCTCTCCCCCCCAGACAATGGACAATAGTCCAGCATGTTGTGAAAGGAACTGCAGCTTTAGACTGTATTTGTGACAGTCTGCTTGAATGAGACGATCCCTAAGAGAGGGGGACAGAGTTTGTTGCAGATATTCCCCCTCAACCCCCCCCCCCCTGTAAAAAAGCTTGTGCCTGTGAAAGACGGGACAGTGCTGAACATTTTAAGAAATGCTTAATTATGTTGAAAAAAAAACATCCTAGTTGAAATTGTTAGTTTTTTAAATCTAGGATTATTTGAAACAAAGAAAGTAAATGGCTGATTGATGTTAACACCCGTCAAAATCCTGAATAGCAGTCATGATTATTATAATTTTATTGGTGAATGTAATAAAGTGTCATGTTCTAGGATACAACACTAATGTTTTTTATTTAAGTTTTTCGTTAATACAGAAGGAACCAGATCTATTCCTAGAAGTTTCGTAGATCTGTATGGTATTGAACAAGAGGTTGCAATAGAAACATCAATATGAGTTTGGTGATGTATAATGTTTGTGCACAAATGTAATGAACACCTTATAATGTTCTTGTGAATTATTTCAACCATGGTTAATGACAACTTTGAATGGACGTCCTTTAATGAAAATCCACGTTGTGATAATTAATTAAGTAATATGAGCTCAATTAATAAGGGTAATAAAAGTGCACTCATGAATAACAGAAATAATGGCCATATGTTTTGTTGTTTGTGGAAAGTGTTGGTTAAATGTGTTTGTTGCTAACTATTTGTTACTTTCTAGGAAGGAACGGTAAAAATATCACACTAAATACCTTTTTATTTCGTTTAGTTCCTAGACAATATTAAACAGCATCAACCCACCTGTCTGATATGGTTTGATGTCCAAGAACTAAAGATGAAGATTACAAACTAAATAATTTATGTTGTTTTTGTTGTTATTTTTATGCAATATGCAAACGTACTGAAAGTTTTCATTGGAACTGATTGTAAACCAGAGCAGCTAATACTCTCGATGCTGCATAGATTTATAAGGGTTTCCTCTGATTGAGTTGAATATAAAATGATATAGAACAAATAATGTTTGAATATTGACAGCAAGATTGTTTTGATATCTGGAATTATATAATACTTGTAATGGTTTGAAGGGTGTAAGAATACCCAAACATTTACATATTGTTATTTTCTGTGTATATGTAAGCTAAATTATGGCAGCATCTACTTCTGTATATTCTGACATAATTATTTTGGTGGAACTGTAAGGCATTACCATTGTGGGAGTGTGTTTGGGGTTTTACATATAAAGTACATTTTCCTGCATGATTGACAGTTTAAATTTAAAGTAATCATTTTGTTTTTCAAGGAAAAAAAAAGTACTTATGTCTACTTATAACTGTACATTTAGGTTAATATTATTGCACTGAACACAATTTTTAAGTCTATCAACATGAGGTGTTCTAGTGTTATTCTTTGACCACCCTGTATACACCTGGTTGAGTTTTCATAAAATTGTCTTGGTAAAGGAAAAAGAGTTATAAAATAGGTTCTTAGGTTTTTGTTTTCCTCAATTCTCCTTGATTGCTTGGGGTGGGACTGGCATGTAGAATACAGTGACACATATGCATGGGCATATTATATGCACATATTGGGATCAGTGTAGACAAGAGCCAGTTAGCCTGCCAGAATGTCTTTAGAGTGTGGAAGGAGATCAAAGTGCATAGAGGAAACACACATGAAGTAGTTTAAAGTTGGGCCTATAATTTGAGACAGAGTAGTGTATAGTTCAGGTGGGGGATGAGTAATATACCTGTAATAATATTTCACCTTTAATGTAGAAAGCTGAGTTTTTCAGTGTTAAGACAGATCACTAATGATTATCGATTTGCCTGTTCAGAAATCTATAATGGGCTATATGGGCATTGTTGTTAATTAAGGAATGTTGGACTGACATATTTGGTAACACACCTGTCAGGATGTCAACTAGAAGCATATTGGAGAAAGGAGACAAACACTTTTGACAGCAGCAACGGCCTATAAAGTCTTTACCAATGATCAGCAGCTGAACTGTTGGTGCAAGTTCCACCTGTTCTGAGGGTCGAGTACATGAACTGTTCCATCCACTATCATGGTTAAGTACCTGAATCTGATGGTGAAGTACTTGAACTGTTTTATCTGCTCTGATGGTCATGTGCCTGAACTGTCTGTAAAAGTTCCAGCTACTATGTGGTTATGTGCCTGCACGTCTATGACTTGTGAGCTGCAATAGTCCGAAGGATATGGACTTTGTATTCTACAGTTCTTTCAGTTCTACAGTGTTTCAAGTGTTATGCTGCAGCTGCGATCTGGTAACCGGATGTCTAAGACTCTGCTGTCCATCACCAGATATGGAGGACTTTGACAAGTATCTATGCGTTTAAACTCTTGGAAAGGGAACTTTGATGCTCATGCCTGTACTTTCAAAAGGAAGTTTGGTGTTATTCTGTTAGTCCAACATATAGTTGTTTTTATAAGCCTGAACATTTTTTATATTTTTCAGCCCTAACATAGCAGAATGAGATTTCCTGGACAGGTAAATCAGACAGAGAAAGTGGGTCAAGAGATAGAACTTTAGATAAATAAGACGAGGTGTGGAAGGATGTAAAACTGTTATACATTGATTTACATGTGGAAAATACCCAAGGGGGGGGATATATGGGACCATATTTAATAATGAGGAGTGTTTCGCATACATACTTATAACACTGGAAATGTGAAGGATGACATTAATGAAGTCCGAAATGTTTATATTGGAGTACAAGCGGAAGGACTACCTTAAGTAGAACATCTTGATATAGCTATAAGTAATCCTGAGTATTATAAACTAAACTAAGAATCTTGTAAGTCAAGGGGTGGAATGTAGTATGGGTGTAACTTTAGTTATTGAATTACAAGAAACAGTAATAGTTTTAAGGTGATTACTTATATATATATATATTTCTATATATGTAAAATGTATGTTTCTGAGCTAACAGATGGTCATTCACAGAGGCTTACATTGTCTCTGAACCATTCTCTGGCTAGCCTATTGTTAGGACCAGATAAAACCAGCTTTTCGTGCCTTTCATCTGGCCTTTATAAGGTCAGACAATGGAGCAGGGCAGCGAACCTCGTTAAGGGACGTAAGAGGTCCTGGATCTTGAACAGACTGTCGGCTTCCAGAACTATCTGAAAATTCAGAAGTTGAGGGGTTCCCTGGATTGAATGCTGAATTTATCCTGTATTGTAACATCTGTAATACATCTTTAATCGAAGCTAAGTAAATCTTTTTTATTACATTCTTTGTTTTGTGTGTTTTAATCATTGTATTTACTGACCACATATCTAAAAGGGTAAATATATAAATGAATCTATGAATAAATGTAACACAGAATTTAACCCCTTGTTACACAGATAATACTGGGGTGCCTTGTCGTGTCCTCTGCAGGTAACGCATGTATTTGCAAATGTGTGCAAACTAAACCCCTGTTTTTAGCGTGAACTGTTAGACAGAACAATTTGTTGGTTGCAGGCTGGTTGGTAAGTTCAATTGGGTCCAATCAGCGTCCAGGTTTTTTTTTTGTCAGAGCCTAATGGAACAAGTTGAAGTTAGAAGGTGATCGGTTTTTATGCAAGGTTGCACCAGATTTTGCACTCTTCAGTTTTAGTAAATTAAAGGGGTTGTAAACCCTTGTTTTTTTAAATTAAAATAACAAACATTTCATACTTACCTCCACTGTGCAGTTCGTTTTGCACAGTGGAGACACCAGTCCCTTAGCGGCACTGATGGCTCCTCCCCGCATCGAGTTTCCATGTTGGAGAAGCACTCTTCTTGGTGGACACCCGTGTAAGCGTGCTCCCGAGTCCCGCATTTGTGTCCATTCCATTCACACCGAATGCAGGACTCGGCGCCACATCATTGGATTTGATTGACAGCAGCGGGAGCCAATGGCTGCGCTGCTATCAATCTATCCAATCAGGACACCATACACCAGCTAGATCTCGTTTCCAAACAGAGGATGACAGCGTTCAGGTACTGGATCTCCTCGCAGCTAGCCAGTTCACATCACTTCTGTGAATATTTTACCAAATAATACCTAAATTAGCCGATGCTGAATCACCCTGCACATAAACACACTTAACCGCTTGCCGACCAGCCACCGGAGTTTTACTGAGGCAGAATGGCACGGCTGGGCAAAACGACGTTACCTTATGTTTCTTTGGCTTTTGGCCACTAGGGGCGTGCGTGGAGCGTGTGCCATGAGCCGATGCGAGTGCCCGCCAGGCGCGATGACCACTGGGCATCCACCATCGCTCGTGACAGAGCGAGAACTGGGATCTGTGTGTAAACACACAGATCCCGATTCTTTCACGGGAGTAGAGACAGATCATGCATTCATACTAAGTATGAACACCGATCTTTCTCCCGTCCTAGACAGTCCCATCCCCCCTACAGTTAGAACACACCTAGGGAACACAGTTAACCCTTAGATCGCCCCCTAGTGTTAACCCCTTCCCTGCCAGGGACATTTATACAGTAATCAGTGCATTTTTATAGCATAGCTAGTAAAAAAAAAAAATCATAATTAAAATGCCATAAATCTATCCCCTATTTTGTAGACACTATAACTTTTGCGCAAACCAATCAATATACACTTATTGCGATTTTTTTTACCAAAAATATGTAGAAGAATACATATCAGCCTAAACTGAGGAATGTGTTTTTTGATAAAAAATGTGGGATATTTATTATAGCAAAAAGTTAAAGATATTGGGGTTTATTTACTAAAGCTGGAGAGTGCAAAATCAGGCTCACTTCTGCATAGAAACCAATCAGCTTCCAGGTTTTATTGCCAAAGCTTAATTGAACAAGCTGAGGTTAGAAGCTGATTGGCTACCATGCACAGCTGCACCAGATTCTGTGTGTACCAGCTTTAGTAAATCTACCCCATTGTGTTTTTTTCAAAATTGTCGCTCTTTTTTTGTTTATAGCGCAAAAAATAAAAACTGCAGAGGCGATCAAATACCACCAAAAGAAAGCTCATTTTGTGGGAAATAAAGGATGTCAATCTTGTTTTGGTACAACGTCGCACGGCCGCGCAATTGTCAGTTAAAGCGACGCAATGCTGTATCGCAAAAAATGGCCTGGTCATTGAGCAGCCAAATCTTCCGGGGCTGAAGTGGTTAAACCACGGGGACACAACTTATGACTCAAATGTCCAAAACTTTGTAAATATCCATATAAAAATAAATGAAACAGGGCATGTGGACAATGTAGATAATGCTGGTATTAGCAGTCTGCTGAAAAGGTTAAATGAGTTCACACTCAGGCAGATCCACTTTTAACATTAGCAATTCTCAGCTAAACGTTCCTTTCATGAAGATGAACTCCTCTGTCATTCTCCTCTGCTATGCGAAATCAGAACTCTACTAAACAGTCATTGTTCTGTTGTTAAAGAGCACAGCAAGTAGGTGTATTCGCTATTAAACTATCTTTTTTGATAGTACTCCAGGGATCTTTAGGCTAATAAACATTACATACTACACCAGTTAGATGGTAGTAGCCAATGGTGGACTCCCATAGACTCTGCAATCTGTAACAATCTCTCTCCTAGTCTTGCAGTCAATAGGTAGTACCGGTGAGCTCTAAACAAAAAATTAAAAAAGGAACGAACATCACTTAACCAGTAAATACGAACTGACTCACCCCAACTTCAAGGGGTGGGGTTTTCTGGATCCAAGGAAGGACTAAATGCAAAAAGGGTTTTGACCCAGGCACAAGGAACCAGAGTCATGTTAAAGTGAAGGTAAATTTTCATTTTTTACAGTTGAAATGTATGGTCATCATCTTCAAATTTGGATATTGTTGGGTCCCTAGTCTGCGGTTGGGGGTGGTGGGATTGTAAGTAACCATCTCACACATACATACATTGGTGTGTCTGCGTTTGTGTGGCCATACAGTATACAATAATACATATCTCTCACAAGCATACATTGGTACGTATCTGCATATGTGTGGCCATACAGTATACAATAATACATATCTCTCACAAGCATACATTGGTACGTATCTGCATATGTGTGGCCATACAGTATACAATAATACATATCTCTCACAAGCATACATTGGTACGTATCCGCATATGAGTGGACATGCAGTATACAAAAATACAAAAATACATTTTATGATGCCTCTTTTACAAATATATGAATTCTGTACATAATGTCATTCTTACATATTAATGTGTATGTATGTGTGTGTGTATATATATATATATATATATATATATATATATATACGTGTGTGTATATGTATATATTTTTAATATATTCCTCCCATTTATATATGCGAATAAAACATTTTTAATTGATTTTTTAATATTGATATTGAGATCGTGCACCCTTGGGCTGGGTTTCCACTGTTGTGACCTGAAAGTCGCGTGATTTTGCTGCGATTTTTTTTGCCACGACTTTGATGCCACTGTGGACAGTGCCAGTGTATTTTGGGGGTCTATGGACCTCGAGTTGCATCAAAGTGGGACCAGAGTAGTGCAGGGACTGCTTTGAAGTTGCTGCAACTTTGCAGTCCCAGGTCGCATGATCGGTCACACTAGTGGAAGCCGAGCCTTAGTTTGATTTTTGGCCTTTTTTAGCTCAATATGTGCTCTGTTTTGCAGCAGCTGTCAACCTTTGTAAGCCCAACTATTTATAATCTACTATTTTTCTGAAATTCCTTCATTCCATTGCCTTTGGTCCACTGACCGTTCTACAGCTTCGGACATCATGCCCGGGGGGGTGTATTTAATGATGCTCTCCTCCAGAGAACAACAGGCCAGTAGAAGGAGCTGTGAACTCTGAGCGTGTAGCCTTTCATTCCACAGAAACAGTCCTGACCCCTTCCAACCGCCCCCTGCTGGTGTCATCATTTCCTCTTCCGGTTCAAGCTGGACAGCATGGAGCTGACTACTTCCTGGTTATCCTGAATGTACAGCTATTCAGCACAACATCACACCAGAACCTTTCCCAGCTACCCGGATCGTGCGAGGAGCCTGTGGGATGCAGCAGAACTGCCAAGACTACATACTTATAACGAGCATGACTCCCACTTATATCTTGTAAGTGTTTTTAATCTTGTGCAATATATGATTCTAATACTACACTTAGAGAGGCGCCCCCCCTTGTTTCTTTTAGAGTCATGTTAAAGGGGCTCCAAATAGAAAACACACCGCAGCATATGTATTAAGCTAAATTTTATTGGTATAAAAATTCAAGGTTATCAAAAAAAGGGGAATTTCAAACCTTAACCACACCATATTAAAAAACATTAATGACAACGTTGTCAGGAACAACAATAAAAACAACCCGGGCTCACAGGCAATCATCCAGTCGTACCAGAGGATCAGTTCAAATGCATAATGAGATGGGGCAAATTAGCACTTCAAGCTAAGTCACCAATGGTAGGTGGATGTGGAAGGGGCCGCAAGTGCTAATGTAACAAGCTGTAGAGGTAATGGAGTCCACATGGTGGTGAATCAAAGTGAGATGGAACACACTGAAATAGTCTGATATTGTTAAAGATATGCAGTCATAGATGGATCAACAACAAGCATATATGCAGCATAGGTAGCCCTGGGGGGGGGGAGAGAGTAGTACCAGCAGGCAAGTAGTCACACATGAGGGAATGCCAGCACTGCTATGCAA
Organism: Aquarana catesbeiana; assembly: GCF_042186555.1. Taxonomy (NCBI): domain Eukaryota; kingdom Metazoa; phylum Chordata; class Amphibia; order Anura; family Ranidae; genus Aquarana; species Aquarana catesbeiana. Next base: position 141,237,037 of record NC_133329.1, on the reverse strand, counting down.
ATTCAGTCACTGGGTATACATCCGGGAACAGCGTCCATTGAACAGTCTCACCCACAGTGCAGATAGCTCCGGATTCCAGTAAAGTGCGCTGCTTCTTAGTAGCAATGGAACTTGCTTCACTCCCCAGCAAAAGGGCTCCAAGTAGCTGCAAGTGTTAATGCTGAGAACAGACTGATGTTGTATAGAAAGCCCTTTCTGGCGCTGTACGATCCAGGAGCAAGGATATGTAGCGCCAAATGTACAAACCGCATGAATAAGCAGTAGACACGAGTCACATAACGAGATGACGTCTATGCATTTCGCTCACTGGTCACGTGAGCTTCATCAGGACACTGTGGAAGTCCATTCACAGGCTTAAATTAGTAAGCAGATCTCCTCCCCTTTGGAACTTTTCCCCACTGCTCACCACAGAATTAAAAGGCCAACATCATGCTAGATAAAGTACAACAAAGTTGTTTTTATATATATATATATATATATATATATATATATATATATATATATATATATGTGTGTGTGTGTATATATTTTTTAGTTACTTAAAATTACTTAAAGAGAAATATATTCTCTATATACAGCTGAAGCATTCATCCAAAAACAAAAAATAATAATAACTATAGGTGAAGCAGAAAAAAATCTAATTTATAAATAAAAGGATAATATAAACAACAAAGAATTTAATTTTACATTTTATTTTTTTAAGGGGGAAAAAGATAGAGGAGAGTCACGGTAGACATAGAACAATTCAATGAATCAGACCAAAAATGATTCCCTAAAGAAAAATCAAAGTTAGCGGTCAAGAAACACCTGTAGACTCAGCTCAGTGCTAAATCCCTTGGGAATCATTGTTTGTAAATGGAAAATCCCCTGTTTTTCCTTCCGCAGGAGGACTATGTCAAAGTCCCCCCTGCGGTTGGTTTGAGAGAGGGTAAAGAAGCCTTTTACTTTAAGACCTTCAGAAGACGATTTGTGAAATTCATCGAAGTGTTGAGCAATAGGAGTATGCTCAGAATTAGATGGATTCTTTAGGCACCTAATGCTGCTCAAATGTTCACCAAAGCGGACACGGAGCTGAATTTTAGTCTTTCCGACAAAATATTTTTTGCTTGGATGTTTAAAAATATAAAGAACCTGTGCAGTACTGCAGTTAAAAAACTGCCTAATATAGTAGATTTTCTGTCTATCCGCATTACTTAACCCTTTCGGTGCTTTCCACAAACCGACAGATGTGACAATAGCCACAAGGGAACATGCCTGTGGGACAGGGGCATATCCTGATAACCTTGAATTTTTGTACCAATTAAATTTGGCTTAAGACATATTCTGCCGTGTGTTTTCTATTTGGAGCTCCTTTAACTTGACTCTGGTTCCTTGTACCTGTATCAGAAAAATAAGAATAAATTATCCCAATACGTCTGTAAATAAAAAAAAAAAAAAGGAAGGACACCTAACTTCCGTTATTGTGTCCTTTCGGAACAAACACTTTCCACCTCACTCATGCTATTTGTAAAATATCACTTATGAAAAACAGTTCAAATTAAAATCTACATTTACAGTATAACTAAAGGCAAAGCTTTTTTGGAGGGGTTTGTATAGAATGTAGAGGGATTTTAACACCTATCAGTTTTTATTGTCGTGGGTTCCTCTGTTAAGGAGATGCACCCTCTCTATTTCTGTTTACCATTATCATTGAAAGTGAAAGTAAAAGAAAATCCCACATTTTGGGTTGTCCCCAGACATGTAATAAGGTGAAAATCTTCCAATGGGGACACTAGTTCTGGTGACCTGGGGGTCCCCAAGAAATTCCCTTAAAGCTAAACTCCAACTTTCTTTTCACTATAACTGAATGAAATGATCAGTCCCAGCATAGATCATACCTCTGTACCATCTTGCTCTGTTGTCTGCAGATCCTCTGATATTCTGCGTTTAGTTGAGGCTTTGTACCATGTGACACTGTATAGTCTGATGTAGTCTGAGTCTCTTCCATAGCCACTTCCTGCAGCATCTCTAGCCTAGACCACACCCCTCTGTAGTCCTTCAGTCTGTGAAAATTATGTAAAGTATGTCCTTCACAGCTCTGATGGTGGGTGGGATTGAATACATCCTGATCAGCCTTCAATCCCACCCAGTCACACTTACAGCAAGAGTCGAAACCTTCCAAGTCCTGCTTCACACATCTTACCCTCCCAGAGCCTGAACCCCCCCTGAAACTACAAAGGATCAAAGCATTATGGGACATGAAAAGGAGAGGGACAGGAAGTCAGAGAACTTTGAAATTCACCCAGGAGAAGGAGTGACATCACAGACACAGAAACCTGCCTTTTATAGCTAAAGTAGGTAAGATACAGATAAAATGACAGTCAGGTTGTGATTCATTTATATGCACAATGCATCTGATGTTTTTGGGAGGAAAAGTTGGAGTTCTGCTTTAATTATCAGGGATTTCATCTCACTTCCTGTTTGGTTATGGGACAGGAAGTGAAGGGAAATATCTGCAATTGGACATGGCAGGAAAAAAATCTGACATTGGTTATAATCTTCCCTTACTCTATCCAAAATTAAAAAAAAAAAAAAGTTTTGCCTTTAGTTCTACTTTAACCACTTGACGACCGCCTCACGCCGATTTACGTCGGCAAGGTGGCACGGACAGGCAAAATCACGTACATGTACGTGATTTGCCTTCCGCGGGTGGGGGGTCCGATCGGACCCCCCCCGGTGCCCGAGGCGGTCGTCTTTTCTCCCACGGCGATCGGAGATGAGGGGGAAGCCATCCGTTCGTGGCCCCCCCCTCGCGATCGCCGCCGGCCAATGAGAACATTCCTTTGCTGCTGTATGCTAAACAGCAGCAAAGGAAATGATGTCATCTCTCCTCGGCTCGGTAATTTCCGTTCCGGCCCGAGGAGAGAAGACAAGTGAGTGAGTGCACAACACACACACACACAGTAGAACATGCCAGGCACACAAAACACCCCGATCCCCCCCCCCGATCGCCCCCCGATCCCCCCCCAATCACCCCCCGATCCCCCCCCAATCACCCCCCCCCCTGTCACAAACTGACACCAGCAGTTTTTTTTTTTTTTTTTTTTTTTTCTGATTACTGTATTGGTGTCAGTTTGTGACAGTTACAGTGTTGGGACAGTTACTGTTACCCCCCTTTAGGTCTAGGATACCCCCCTAACCCCCCCTAATAAAGTTTTAACCCCTTGATCACCCCCCGTCACCAGTGTCGCTAAGCGATCATTTTTCTGATCGCTGTATTAGTGTCGCTGGTGACGCTAGTTAGTGAGGTAAATATTTAGGTTCGCCGTCAGCGTTTTATAGCGACAGGGACCCCCATATACTATCTAATAAATGTTTTAACCCCTTGATTGCCCCCTAGTTAACCCTTTCACCACTGATCACCGTATAACTGTTACGGGTGACGCTGGTTAGTTTGTTTATTTTTTATAGTGTCAGGGCACCCGCCGTTTATTACCGAATAAAGGTTTAGCCCCCCGGTCGCCCGGCGGTGATATGCGTCGCCCCAGGCAGCGTCAGATTAGCGCCAGTACCGCTAACACCCACGCACGCAGCATACGCCTCCCTTAGTGGTATAGTATCTGAACGGATCAATATCTGATCTGATCAGATCTATACTAGCGTCCCCAGCAGTTTAGGGTTCCCAAAAACGCAGTGTTAGTGGGATCAGCCCAGATACCTGCTAGCACCTGCGTTTTGTCCCTCCGCCCGGCCCACCCAAGTGCAGTATCGATCGATCACTGTCACTTACAAAACACTAAACGCATAACTGCAGCGTTCGCAGAGTCAGGCCTGATCCCTGCGATCGCTAACAGTTTTTTTGGTAGCATTTTGGTGAGCTGGCAAGCACCAGCCCGAGGCTGCGCCAGATTAGCGCCAGTAGTGGTATAGTATCTGAACGGATCAATATCTGGTCCGATCAGATCTATACTAGCGTCCCCAGCAGTTTAGGGTTCCCAAAAACGCAGTGTTAGCGGGATCAGCCCAGATACCTGCTAGCACCTGCGTTGTGCCCCTCCGCCCGGCCCAGCCCAGCCCAGTCCACCCAAGTGCAGTATCGATCGATCACTGTCACTTACAAGGCACTAAACGCATAACTGCAGCGTTCGCAGAGTCAGGCCTGATCCCTGCGATCGCTAACAGTTTTTTTGGTAGCATTTTGGTGAACTAGCAAGCACCGGCCCCAGGCAGCGTCAGGTTAGCGCCAGTACCGCTAACACCCACGCATGCAGCATACGCCTCCCTTAGTGGTATAGTATCTGTACGGATCAATATCTGATCCGATCAGATCTATACTAGCGTCCCCAGCAGTTTAGGGTTCCCAAAAACGCAGTGTTAGCGGGATCAGCCCAGATACCTGCTAGCACCTGCGTTTTGCCCCTCCGCCCGGCCCAGCCCAGCCCACCCAAGTGCAGTATCGATCGATCACTGTCACTTACAAAACACTAAACGCATAACTGCAGCGTTTGCAGAGTCAGGCCTGATCCCTGCGATCGCTAACAGTTTTTTTGGAAGCTTTTTATTGAACTGGCAAGCACCAGCGGCCTAGTACACCCCGGTCGTAGTCAAACCAGCGCTGCAGTAACACTTGGTGACGTGGCGAGTCCCATAAGTGCAGTTCAAGCTGGTGAGGTGGCAAGCACAAGTAGTGTCCCGCTGCCACCAAAAAGACAAACACAGGCCCGTCATGCCCATAGTGCCCTTCCTGCTGCATTCGCCAATCCTAATTGGGAACACACCGCTTCTGCAGCGCCCGTACTTCCCCCCATTCACATCCCCAACCAAATGCAGTCGGCTGCATGAGAGGCATTTTTATGTCCTCCCGAGTACCCCTACCCAACGAACCCCCCCAAAAACATGTCGTGTCTGCAGCAAGCGCGGATATAGGCGTGACACCCGCTATTATTGTCCCTCCTGTCCTGACAATCCTGGTCTTTGCATTGGTGAATGTTTTGAACGCTACCATGCACTAGTTATTAGCGTAGGGTACAGCATTGCACAGACTAGGCACACTTTCACAGGGTCTCCCAAGATGCCATCGCATTTTGAGAGACCCGAACCTGGAACCGGTTACAGTTATAAAAGTTAGTTACAAAAAAAGTGTAAAAAAAATATATATATATATAAAATAAAAAAAAATAGTTGTCGTTTTATTGTTCTCTCTCTCTATTCTCTCTCTCTATTGTTCTGCTCTTTTTTTACTGTATTCTATTCTGCAATGTTTTATTGTTATTGTTATTATGTTTTATCATGTTTGTTTTTCAGGTATGTAATTATTTATACTTTACTGTTTACTGTGCTTTATTGTTAACCATTGTTAACCATTTTTTTGTCTTCAGGTACGCCATTCACGACTTTGAATGGTTATACCAGAATGATGCCTGCAGGTTTAGGTATCATCTTGGTATCATTCTTTTCAGCCAGCGGTCGGCTTTCATGTAAAAGCAATCCTAGTGGCTAATTAGCCTCTAGACTGCTTTTACAAGCCGTGGGAGGGAATGCCCCCCCCCCACACCGTCTTCCGTGTTTTTCTCTGGCTCTCCTGTCTCAACAGGGAACCTGAGAATGCAGCCGGTGATTCAGCCAGCTGACCATAGAGCTGATCAGAGACCAGAGTGGCTCCAAACATCTCTATGGCCTAAGAAACCGGAAGCTACGATCATTTTATGACTTAGATTTCGCCGGATGTAAATAGCGCCATTGGGAAATTGGGGAAGCATTTTATCACACCGATCTTGGTGTCATCAGATGCTTTGAGGGCAGAGGAGAGATCTAGGGTCTAATAGACCCCAATTTTTTCAAAAAAGAGTACCTGTCACTACCTATTGCTATCATAGGGGATATTTGCATTCCCCGAGATAACAATAAAAATGATTTAAAAAAAAAAAAAAAAAATGAAAGGAATAGTTTAAAAATAAGATAAAAAAGCAAAAAAATAATAAAGAAAAAAAAAAAAAAAAAAAAAAAGCACCCCTGTCGCCCCCTGCTCTCGCGCTAAGGCGAACGCAAACGGCGGTCTGTCCTCAAACGTAAACAGCAATTGCACCATGCATGTGAGGTATCGCCGCGAAGGTCAGATCGAGGGCAGTAATTTTTGCAGTAGACCTCCTCTGTAAATCTAAAGTGGTAACCTGTAAAGGCTTTTAAAGGCTTTTAAAAATGTATTTATTTTGTTGCCACTGCACGTTTGTGCGCAATTTTAAAGCATGTCATGTTTGGTATCCATGTACTCGGCCTAAGATCATCTTTTTTATTTCATCAAACATTTGGGCAATATAGTGTGTTTTAGTGCATTAAAATTTAAAAAAGTGTGTTTTTTCCCCAAAAAATGCGTTTGAAAAATCGCTGCGCAAATACTGTGTGAAAAAAAAAATGAAACACCCACCATTTTAATCTGTAGGGCATTTGCTTTAAAAAAATATATAATGTTTGGGGGTTCAAAGTAATTTTTTTTCAAAAAAAAATAACTTTTTCATGTAAACAATGAGTGTCAGAAAGGGCTTTGTCTTCAAGTGGTTAGAAGAGTTGGTGATGTGTGACATAAGCTTCTAAATGTTGTGCATAAAATGCCAGGACAGTTCAAAACCCCCCCAAATGACCCCATTTTGGAAAGTAGACACCCCAAGCTATTTGCTGAGAGGCATGTCGAGTCCATGGAATATTTTATATTGCGACACAAGTTGCGGGAAAGAGACAAATTTTTTTTTTTTTTTTTTGCACAAAGTTGTCACTAAATGATATATTGCTCAAACATGCCATGGGAATATGTGAAATTACACCCCAAAATACATTCTGCTGCTTCTCCTGAGTACGGGGATACCACATGTGTGAGACTTTTTGGGAGCCTAGCCGCGTACGGGACCCCGAAAACCAAGCACCGCCTTCAGGCTTTCTAAGGGCGTGAATTTTTGATTTCACTCTTCACTGCCTATCACAGTTTCGGAGGCCATGGAAAGCCCAGGTGGCACAAAACCCCCCCAAATGACCCCATTTTGGAAAGTAGACACCCAAAGCTATTTGCTGAGAGGTATAGTGAGTATTTTGCAGACCTCACTTTTTGTCACAAAGTTTTGAAAATTGAAAAAAGAAAAAAAAAAAAGTTTTTTCTTGTCTTTCTTCATTTTCAAAAACAAATGAGAGCTGCAAAATACTCACCATGCCTCTCAGCAAATAGCTTGGGGTGTCTACTTTCCAAAATGGGGTCATTTGGGGGGGGGGTTTGTGCCACCTGGGCATTCCATGGCCTCCGAAACTGTGATAGGCAGTGAAGAGTGAAATCAAAAATTTTCACCCTTGGAAATCCTGAAGGCGGTGCTTGGTTTTCGGGGCCCCGTACACGGCTAGGCTCCCAAAAAGTCCCACACATGTGGTATCCCCATACTCAGGAGAAGCAGCTAAATGTATTTTGGGGTGCAATTCCACATATGCCCATGCCCTGTGTGAGCAATATATCATTTAGTGACAACTTTGTGCAAAAAAAAAAAAAAAAAAGTGTCACTTTCCCGCAACTTGTGTCAAAATATAAAATATTCCATGGACTCAATATGCCTCTCAGCAAATAGCTTGGGGTGTCTACTTTCCAAAATGGGGTCATTTGGGGGGGGGTTTGTGCCACCTGGGCATTCCATGGCCTCTGAAACTGTGATAGGCAGTGAAGAGTGAAATCAAAAATTTACACCCTTAGAAATCCTGAAGGCGGTGCTTGGTTTTCGGGGCCCCGTACGCGGCTAAGCTCTCAAAAAGTCCCACACATGTGGTATCCCCATACTCAGGAGAAGCAGCTGAATGTATTTTGGGGTGCAATTCCACATAGGCCCATGGCCTGTGTGAGCAATATATCATTTAGTGACAACTTTTTGTAAATATTTTTTTTTTTTTTTGTCATTATTCAATCACTTGGGACAAAAAAAATAAATATTCAATGGGTTCAACATGCCTCTCAGCAATTTCCTTGGGGTGTCTACTTTCCAAAATGGGGTCATTTGGGGGGGTTTGTACTGCCCTGCCATTTTAGCACCTCAAGAAATGACATAGGCAGTCATAAACTAAAAGCTGTGTAAATTACAGAAAATGTACCCTAGTTTGTAGACGCTATAACTTTTGCGCAAACCAATAAATATATGCTTATTGACATTTTTTTTACCAAAGACATGTGGCCGAATACATTTTGGCCTAAATGTATGACTAAAATTTAGTTTATTGGATTTTTTTTATAACAAAAAGTAGAAAATATCATTTTTTTTCAAAATTTTCGGTCTTTTTCCGTTTATAGCGCAAAAAATAAAAACTGCAGAGGTGATCAAATACCATCAAAAGAAAGCTCTATTTGTGGGAAGAAAAGGACGCAAATTTTGTTTAGGTACAGCATTGCATGACCGCGCAATTAGCAGTTAAAGTGACGCAGTGCCAAATTGGAAAAAGACCTCTGGTCCTTAGGCAGCATAATGGTCCGGGGCTCAAGTGGTTAAAACTCTTGGGTCTACAGTGTTGAGGCGATACATCTACTCGACTGGTCATTAGTGGTGAACCACAAGGCTCTGTACTAGGTCCTGTTTAATCTATATGCAAGTCATATAGCTAAAGGTTTGTTGGGCAAGGTATGTCTGTTTGCTGATGATACAAAGGTGTGTAATAGGATTGATATGCCTGGAGGTGACTAACATGGAACAAGATTTGGCATTACTGGAAGATTGGTCAAAGCAGTGAAAACTGCAGTTCAATATTTCTAAGGCTGCTGAGGTTTTCAGGCATTTTGGCGCTAGAAATAGCCTCTAACTAACGCCTGAAAATCGCCTCCCCATTCCTTTCAGTGTGACTTTTCACACTGGGGCGGTGCTCTTGTGGGATGTTCTGAAAAGTCCTGCAAGCAGAATCTTTGGTGCAGTTTGGGTGTATGCACCGCTCCCAAAACGCCCCCGCCCATTCAAATTAATGGGCAGCGCTGCCGAAAGCGCCTGCAAATCGCTTCGGCAGCGCTACAACATGGGCGATTTTAACCTTTTCTTTGGCCACTAGTGGGGGTTAAAAGTGCCGCGCTAGCAGTCGAAAATTGCTGCTAACACGATGGTAAAGTGCCGCTAAAACTAGCGGCGTTTTACCGCCGACGCCCAGCGCTTTCTGTGTGAAAGTAACCTAAATGTAAAATAATGCATGTAACGGATCCCCTTCGCACTCCGCTTGAGTGCTTCCGTCAGAACACTGCTTCCTCCAATCTGGGCCTTCAGATATCAGATTTTACAGCTGAATATTGTAACCAAGATCCAGACGAGACTAGCTCAGTTACACAGCTTGAACATGGACTGTTTATTTTGAGATCTCACACAAATATATACACAAGAATGACAATACAAACTGTAACCAGAAACCTAATTAACATGAGCTAATTAGCTAATCGTTTAGACAGCTTAGGTGACTCAGGGGCATGACCTTTCAGGACAGACTTGTCTACTTTTAGCTCAGAAGATACAATCAACATTATCATAAATATAAACACAGCAAACCTTCTCACAATAACAGAAGCTAATTACAATTAACAATACAAACAGTGATCTCCCCCCCTCAGCCAACAGACTATAGTAGGAGTAGACTGTCCAGGTCCTACCCAGTTCTAGAGGCCTGTGATCAGCGCTCTCTCTCTCTCTCTCTCTCTATATATATATATATATATATATATATACTGTATGTGTATATAAAATCTATCCTGGGAGATATTGTGGATAAATATTACTGTTAAATTTAGGTAACCACCTTCTCATTGCCCATAAAACAGTGAAAAGAATCCTAGGATGCATCACTAGAGGGATCACCAGCAGGTGGAAGGAGGTCTTGATTCCTCTAAATCTTTAGTGAGACCTCATTTCAAATACCATGTCCAGTTCTGGAGACCTCACATACAGAAAGATATTGATAAAAACATTCCAGAGACGGTTAACAAAAATGGTGAAAGGTTTGGTGGACAAAACATATTGAGAGTGACTTCAAGAACTTAATATGTACAGTCTGGAGGAAAGATGGGAAAGGAAAGACATGATTGATACCCTTTAACCACTTAAAGACCAGCCACAGCAGTTTGGCTCTATTACGAATTGCCGTCGCTTCGTGTAAAAGATATAGCAGGCGTGTGCGTGGCCAGTGGACGTGATGTCCACCGGCCACCCGCGATCACTCCACAAAGAGGCAGAATGGGGATCCGCCAGTGTAAACACGGCGGATCCCCGTTCTGACAGGAGAGCTGAGGGTGATCATCTGTTCCTAGTGATTAGGAATAACAATCTCTCTCCTCCTGCAGTCAGCCCAGCCCCCAAACAGTTAGAAACAACTCCCAGAGAACACATTTAACCCTTTGATCGCCCCTAGTGTTAACACCTACCCTGCCAGTGACATTTATACAGTAATCAGTGCATTTTTATAGCTATATGAATGTCACTGGTCTAAAAAAAGTGTCGAAAGTGTCCAATCTGTCCGCCGCAATGTTACAGTCCCACTAAAAATCACAAATCACCACCATTACAAGTAAAAAATAAGTAAATAAATAAATAAAAATGCCATAAACCTATCCCCAATTTTGTAGACACTATAACTTTTGTGCAAACCAATCAATTTATACTTATTGCGATCTTTTTTTTTTTTACCAAAAATATGTAGAAGAATACATATTGGACTAAACTGAGGAAGAAATTTGTTTTTTTATATATTTATTATAGCAAAAAGTAAAAAAATATTGTGTTTTTTGTTTTTCAAAATTTTCGCACTTTTTTTGTTTATAGTGCAAAAAATAAAAACCACAGAGGTGATCAAATACCACCAAAAGAAAGCTCTATTTGTGGGGAAAAAATGGACGTCAATTTTGTTTGGGTACAGCATAGCACAACCGCGCAATTGTCAGTTAAAGTGACGCAGTGCCGTATCGCAACAAATGGCCTGGTCATTAAGGGGGTAAATCCTATCGGTCCTTCAGTGGTTAAAGTGGAACTACCCTGCATCTGAGCACCACAAACCAAAAACTCTATTTAATTAATTTATATATTCAAAGCAAACTCACCCATCTGTCTATTTCTCCGTGCTATATTTTGCAGAGAAATCTTTTTGAAAAAAAACACACTTGAAGTTTTTGGTAATGGGCATCTTGAGTAAGGGCAGATGATTCATGTAGCATTTACTTCCTGGAATTCATCTGCCCTTAGTTCAGGCATGCCAGCAGGAGAGTGTGCTTAGCTGAGAAAACCCGACCTCCACTCCTGAAGACTCCTGCAATTTATGACATCATTTTCCTAGGCCTGGAAACCAGTAGCTAAGGAAATGTATAAAAAAATTTAAAAAAAGTTTACCACAAGAAAATATGATATACCTTCATAACTATTTTTTAATGCTAGGGTTGATTGATAGACTGAAGTTCTGCTTTAAATACATGAAGGGGGTGAATAAAGTTCAGGATGGCAGGATTTTCAATATGAAGCTAAGATCAAGAACATAGGTACATGGCCTCAAATTAGCAGGAGGTACGTTCAAAACTATTCTTAGAAAGTGTTATCTTCCAACATATTTTTATTAATTTTCTTAAATTTTATACAAACAACTAAACAAATTTACATACACAAAATATAGTCATTCAGAATACACATTTGATATCCATTAAAGTTATAACTACTAAATATATTTCTTCAGAAATCCCCCTCCTCTATATATTCTGAGCAACAAGACCACAAAAAAAAAAGGTAATATTGTCTCACGTTAACAAGATCATAGTCTTACTTCAACCTTTAAAGTTTTTTTTCAGGCAAAAATAAAGTAAATATGCTCCTACATCAATAGGTTTAAATATTAACAAAAAAATGTTGATGAATTTTTAAATGTTATCCAGGTCTGCCACACTTCACTAAACTTCTGTATAGTATCATTATTTTCAGCTACCAGTTTTACCATATACATAATACGTCCTAAGTTTGAACGGGGATATCGTTGTTATGGCAGCAGTTAGCTGCCATAACCCCGGTATCCCCGTTTTTGTGCGGCGGCCGGCTTTCAGATAAAAGTGGTCCCGCGAGATCACTTTTATCGGTGGCGGGAGAGGGCCCCCCCCCTCCCGCCGCGATCCGGTGCCCTCTGCCGCTTACCGGAGCCGTCGGTAGCGGCGGAGGCGATCGCGTCCTGTGCCGTGGTGTGTCTGGAGACGAGTGAGGCCAAGATGGCGCTCACTCATTTCGATGACACTGCTGGGCGGAAGCGACGTCAAAACGTCACTTCCGTCCACGCCTCTTAAAGGTATATTTTTTCAAATGTCATTTTTCTAAATGACTTTTTTTTTTTTTTTTTTATTGCATTTTAGTGTAAATATGAGATCTGAGGTCTTTTTGACCCCAGATCTCATATTTAAGAGGTCCTGCCATGCTTTTTTCTATTACAAGGGATGTTTACATTCCTTGTAATAGGAATAAAAGTGACACAATTTTTTTTTTAAACAGTGTAAAAATAAATCAAATATTGTAAAATAAATAATAAAAATAAAAAAAAAATTTTTAAAACCCCCCTGTCCCGACGAGCTCGCGCGCAGAAGCGAACGCATACGCGAGTAGCGCCCGCATATGAAAACGGTGGTCAAACCACACATGTGAGGTATCGCCGCGACCAGTAGAGCGAGAGCAATAATTCTAGCCCTAGACCTCCTCTGTAGCGCAAAATATGCAACCTGTAGAATTTTTTAAACGTCACCTATGGAGATTTTTGAGGGTAAAAGTTTGACGCCATTCCACGAGCAGGCGCAATTTTCAAGCATGACATGCTGGGCATCAATTTACTTGGCGTAACATTATATTTCACAATATAAAAAAAAATTGGGATAACTTTACTGTTGTTTTATTTTTTTATTCAAAAAAGTGAATTTTTTCCAAAAAAAGTGCGCTTATAAGACCGCTGCGCAAATACGGTGCAAAAAAAAAAGTATTGCAATGACCGCCATTGTATTCTCTAGGGTGTTAGAAGAAAAACCATATATAATGTTTGGGGGTTCTAAGTAATTTTCTAGCAGAAAAACCTGTTTTAAACATGTAAACACCTAAAATCCAAAACGAGGCTGGTCCTTAAGTGGTTAAGAGTCTCAATCCACTTTGAGATTGTCGGGACAGTAGGGGATATCCGGTATCTTGGTATCAATTGTCTGATTGGTGATAAAAAAAAACAAAGAAGGGATTTTTTGGTTTTAGGAAATAATTGGGATAAGTAAGAAAAATGAGCCAATTCGACAGAATTATTAATCGATTCGTCCACAACAATATTGTATAATTTAATTACTTGATCCCATAATGTATAAATAGGAGGACAGGCCCAACATAAATGGGATAAGTTACCTATAGTGACATTACAGAGCCAGCATCGATCTGATTGTGATGGAAAAATTAGATTTAGATTAACCGGAGTACGATACCATCTAGATAACAATTTAAAATTGCGCTCTTGGGTGTCACAAGCTATTGAAAATTTATGAATATTACTAAAAATTTGATCCCAGTCTTCCTCTTTTATTAACTGGTTTAATTCCAGCTCCCATTTCGTCGTTTATGATGGTAAACCAAGTGAATTAAAAATAGATAATAACGTCTATATCTTAGATATGGTATGTGTTGTGGTTCTAGAAATATACACAGCTGTTATTTCGGAGTCAAGGACAAGTAAAAACGTTGCAATTGTAAATAAACAAACCATATACTTTTCCTCTGATCATGTAAAGTTTGAAAGTTTACAAATGACATAAAGGTACCTTCCAAAAACATATGTCTAATCTGTGGCCAAAAAGATTTGTCCCAGCTTAGAATAGCATTGTAATAAGTACCAATAGGAAGAGAAGGATTATCTATTAAGGGAATAAGTGGAGCTGGGATAGAAGACAAAGGAAATCATTTTAAATCATTTTTAATAATGCCACCACTCCAAAACCGTATAAATAAACAAAGGCCAAGATGAGCGTAATCCTATATCTTTAAAACATAGCCAGAGGGCAGCTTTAGGATTGAATGGAGAAGAACCTATTTCCAATTGGACCCATTTTTTATCATCATAATGATGGAACCAATCCAGAACCCGGGAAATTATCACTGCTTTATAATAGCACCTTAAAATCTGGCAAGCCTGCCAGAAAGTGTTATTTTACCGCAAGAGTAGGTAATGCTTGGAATAGACTTCCAGCAGAGGTAGTAAGTCAGTCAACATTGAATAGATTCAAACATGCTTAGGACAAATGTAGATCAATACTCAGATAAAAAATATAAGAAATAAAAAATAAATAATAAAATAAAAAAAATGGTCAGACTCGATGGATCTCTTGGTTTTTTTTCTGCCATCACATTTCCCTTTTCTCCCTTTTTGTTTTATCTTTTTACTTTTTATTTTGGAAGAAAGCAAGGAATACATTTTAGAAAAATCATACATGACAGGGTATTGATACCTATTTGTTAAATCATTACACATTAGGTTCATTTTTCCCCAAAGCATAAAAAAACCTATCAACCCAATGCATCAAAAACAACTATTTCCCCTCATTCATATATTCAGAAACACAACCACGTGTCTGGGACCCTAAAAGAGTCCCGGGCTCTGGGGGGGTCTCCTTATATAATCATAAATGTCAAACCGTCTCCTCTTTTTACTCAACAAAAACCACCCCAAAATCCAAAAACCCTAGCAAAAAACAAAAACACAAACTAAAAAAAAAAAAAAAAGAAACAAAGAAGGAAATCTACCTCAGAACATCTCATCTCGTCTCCCTCCCTCGTGTGTCCTTCCCTCAAATAAACAGTCCCGTTCAGGGAACCTGAAAACAGCATCTCTGTTTTTTCAGTTGTTAGAATTTACATCTATGAGGGTTCTTTCCTCCTCTGTGTTAATAAAAAGATTCCATAAAGACCATGTTTTGAGATCTATCCCTCTCGTTTCTGGCAGGCTGTTCAAACCAGATCTTTCATACGATTCAATTCCTCTACCCTTTTAAGCCACATTCCTACAGATGGAAGTTGTGTCTGTTTCCAGGTAAGTGGAATACATGATTTAGTTCAGAAGATGGCATAAAAGGGATTTCTTGTATGACTTAACCGTAATTTTAGAATCATGTAATAAAAAGAAAGCCGGATCTTCAGGAATTTCTTAGTTGCTAAATTTTTGAGCAAATCTCCAGACTTCTCTCCAGAAGCCATCTATTCTGGAACAAGATCAGAAGATATGCAGTAACGTCCCACACTCCTCCCCACAGCGCCAACAGCTATCTGATATATCACTTTTCTATGTTCCTATGTTTCTAAAAAGGTCAGTGCGGTCATGTAGCCAGTGCTGACAAATGCATGCTCACCATTTCTTGCAGTATGCTGCTACACAGCCAGCTTTGCAGTGATGTTTTAAAGTACCAAACTCCTATACTAGGAGCTGGAGAGGGCAGCTGAAGATGGGGATTATAAGGTACATGCAGAGGGGAACCAGAAAGTTGGGAATGGTGTTTTGAGTTAGTTCACCTACTAATTTTTTGTTAAACGATGAACTAATCCTTTAAAAATAAATTCTGGTTATTGCAATGTTTATATTGGTCCAGCTTAGACTAATGTAAGTATGTATGTGGTATACCTGTGAGATCCTCGTGAAAGCTGTAAATCACTTCAGTAGGTTACTGCCACTACAGTGATCTCCACTAGCTTTCGGGCCCAGTGCCGAGTGTCTGCCCTGCTGCTTACTGAAAACATGAGGTTGCCTGCCCGCTCATGTGCCAAGCAGCTGCCCAGCATTCTCCAATTGGACAAAAGTGGAGAGGCAAGGCAGTGATGTCATGATTTTCAGCTTGTTAAATTAGAAAAAATGTTTCATTTTCACAATGAATGCTCTGATTGAACAAACTGAATATCGTGACGTCGCTGCCTTGTCTCTCCCCCTTGTCCAGTCAGAGAATGCTGGGCTGCTGCTTGGCATAGGACCTGGAAGCTAGTGGAGATCACTGTAGTGGCAGTATCTACCACAGTGATTTCCATCTTGCAGGGGGATCCCATGGGTATGGAACATACATATGGTACATTGGTCCAAGCTGGACCAAGGCAACTATGAAATAGCTGTCATACCTGACATTCATCTTTAATGATGGTGGCTCACAAATAGCAGATTTTTAGATTGCAGCCAATTTGATAAGAGTTTGGTGCGCACAATATTGGCAAGTCAGTAAGCATGACACTCACATTACACTTCTGGAAAGTTTCTTTTTAAAGCCTCAGTAATGACAGACCAACTTTAAGTATTCCCCATTATCACAGGATCTCCTGCATATGCAGAGGGCAAGTAAACCGTGAAAAGTCTCCATCTTATTTTATAGCAGCTTCTTTTTAATTTGCAATTTTCTTTCTCCTATCAGAAATACAGGGCACACGTGTAATTGCCTTTTCCACGCATAGCATTTGGAGAGCAATTATTTCCGAGTCTCAATATTCGGCTTGAATCAGTGACTAGGAACCAGTCTTCTAACACATGACACATCCCTTCACACTCTTTCTCAGATATTTCAATATCAGGTAGAACACCAGCATTTTAAGCACACTATTGTATGCATGAGTGCTTAAAAAGTCCGTCAACTTAAATTGTTTTTTCATGCTCTTCTAAAGGGCTTTTTAAAAACTCTCCCTTTAAAGTTAATGGAAAAATCCAGACTGGAGTTTTAAATGCGTGTGAATGTCACTTTGTAAATGTTATCAAACTTTAGCAGATTCTTAAAGTGCGTTTGATATATTTAATTGCATTTCATGTTGAATACTGATACTCTGAATGGTAAAATACGTCTGTAATGTACTATAATATGAGTTAAATAAATAGGACTATTGATGCTTAGAGTGGAAATAGTTTTGGAAAGATAGAGATAGACATGATAGGACCAGGAGGCCAAGCTAAAATGATCATCTGTTTAATTTTTCAAAAGAATCATTTCCCGCTGACTGCTACCCAAAGCTCAAGTCACCCATTTGATGTAAAATTTCTAGCCTATGTATAAACAAGCAACTAGTAAGCATTTTGTTATACTGTGCCAATATTTCCAGACCAAATGTCCGATTCTGGCTGCATTGGGCAAAGATGATTATGACCTATATGACCTCTCTGTATTTTGGGGCATTGGGACTTTTAAGAGGACCTAACATCAGATACATTTTCATGTGCAAGAGGACCCCACCTGTGGAATCTGTGCCCATTTCAGAACTGCCCCCCCCCTAATGATTGGGGATCTGATGGCTGCTGAGGAAATATTCAAAAAACAGAAAAGGTAGAAGAAGCACAGAATGAAAGAAGCAGGAGCAGTGAGATACATGCACTTTAGCTTTTTCTCCAGTAGTAAGCAGTGCATTAGTGATATTACCAAATTTCAGAGGCAAACAGTGCCTTCCTATGCTGCAGGTATACAGGTATGAGGCTGAAAGTACAGGAATGCCTAAGCACACTCACATTTTTAGGTAAAATTTGAGGTTAGGGATGAGCTGAGTCCCATCCTAACTCATGTTGGGCCAAATCTGGAAGGAAGCTTTTAGTGCCGAGCCAGTCAGATGCAGGCGGAGAATTCCCTTTCGCACAGCTGCACATGCACAAAGGGGCAAGATGGGCCTTTAATTTGGTAGCAGACTTGGATACATATATACAGTGGGGACGGAAAGTATTCAGACCCCCTTAAATTTTTCACTCTTTGTTATATTGCAGCCATTTGCTAAAATCATTTAAGTTAATTTTTTCCTCATTAATGTACACACAGCACCCCGTATTGACAGAAAAACACAGAATTGTTGACATTTTTGCAGATTTATTAAAAAAGAAAAACTGAAATATCACATGGTCCTAAGTATTCAGACCCTTTGCTCAGTATTTAGTAGAAGCACCCTTTTGATCTAATACAGCCATGAGTCTTTTTGGGAAAAATGCAACAAGTTTTTCACACCTGGATTTGGGGATCCTTTGTCATTCCTCCTCCAGGTCCTCTCCAGTTCTGTCAGGTTGGATGGTAAACGTTGGTGGACAGCCATTTTTAGGTCTCTCCAGAGATGCTCAATTGGGTTTAAGTCAGGGCTCTGGCTGGGCCATTCAAGAACAGTCACGGAGTTCATGTGAAGCCACTCCTTCGTTATTTTAGCTGTGTGCTTAGGGTCATTGTCTTGTTGGAAGGTAAACCTTCGGCCCAGTCTGAGGTCCTGAGAACTCTGGAGAAGGTTTTCGTCCAGGATATCCCTGTACTTGGCCGCATTCATCTTTCCCTCGATTGCAACCAGTCGTCCTGTCCCTGCAGCTGAAAAACACCCCCACAGCATGATGCTGCCACCACCATGCTTCACTGTTGGGACCGTATTGGACAGGTCATGAGCAGTGCCTGGTTTTCTCCACACATACCGCTTAGAATTAAGGCCAAAAAGTTCTATCTTGGTCTCATCAGACCAGAGAATCTTATTTCTAACCATCTTAGAGTCCTTCAGGTGTTTTTTAGCAAACTCCATGTGGGCTTTCATGTGTCTTGCACTGAGGAGAGGCTTCAGTCAGGTCACTCTGCCATAAAGCCCCGACTAGTGGAGGGCTGCAGTGATGGTTGACTTTCTACAACTTTCTCCCATCTCCCGACTGCTTCTCTGGAGCTCAGCCACAGTGATCTTTGGGTTCTTCTTTACCTCTCTCACCAAGGCTCTTCTCCCCCGATAGCTCAGTTTGGCCGGACGGCCAGCTCTAGGAAGGGTTCTGGTCGTCCCAAACATCTTCCATTTAAGGATTATGGAGGCCACTGTGCTCTTAGGAACCTTAAGTGCAGCAGAAATTTTTTTTGTAACCTTGGCCAGATCTGTGCCTTGCCACAATTCTGTCTCTGAGCTCTTCAGGCAGTTTCTTTGACCTCATGATTCTCATTTGCTTTGACATGCACTGTGAAATGTAAGGTCTTATATAGACAAGTGTGTGCTTTCCTAATCAAGTCCAATCAGTATAATCAAACACAGCTGGACTCAAATGAAGGTGTAGAACCATCTCAAGGATGATCAGAAGAAATGGACAGCACCTGAATTAAATATATGAGTGTCACAGCAAAGGGTCTGAATACTTAGGACCATGTGATATTTCAGTTTTTCTTTTTTAATAAATCTGCAATAATGTCAACAATTCTGTGTTTTTCTGTCAATATGGGGTGCTGTGTGTACATTAATGAGGAAAAAAATGAACTTAAATGATTTTAGCAAATGGCTGCAATATAACAAAGAGTGAAAAGGGGGTCTGAATACTTTCCGTCCCCACTGTATATTACATAATGTTTTTTTTTATTGGGCAATAGTAATAAAACATTTTAAAAAAGTAATATTTTTTTTCCCAATGCTGTGTTTAGGCAATTTGCACAGTCCTATATATTTACAGCAAAATAGAATCATCAAAATCTGCTGTTCAAAATTATATCACATTAGTGTGAAGTGGAATGGTGAAGCTTTCCAGAATATTTGCATTTTTCTGTAAGAGAGCTTTATTAGCCGTTAGACACTATATTGGGACACACATAGGGGAAAAATGGGTTTTGTAAATTGGTAGCATTGGCAATTGGTAACATTAAGATAAGATCGACTTTTTTTACAGGTCTGCGATTGCTAAAAATTCTAATTACATTGCTTTTAGTTATTTAGGCATTTGAGACTTACATAAGAGGGGAAGGGCAGAGAGCATTTGTCAATGACATCAGCCAACATTCCCTGCCCTATTTTTTTTTTTTTTACATTCAGCCCCTAGCGTCTCTGGTTGCTAGAAAGCATGCTGTCACCAGCAATATAACAACCAATGAGTGGGATGAATGCACATCCCTCAGCTGGAAGCTGTACATGTATAGTAATACCTCCACTAAATGTGTGAATTCTTGCAGCAACCTGAGGTTTGCAGGCAAACAGGCTATTTAGTTCTCCCATTTTGTACACTATCAACAGGCAGAGTTCTCAACAAACTCTGTGTCACTGTGAACTTTATCTCTAATAGGCAGAGCTAAAGTTATAAAAATAAAAATGTTCTCCTTTTAGTCACGTAAAATATTGAATATTGTATACGAATATTTCAAAATTTTTCATTTACCTCTTTGCAGCCTGTCATAAAAGCCTTTTGTTTACAGATCTCAGTTCACAGTGAAATTTACATGCACAAGTGAGTCAGCACAGTGAATTTTCACTTATAAGATGGCTTAGCCTGAAATCTCAACCAGAAAAGTCCTGCCTGAAAACAGGCTGCCATTGTGCTATGTTAACTAGACCATAGTGCTCTAGGAATCTTTTGTTATGTATTACATTTTTTTTCTAAACAAAGAAATAAAGAAAATAAAACAGATCCCACGCCAAAACATTTTCCATATAAAACAAAAAGCTCTACCATAGAACAGGCCTTAACATTTGCCCGATACTGGGTTTGTTAGGGTCATGTCAGATGGGTGAGTGTGCTCCTGGCAACACATCAGCAATGACATAAACACCCAGGAGGGGGACTACTTAGCCTAATTAAGTTGCTTACTTTCTCTACTCAAACTCTAATGAACAGCTTACTGGTCCACATATCAAGAGAGAGACTCCATAGGAAAAGGTAAAATGGTCTCTTAATAGCCTGTTACTAGCAAGTTACTAGCAACAGGATGGCTCATCTGGCATCAGTCCTAGACGGAGAACTCTTTTCTGTCTACCCCTTTCATGCTAGTTTTATTTTATTACTAGGGACTCAATTTTCCAAAATTCTGGACTAAGTCTTATCCACCTGTCTGCATGTAAGCAGCTGCTCATTGTTGTTGTTACCTTTTACCTATTATGCCATGTTATTCTATTTATGGTGTAGTGTTCTTTAATAATTTATTGGCTGATTGCTGCAGGGGTTGGATTGTGTTTGACTTCTTCTTCTACAGATGTGTCATATCCTATGTAAATGGATATAAATACTTATGCAGAGGACTAGCCTAGGGTCCATTCTTTGCTGTTGACCCATGGGAGTTTGTTGGTCAGTACGGATTGCTGCAATGTGATTTCCTCTCTGCTGCTGCTATTCCTCTTGAAAGTCCATCTAGTTCAACCAATAAAAGAGAAAAAAAAATGAATCATACAATCATATACACAATCCTATACCTACATTGATCCAGATGAAGGCGAAAAACCCCAGCAAAGCATGATCCAATTTGCTTCAGCAGGGGAAAAAAAATCCTTTCTGATTCCCCGAGAGGCAATTGGATATTCCCTGGATCAACTTTACCTATAAATCTTAGTACCCAGTTATATTATGTACATTTAGGAAAGATTCCAGGCCTTTTTTAAAGCAATCTATTGAGCTGGCCAGAATCACCTCTGGAGGGAGTCTATTTCACATTTTCACAGCTCTTACTGTGAAGAAACCTTCCCGTATTTGGAGATAAAATCTCTTTTGCTCTAGACGTAAAGAGTGCCCCCTTGTCCTCTGTGATGACCTTAAAGTGAATAACTCAAAATGTGAAAAAAGGAAACTAAAGCGCTGATGTGAATTCTCTATAAAATAACAAAACACCAGAAAAAAATATGTGAGCTGCAACCACCAATTAGTGCTGTGACACCTGCTACAAATCAATATAAAATATGTTGGTGCACTTATTAAACTCTCCCCATCTGTTGGAGTGGTGCTTGTATATAAAATCCTAAACCATAAAAAATACCCTGATATCACAATCAGTAAAGTGAATAAGTGAAAATAAATATATCAATCAATAAAGTGAATGGATGCAAATAAATGCATCAAAGACCTATAAGGGAACACATATCCCTGGATATATGTTGATGAAAGAAAATAAAAATAAAAAAACATTTAATAGTGTCTGTTTGTGTTAATCCAGCTGAGGTCTAAATGTCCAGTCAAATGCCTTTGATGAACTTGCTTGTATTTCAATTATCACAGATCACAGTTGCATGATGAATTACATTTGCAAGGTGATGATTCACATAAAGATAAAAGAAAACCCATCATTGTGCAGTGTTTTTAAATGCTACAAAACTGGGAAATCAATGTAATCCACTCACACATTCGCAGTAGTTGAATCACTTTTGTTACAATGGTCAGACAGCTTCACCGCTCAAACAGCTATCGCTGTGTTTGCCGAACAATATGCAATGACTTCACTGACTCCTCATCCCCACGCGTATCATCACATGTCACGTGACTTTCTCATCCCCGCACATTTCCTGTGGCCTTCCAGGTTGCATGCTCGGATAAGGGTCTGGTATGGATTTTGGGGGGACCCCTATGCCTTTTTTTAAATAAATTTGCCTCGGGGTTCCCCTTTAAAATCCATACCAGTATGCCTTGTAATGGACTGGGGGGGACCCATGCCATTTTTTTCAATGATTTTTATGTATATTGCCGGGATCTAACAATTCATTACAGCCGCGAGCAGTTTTAAATTACATTTTTTTCTTTAGAAATGTAAATTTGCTGTGGTATAGGGCGTACACACGGTCAGACTTTGTTTGGACATTCCGACAACAAAATCCTAGGATTTTTTCTGACGGATGTTGGCTCAAACTTGTCTTGCATACACACGGTCACACAAAGTTGTCGGAAAATCCGATCGTTCTGAACGCAGTGACGTAAAACACGTACGTCGGGACTATAAACGGGGCAGTGGCCAATAGCTTTCATCTCTTTATTTATTCTGAGCATGCGTGGCACTTTGTCCGTCGGATTTGTGTACACACGATCGGAATTTCCGACAACGGATTTTGTTGTTGGAAAATTTTATCTCCTGCTCTCCAACTTTGTGTGTCGGAAAATCCGATGGAAAATGTCCGATGGAGCCCACACACGGTCGGAATTTCCGACAACACGCTCCGATCGGACATTTTCCATCAGAAAATCCGACCGTGTGTACGGGGCAGTACTGTTCTAAACACAGGAAAGATGCGCTACTTTACAGGCATACTAAGGACACCCCAGGCATGATATTTAAAGGAATATTTCATTTTAATTGTTTCATTTTAAGCATTATTAACCACTTCAGCCCCGGAAGATTTGGCTGCTCAATGATCAGGCCATTTTTTGCGATTCGCCACTGCGTCACTTTAACTGACAATTGCGTGGTCGCGCGACGCTGTACCCAAACAAAATTGACGTCCTTTTTTTCCCACAAATAGAGCTTTCTTTTGGTGGTATTTGATCACCTCTGCAGTTTTTATTTTTTGCGCTATAAACAATAGAAGAGTCACAATTTTGAAAAAAAAAATATCTTTTAGTTTTTGCTATAATAAATATCCCAATTAAAAAAAAAAAAAAAAAATTTCCTCAGTTTAGTCCAATATGTATTCTTCTACATATTTTTGGTAAAAAAAAATCGCAATAAGCGTATATTGATTGGTTTGTGCAAAAGTTATAGCGCCTACAAACTAGGGGATAGATTTATGGCATTTTTATTCTTATTATTTTTTTTTCTAGTAATGGCAGTGATCAGCGATTTTTATCAGGACTACGATATTGCGGCGGACACATCGGACACTTTTGATACATTTTGGGACCAGTGACAATTATACAGCAATCAGTGCTATAAAAATGCACTGATGACTGTATAAATGTCACTGGCAGTGAAGGGGTTAACACTAGGGGGCGTTTAAGGGGTTAACTGTGTTCCCTCACTGTGTTCTAACTGTGGGGGGGATGGGACTGACTAGGAGAGATGACAGATCGGTGTTCATAATCAGTATGAACATGATCAGTCTCTTCTCCCCTGAGAGAACACAGATCCCGGTTCTCGCTCTGTCACAAGTGATCGCGGGTGCCCAGCGGGCATCGTGCCCACCGGGCACACGCATCGATTTTGGCAGTGAGCGCCCTTTAGTGGCCAAATGGCAAAGCGACGTAAGGTAATGTCGTTTTGCCCAGGGGAGCCCACCTGCCGCAATAACACTGTGGGGGCTGGTCCGGATCGGTTAAGATCACTGCTCTTGAAAAAACTGCCGTTTTTAAGACTTTTTTTTGCATTGATACATGTCCTCTGGGGCAGTACCCATACACTTTTTATGGCAATAACTTGCATATAAACCTTTAAAATGAGCACTTTTGATTTTTCATGTTCATGTCCCATAGACTTTAACGGTGTTCTCACAAATATTTTGCCTGGGGGTGTTCGGCTCATCCCTATTGTTCGGAAACCCCCATCCTGAAATGGTTAATCATCTTTAGTAGGTGAACATGGAACACTGGTGTCTGTTGGTTCCAAGTGTGAAGAAGTGCCTATGAACCGAAATGTGACTAATGACTTTAGTGGCTAGCGGTTTCGAACCTGCCCTCTCGGGGGCAAACTCCCTGTCTCAGTGGCCCCAGCCACATGCACTCTATCCAATTGGAGTGCCCTTTAAGGTCGCTGCAGTGCTCCCATTGGATAGACAAATACTTGTTCTGGGTCTGAAGGTACTGACACTATTTAACCACTTGCCCTCCAGAAGGTTCACCCCCCCCGACCAGGCCATTTTTTTGCAATACTGCACTGTGTCACTTTAACTGACAATTGCGCAGTCGTGCGACCCTGTACCCAAATAAAATTAATGTCCTTTTTTCCCCACAAATAGAACTTTCTTTTGGTGGTATTTGATCACCTCTGTGTTTTTTTATTTTTGCACTATAAGCAAAGAAGGACAGACAATTTTGAAAAAAACAACAACAATATTTCACACATCCAATAAATAAACTGAAAAAAACTGATTTCTGCCAAAGGCCCTCTCAAATACACTGGGTCAGAGAGGAGTTTGGTTGGAATATGCAGATAGAGTGTCCAGGCTGTCTGGGCTTTTGAGAGTAGCTCCCCAGTCTGGGGGGGGTGAACTCAAGCCTGGGCTCGGATGCGGAAGGGACCTCTCCTCATGACACACGGAAGGATCCTGACCAGGGGGCATGGGAGCAAGGAGAGGACAGCAGGAGATCACTTCCAGGCAAATCTCGAGGAATGACAGCCACGTGGGCTGGTGAGTGTTGTAGTCAGAGGACTGAGATGCATGCCTGAAGTGACTGGGTGCAAGCAATCTGGGATGGATGCAGAGTGGGAGGACTGTGGAGAAGTAGCCAGGGGGGCTAGTGAAAGGGCCAGCCGCAGTCAGTCAGTACCTGAAGAGGTGGTACTGGGAGCAGTAGCCACAGGAAAAAGGACAGCTAGCACCAAAGACTTCTGTTTTTGCTACACCAAAAGGGGCCCGTGGTCCCTGCCTGCAAAGGGCAATTACAAGGATCTGACTGAGTCAGTGTTGGATCAAAACCAAAGTTCTAGCTGGTCCTGGGAATTGTAGTTCTACAAACAAGCGTGTGCTGGAGGTAAAAGAAAGGTGTGTTTATACCAGATGTATATAGTTGTGTCCCTGAGTTCTGCTGATCAATTGGCATTCCATATTAACCCTTCCCCGTCTAAGTTTACATCCCCCTATAAAAACAAAACAAAATCAAAGCTGCAAGGACTGCTTCTTGACTCTAGAGTGTATGGAAAATTCATGAGCCTGGCTGTGCAGGGTGGTAGATAACCAACATTCACCAGCGGCTCCTACAGGGTTTAGTGCTACAGAGGTTTTTTAATTAGCAGGAGAAAATCAATCAGCTTCTGAGATCAATCAGAATTTATTGACAGGTGGATTTGACATGCAGTTGACTTCCATCTGACCTGCATTAACCTGTTTCGAGGGGATTTTATATTCCTTCAGAGCTGTATGGGAATGCCAAACCCATATGACATGAACAAAAGCACATTAACACAGGCTACGTAATTTTTAGTACATATATGTAAAAGTCAAATGTCTACCTGAACACATTAAAATCATTGGCAATACTCTGTCAACTGAATCACTTTTTTTGGATTTGCCAGCCTTTGTTTTAAATCCCATTTGTCTGCAAACATTCAGAAACTCCTCTGGGCACCACAAGAGGCGGCTATCACATTAAAACAATGCTTTGTTCTTTGGGGTTAGTGCTCATAGAAAATTAAAGTGTTATCTCAATAGCGAGGAGCAAAGAGACTGCCAAAGCATGATAAAAATGAGAAACAGCCAGTACGGGTATATTCCTTATGGAGGTCTAAAATTGCTTTCACCTTTTGATGCAAATCTCTTTTTGAAGGTGAAGGTACCACTACTTGGAAATAGAAAAAGGCTTCAAACAATTACATTGGTGAATATGTTATTTGGACAAAGAACCCAAGGAAAAAAAAGATCTAGTTTTCAATAAAGCGAGACAAAAAGTCCTTCATCGTTTTTTAAGATCTCTCCAGTCATGAGAAAGTGGTCTTTTGAATAAATCCACAGACGAATTCAAAGGGTTTGAAAACTAATAGATACTTTAAGCGAGCTCCGGCTAAGCTTTCTTTCATAGCCAATGTTTTACAATAGCTGTCAAGTGATAAGGTAGAAAAATGTAATCTTAATCTCAACAGGTGACATAAAAATGTGAAGATTTAATCTGCAAGAACAGAAAGCAGCCTACAAACTACATCATAAGGGATGATTTAAAGAGCGCTGCTCTAATTAAAAAGCAGAATATTTTAAAATAAAGAGCTTTTGAAGTCACTTGATGTAACTGGTTAAAAGAAAAAGCTAAACCCCAAATATAGCCATAATTATGGAAAGCTATTTATTTTACCTTAAATATATTTTGAGGCCTGTAGCAAGAAATGAATTTTTGTATTGCAAGGAATGAAGCCTATGTCAAACACTCTATTGTTTATTGGATTTTAAGCAGCATACTGAAAAACTACCAGAGATAAGAAAAAGGAACCCCACAAAGTACATAGGGAAAGGACACATCTTTTCTCTTCTCTAAATAGGTCTGGGGTGAAAGACAAAAGATATAGGACCTAAATGACAGGGTAGAAGAGGCGACAAGCGTATATGGGTTAACAGTGTTAAAGTGTCATTAAACCCACATCATTAAAAAACAATCAATAGATGTTCTATTACATGCTATTCATACTCACTCAGTCATAGCCATGCATAGTTGCCAACATTGCAACAAAATGTATAGGGACACTTTTTTGCCTGTAGGCGGTGTTTTATTATAATTAGAGGACGGGACATTCATTTCTAGGTGTGGCATAGTGTGGAAATAAAATTGCAGCGCGCAAAGCATGGCGAACAATAGGCATGGTTTAAGCGAAATATTGGGCGGGGCTTAAAGGGGACGTGGCTCAAAGGGTGTAGTTAGAATCTGAAATGAACAAGGGATGAAGGGAGGAAGAAAGAGAGAAAGAAAGAGATAGGGAGGGAGGGAGGGAAAGAGAGAGAAGGAAGGAAAGAGAGGGATGGAGGGACAGCAGGCCCAGATCCAACACAACAATAGCAATATGTGTATTCCAGAAAGTTTAACAATCAGCAGAAAAAGATACTCCAAACATCCTGGCACCATTGTTGTTATGGTGTCAGGACGATTGAAGCGCATTATTTATATTATTACATTGTAATATAAAATGAAATCATTTAACTCACCATAATGCAGAATCAGTGGGAGCCCTTAGCGTGTCATCTGCCATGTCGCCTGCCATCAGGAGCCCTCAGAAGAGTCCATCCTTACATCAGGTAGCCCCAGCAGAGCCCGTCCTTACATCAGTTGCCCCCAGCAAAGTCCGTCCTTCCTTACATCAGGTGCCCCCAGCACTGTCCCTCACATCAGGTGCCCCCAGCAGAGCCCCTCCTTACATCAGGTGCCCCAAGCAGAGTCCTTCCTTACATCAGATGACCCCAACAGAGTCCTTCCTTACATCAGGTGCCCCCAGTAGAGTCCCTCGTTACATCAGGTGCCCCCAGCAGAGCCCCTCCTTACCTCAGTATCCCCAGCAGAGCCCAGTTCTTACATCAGTGTCCCCAGCAGAGCCCAGTCCTTACATCAGTGTCCCCAGTGGAGCCCAGTCCTTACATCAGTGTCCCCAGCAGAGTCCCGTCCATAGATCAGTGTCCTCAGCAGAGCCCAGACCTTACATCAGTGTCCCAAGCAGAGCCCCAGTCTTTACATCAGTGTCCCCAGCAGAGCCCAGTCCTTACATCAGGATCTGCATACTTATATGCTTGTACCTATCTGGGCGCACGTGAGTGTATCTCTGAGCAGTTTGCTTGTGTCCTTTTAACAAGTTCACCACGCAATGATTTTTTTCCTCTGCTTATTTTTTATATAATCGCCTACATTGAGAACTTGATTACCAACATGAATATGGCTGAAGTGGAACGCTAGAACAGTCATGAACAACCATTTAAACACCACAATTTAATTAATTAATTAATTCAGCTTAGTAACTAATGAACTGCTGGGACAATTTTATTTATAGTCCGGATTAATTCATCTCCATCATTTAAGTTTGGCAATTCACATCAGAGTGTTATATATATATATATATATATATATATATATATATATATATATGTTTCTGTATATTCATTTATATATTCTCACTATGACGTTTTCTGGTAAGCACTAGCACTAGGATTTTTCTGCTTGCACACATATGTACCATTATTTTATCAGAGTGATTTAGTGTATGTAATTTTAACCCCAGTCACCACGGGGGGATGTGTGTATGCATTCACTAGTACCATGATTATTTAATCTAACACTCTTTTTGCATTTTTGATTTTGGCTTTGCACATATTTTAATAGTTGGGTGTATTATTTGCACATTTAGCACAATATTCTTTGCGGATTAATCATATATGAGAGCACATCAATTTCACATGTTTTGTATATATTTTTGGGCATCTGATTACCTCCTATTGATAGCAGCTTCATTTTTTTGATTGGTCTGCAATTTTATTTAGATTTTATCTCACGTATTGATTGATTATATCCACCACAGCGCTTGGTTTTTTACATAATATCAGTCCATACATCAGTGTCCCCAGCGGAGCCCCAGCCATACATCAGTGTCCCCAGAGGAGCCCAGTCCATACATCAGTGTTCCCTTGCAGAGCCCAGTCCATACATTAGTGTCCCCAGTGGAGCCCAGGCCATACATCAATGTCCCCAGCGGAGCCCAGTCCATACATCAGTGTCCCCAGTAGAGCCCAGTCCTTACATCAGTGTCCCCAGCAGAGTCCGGTCCATACATCAGTGTCCCCAGCAGAGCCAGTCCTTAAATCAGTGTCCCCAGCAGAGCCCAGTCCTTACATCAGTGTCCCAGTCCTTACATCAGTGTCTCCGATGGAGCCCAGTTCTTACATCAGTGTCCCCAGCAGAGCCCAGTCCTTCCCCAGCGGAGCCCAGTCCCTACATCAGTGTGCCCAGCGGAGCCCAGTCCATACATCAATGTCCCCAGCCGAGCCCAGTCCTTACATCAGTTTTCCCAGCGGAGCCCCAGTCCTTACATCAGTATCTCCAGTGGAGCCCTGTCCTTACATCAGTGTCCCCAGCCAGAGCCCAGTCCTTACATCGGTGTCCCCAGCCAGAGCCCAGTCCTTACATCGGTGTCCCCAGCCAGAGCTCAGTCTTTACATCTGATGTCTCCAGCAGAGCCCGATCCATACATCAGTGTCCCCAGCGGAGCCCGGTCCATACATCAGTGTCCCCAGCAAAGCCCAGTCCTTACATCTAATGTCCCCATCCAGAGCACAGTCCATACATCAGTGTCCCCAGCGGGACCCAGTCCTTACATCTGATGTCCCCAGCCAGAGCCCAGACCTTACATCAGTGTCCCCAGCAGAACCCAGTCCGTACATCAGTGTCCCCAGTGGAGCCCAGTCCTTGCATCAATGTGCCCAGCAGAGCCCAGTCCCTACATCAGTGTCCCCAGCGGAGCCCAGTCCATACATCAGTATCCCCAGCAGAGCCCAGTCCTTATATCAGTTTTCCCAGCGGAGCCCCAGTCCTTACATCAGTATCTCCAGTGGAGCCCAGTCCTTACATCAGTGTCCCCAGCCAGAGCCCAGTCCTTACATCAGTATCTCCAGCAAACCAGCAGAGCTCAGTCCTTAAATCAGTGTCCCCAGCAGAGCCCGGTCCTAACATCTGATGTCCCCAGCCAGAGCCCAGTACATACATCAGTGTCCCCAGCGGAGCCCTATTCCTTTCATCAGTGTGTCCGGAGCTGAGCCCGGTTCATACATCAGTCTCCCCAGCAGACCAGCAGAGCTCAGTCCTTACATCAGTGTCCCCAGCAGAGCCCGGTCCTAACATCAGCATTCCCAGCAGAGCCCAGTCCATACATCAGTGTCCCCAGCAGAGCCCAGTCCTTACATCAGTGTCCCCAACAGAGCCCAATCCTTACATCAGTGTCCCCAGCAGAACCCAGTCCTTACAACAGTGTCCCCAGAGGAGACCCAGTCTTTACATCAGTGTCCCCAGAGGAGCACCAGTCCTTACATCAGTGTCCCCAGCAGAGCCCAGTCCATACATCAGTGTCTCCAGTGGAGCACAGTCATTACATCAGTGTCCCCAGCAGAGCCCAGTCCAAACATCAGTGTCCACAGCGGAGCCCCAGTCCTTACATCAGTGTCTCCAGTAGAGCCCAGTCCAAACATCAGTGTCCCCAGTGGAGCCCCAGTCCTTACATCAGTATCCCCAGCGGAGCCCAATCCTTACATCAGTGTCCCCAGCCAGAGCCCAGTCTTTACATCAGTGTCCCCAGCCAGAGCCCAGTCCTTACATCTGATGTCCCCAGCAGAGCCCAGTCCTTACATCTAATGTCCCCAGCAGAGCCTGGCCCATACATCAGTGTCCCAGCGGAGCCCGGTCCATACATCAGTGTCCCCAGCGGAGCTCCAGTCCTTACATCAGTGTTCCCAGCGAAGCCCCAGTCCTTACATCAGTGTCTCAAGCAGAGCCCAGTCCTTACATTAGTGTCCCCAGCAGAGCCTGGTCCTAACATCAGTATCCCCACCAGAACCCAGTCCATACATCAGTGTCCCCAGCAGAGCCCAGTCCTTACATCAGTGTCCCCAGCAGAGCCCAGTCCTTACATCTGTGTCCCCAGAGGAGACCCAGTCCTTATATCAGTGTCTCCAGAGGAGCCCCAGTCCTTACATCAGTGTCTGTAGCAGAGCCCAATCCTTACATCAGTGTCCGTAGCAGAGCCAAATCCTTACATCAGTGTCCCCAGCAAAGCCCAATCCTTACATCAGTGTCCCCAGCAGGGCCCAGTCCTTACATCAGTGTCCCCAGCAGAGCCCAGTCCTTACATCAGTGTCTCCAGCAGAGCCCAGTCCTTACATCAGTGTCCTCAGCAGAGCCCAATCCTTTCACCAGTGTCCCCAGCAGAGCTCAGTCCTTACATCAGTGTCCCCAGCAGAGCCCAGTCCTTACATCAGTGTCCCCAGCAGAGCCCAATCCTTACATCATGTCCTCAGCAGAGCCCAATCCTTTCACCAGTGTCCCCAGCAGAGCTCAGTCCTTACATCAGTGTCCCCAGCAGAGCCCAGTCCTTACATCAGTGTCCCCAGCAGAGCCCAATCCTTACATCAGTGCCCCCAGCAGAGCCCAGTCCTTACATCAGTATCCCCCACGGAGCCCCAGTTCTTACATCAGTGTCTCCAGCGGAGCCCAGTCCTTACATCAGTGTCTGCAGCAGAGCCCAGTCCATACATCAGTGTCCGCAGCAGAGCCTAGTCCTTACATCAGTGTCCCCAGCAGAGCCCAGTCCTTACATCAGTGTCCCCAGCAGAGCCCAATCCTTACATCAGTGTCCCCAGCAGAGCGCAGTCCTTACACCAGTGTCCCCAGAGGAGACCCAGTCCTTACATCAGTGTCCCCAGAGGAGCCCCAGTCCTTACATCAATGTCCGCAGCAGAGCCCAATCCTTACATCTGTGTCCCCAGCAAAGCCCAATCCTTACATCAGTGTCCCCAGCAGAGCACAGTCCTTACATCAGTGTCCCCAGAGAGCCAGAGCCCAGTCCTTACATCAGTGTCCCCAGCAGAGCCCAATCCTTACATCAGTGTCCCCAGCAGAGTGCAGTCCTTACACCAGTGTCCCCAGAGGAGACCCAGTCCTTACATCAGTGTCCCCAGAGGAGCCCCAGTCCTTACATCAGTGTCCGCAGCGGAGCCCAATCCTTACATCTGTGTCCCCAGCAAAGCCCAATCCTTACATCAGTGTCCCCAGCAGAGCACAGTCCTTACATCAGTGTCCCCAGAGGAGCCCCAGTTCTTACATCAGTGTATCCAGTGGAGCCCAGTCCTTACATCAGTGTCCCCAGCAAAGCCCAGTCCATACATTGTCCCCTTCCAGAGCCCAGTCCATACACCAGTGGCCCCAGCAGAGCCCGATCCATACATTGTCCCCAGTGGAGCCCGGGCCATACATCAGTGTCCCCAGCGGAGCCCAGTCCTTTTATCAGTGTCCCCAGCAGGGCCCAGTCCATACATCGGTGTCCCCAGTGGAGCCCAGTCCATACATCTGATGTCCCCAGCCAGAGCCCAGTACATACATCAGTGTCCCCAGTGGAGCCCCAGTCCTTACATCAGTGTCCCCAG
Source organism: Aquarana catesbeiana (assembly GCF_042186555.1). Taxonomy (NCBI): domain Eukaryota; kingdom Metazoa; phylum Chordata; class Amphibia; order Anura; family Ranidae; genus Aquarana; species Aquarana catesbeiana. The sequence continues at coordinate 141,204,599 of NC_133329.1, read as the reverse complement.
CTGAGCCCGGTCCTAACATCAGTATCCCCAGCAGAGCCCTAGTCCTTACATCAGTGTCCCGAGCTGAGCCTGGTTCATACATCAGTGTCCCCAGCAGAGCTCAGTCCTTACATCAGTGCCCCCAGCAGAGCTCGGTCCTAACATCAGTATCCCCAGCAGAGCCCCAGTCCTTACATGAGTGCCCCCAGCAGAGCCCAATCCTTACATTAATGTCCCCAGAGGAGACCCAGTCCTTACCTTACATCAGTGTCCCCAGAGGAGCCCCAGTCCTTACATCAGTGTCCCCAGCTGAGCCCGGTTCATACATCAGTGTCCCCAGCAGAGCTCAGTCCTTACATCAGTGTCCCCAGCAGAGCTCGGTCCTAACATCAGTATCCCCAGCAGAGCCCTAGTCCTTACATCAGTGTCCCGAGCTGAGCCTGGTTCATACATCAGTGTCCCCAGCAGAGCTCAGTCCTTACATCAGTGCCCCCAGCAGAGCTCGGTCCTAACATCAGTATCCCCAGCAGAGCCCCAGTCCTTACATCAGTGCCCCCAGCAGAGCCCAATCCTTACATTAATGTCCCCAGAGGAGACCCAGTCCTTACCTTACATCAGTGTCCCCAGAGGAGCCCCAGTCCTTACATCAGTGTCCGCAGCAGAGCCCAGTCCTTACATCAGTGTTCCCAGAGGAGCCCCAGTCCTTACATCAGTGTCCGCAGCAGAGCCCAGTCCATACATCAGTGTCCGCAGCAGAGCACAGTCCTTACATCAGTGTCCCCAGCAGAGCCCGGTTCATACATCAGTGTCCCCAGCAGAGCTCAGTCCTTACATCAGTGTCCCCAGCAGAGCTCGGTCCTAACATCAGTATCCCCAGCAGAGCCCTAGTCCTTACATCAGTGTCCCGAGCTGAGCCTGGTTCATACATCAGTGTCCCCAGCAGAGCTCAGTCCTTACATCAGTGCCCCCAGCAGAGCTCGGTCCTAACATCAGTATCCCCAGCAGAGCCCCAGTCCTTACATGAGTGCCCCCAGCAGAGCCCAATCCTTACATTAATGTCCCCAGAGGAGACCCAGTCCTTACCTTACATCAGTGTCCCCAGAGGAGCCCCAGTCCTTACATCAGTGTCCCCAGCTGAGCCCGGTTCATACATCAGTGTCCCCAGCAGAGCTCAGTCCTTACATCAGTGTCCCCAGCAGAGCTCGGTCCTAACATCAGTATCCCCAGCAGAGCCCTAGTCCTTACATCAGTGTCCCGAGCTGAGCCTGGTTCATACATCAGTGTCCCCAGCAGAGCTCAGTCCTTACATCAGTGCCCCCAGCAGAGCTCGGTCCTAACATCAGTATCCCCAGCAGAGCCCCAGTCCTTACATCAGTGCCCCCAGCAGAGCCCAATCCTTACATTAATGTCCCCAGAGGAGACCCAGTCCTTACCTTACATCAGTGTCCCCAGAGGAGCCCCAGTCCTTACATCAGTGTCCGCAGCAGAGCCCAGTCCTTACATCAGTGTTCCCAGAGGAGCCCCAGTCCTTACATCAGTGTCCGCAGCAGAGCCCAGTCCATACATCAGTGTCCGCAGCAGAGCACAGTCCTTACATCAGTGTCCCCAGCAGAGCCCAGTCCTTACATCAGTGTCCCCAGCAGAGCCCAGTCCTTACATCAGTGTCCCCAGCAGAGCCCAATCCTTACATCAGTGTCTCCAGCAGAGCCCAGTCTTTACATCAGTGTTACCGGAGGAGACCCAGTCCTTACATCAGTGTACCCAACGGAGCCCCAGTCCTTACATCAGTGTGCCCAGCGGAGCCCCAGTCCTTACATCAGTGTTCCCAGCAGAGCCCAGTCCTTACATCAGTGTTCCCAGCGGAGCCCAGTCCTTACATTAGTGTTCCCAGCAGAGCCCCAGTCCTTACATCAGTGTCCCCGGCGGAGACCAGTGCTTACATCAGTGTCCCCAGTGGAGACCAGTCCTTACGTCAGTGTCCCCAGCCAGAGACCAGTTCTTATATCTGATGTCCCCAACCGAGCCCGGTCCATACATCAGTGTCCCTAGCAGAACCCAGTCCATATATCAGTGTCCCTAGCGGAGCCCGGTCCTTTCATCAGTGTCCCCAGCGGAGCCCAATCCATACATCAGTGTCCCCAGCAGAGCCCAGTCCTTACATCTGATGCCACCAGCCAGAGCCCAGTCCTTACATCAGTGTCCCCAGCCAGAGCCCAGTCCTTACATCTGATGTCCCCAGCCAGAGCCCAGTCCTTACATCTGATGTCCCCGCTCGTCGAACACAAGGGCAGAGGGTGGCGGTGGCTGATCTCTTCCTTATATTCAGTAGAGAGGGGAGGGGTCTTCAAAGCATGCAGCCAATCGGCTTCAGTGTACAGGAGAATTGTCTACTTGTACACTGAAGAAAGAAGCCGATTGGCTGACCCTCCCCTCTCCACTGAACACACGGGGAAACAGTCCTTGGGCGGCAGCCATCTTTGTGTACTCCACTGCCGTTTTTTGCCAAAAAGAGTCACGATTCCCCGGGACAAAAGCAAAATCCCGAGATTTTGATCGGGACGAGCTCCAGTCGGGACGAGGGTCCCAAAATCGGGATTGTCCCGGGAAAATCGTGACTTTTGGCAAGTATTGACTTATGTCTTGTTTCAACCAGAATATGTAACTATAGGATTCGTCAACTGTATTTTGCAAAAAAACTGGTTGATCCTGCTGTTCTCTGTGTCACCTTAATGTCCATGTCCCCACTGCAGTTGAGGATTTTGCAGAGCAGTGTTGGCAGCTAGTTCACATGCTCAGTTTTCAGTGTATTTCTTCCCTGAGCATTTCCTCCCTTTCACATCTGAGCAGCCCATGTGACTATAGAGTCACAATTGTGGCAGTATATACTCTGGTAAATGACAGCCGACTCCCTCCCTACTCCTCCTTGCCCACTAACCAGCTAAACACAATGGGGGTGGGATATTACATATAGAGTGATGGAGTCTTCACCTCCCTGCTATTATAAGACACAAGCTGGAGGGGTGTGACACAGCCTGTGACTGGTATAAATCTGCCCACAGCATGTTCTTGCCAAAAAATAATACAATTTGGTTTATAATACATATTTGTATGCCAAGTAAAACAGTTCAACTATTTAAATTATTTATTTTTACTGTGTATTCCAAAAGGCTATTTTTAATTTTTTTATTTTGAACATGTGACAAATAGAAGAGGACTAGAAGCTCCTTGCGAGGAGCCCTGTGAGTAAAGACATCCTAAGGATCCTTAGACAGTTAACCCCCTCTTGTGCTCTAAGTCAGCTAAGGGGCCACACAAGGAAGATCACTGGCTAGTGTTCTTAAAGCTTTGTCAAGAACCGTCCACTACTTTACTAAGGGGCATTGCTCTGTGCTGCGAAGAAGAAGTCTGCATGTGCCTTTCAAAGGACATTGGTCAAGTTTCACTAGGAAAAGGAGATAGGCCCCTTTCACACGATCGGACCGTTCAGGTCCGCCTGTCACTTTTGACGGCGGACCTGAACGGGCGCTCTATGTTAGCCTATGGAGCGTCGGATGTCAGCGGAGACATGTCCGCTGACATCCGACCCCATCCGATCCGCAAAAAGCAGACGGATGGCCCTACGTCCAGATCCGTCGCTGGCGGATCGGATCGTGTGAGATCTGATGAAAACGGACATGCTGTCCGTTTTCATCCGATCCCTCCATAGGCGGCAGCGGCGCCTGACAAGCCCCTTCCCGCTCAGTGAGCAGAGAGGGACCTGTCATCCGCCGGCTAAGCGGAGATCAACGGACTGATCTCCCGCTGAGCCGGCGGACCGAGGCGGGCTCCGTAGAAACGGAGTCCGCCTCGTGTGAAAGGGGCCTTAGAGTCCTTAGTGTGAATAGTTCAATTTGGGGTATCCTGCTATATCCCTTCTCTATCCAAGTTCTCCAATAAAACAAGAAATCCCCTAGATTGGTTATTGGAGTAAAGATTGGAAGTATGTGTGCACCTGGCTGTGGGAGCAAAAAGTGAGAGACCTGGGCAAAATACCAGCAGCTCCTGCGGGGTAGTGCTACACGTTGGGGCTTCGTCTGGGCTATCCCTTGAACCAATCACAGCAGTTACTACCGGTGAGACTGTCATGTGTTTCTGTGTGGATTGTGGGACCACAATCGGAATGAAACAGTGTTATGGAGTGTTATTCCCCAATCCCCATGAAGGGGAATGTCTTCTCTACAGTTGCAAGTGCATTTCCCAAGTGATGGCATAGAGAGAGTTAAAGGCTGCCTAGCAAGAGGCAGGGATGCTGCCAGAGCACATATTACTATCTGCATTTTAGCACGGCTTGCAAAATGACAGGAAACTTATTATAGCATGGCTTATTAATACTGAAGTAAATGATGGCAGGGAAAGCGTTAATCCAGGGTACAGGAAGAATGCCAGAGAGGTCTATCTGGAGAGAGACAGGGTGACCACCAGGATGCATGTTGCTATTTTCATTACAGCAGAGCCTGACAATATTGAAGCAGCAGGTTTTGGTGGAAGATTTAACTCAACATGGGAGCGAGAGCGCCAGGGTCACTGCGGGAGAGAACGTTGCCACCTGTGTTACATGGCAGAAAAAGTACTGCAGCAGAGGCTGTCATTACTGAGGTGACAAGTGGAAGTGAAGGAGTTAACTGTGGGCGCTGGAGTGTGAGTGCCCTTGCAGCCTGTGGAGAGACTGGCAGAAGTGCAGCAGGAATGTGTGTTGCTATCTGCACTACAGCATGGCTCGCTAGTGGCAGAAAAGTTGTTTTAACACAGAGTGTTTTTGCTGAAGCAGCGGTTGGCGGCAATGAGGTTAATTTGGTGCGCATAGGTGTGTGGGAGAGGTCTGCTCCACAGGAACAGTGATTGCGGGTAAGTATTATGGAAGAAGAGGAGACCCATTGGATACATACGGACAGAGGCTGGAGTCTGCAAGTTCCTCAGGTGAGGAGGAGCCAGGGATCATTGATGTGGGGTCACCTAGCTTTGAATGTCTCTTCAGATCCATTAAGGAGGGGATCGCAGACTGGGGGTCAGAGGTCAGCAAAGAGTGGGACTATGAGGCTGAAGGGGGGAGGACTCCCCATGTTCTGACCTGCAGAATGAGGGCGGCGAAAAGACCATCCTCATCCAGTGTGCAAGAAACCTGGGATTCTGCGAGGCCTACACCAATAGAAGACTTGATTTATTTCCACCTCGCAATTATGCTTGGGCCTGAGCCCAAAATGAGGCCATTAGCCTGCTGATAACTAATGCAGAAACCCTGTATGCTCCGCCTGGGAGGGGAGACAGGGAGAAGCTACCAAGGTTCTCTTGCTTTCAGAGACATGTGCAGCGAAAGTTAGCCATGGAGTATGGGTACTATTACCCCTATGCTCTAAGAGAGATCATGGAGGAGACAGAGGCCAAGAGAGTTTCCTGGTGTGAGGAAACAGTATGGGACTTCATGTATATCCCCAAGCCTTATCGCAACAAATCCAAACCCCAGCTCTAAAAAAAAGTTATTTTTGGTCAAGGAGAATTGGAGTCTGGGGAGATCTATCCACACTGACCGGGTAGTGGTCAACTAGGCTGGACGGAAAAGTCTGGTGTGATCCAGCAACATCAGGGGTTGTGATGGAAAGATGGTCCAGATACCGCACCCAGATTTCTACTAAGATCTTTACTAAGCTATGGGTCCTTTCTGGAGAGGAGATCCATTGAGTCTTAGAGGCTACTGTGCTTGGAGCCTCTAAGACTGCCTAGAGCAGCTGTTGAGGAAAGAAATCGTCTGTTTAAGTTTTATGTTTGTTGTTACCGAGAGCAATCCCCTATTGCCAAATGCCTTTTCCATTCTATCCTTGCAAATTGAGGAAGGGGGTATCTGGGGTCTGTTCTATGTTATGGAGAAAAGACTTCTGCTATGAGGACTACTCCTGTAAACACCCGGAACTGCAACCTGGAGGGGGTAAACCCCTTGCAACTTAAAGGGACACTTTGTGAAGATCCTTTGCTGCTGGACACTTTGTGAAGAGTTAAAGGACCATTTGAGAAGACCCCTGGCTAATTATCCACTACCCTTACTAAGCTGAGTTTATGTGAGATGCTGCTGTGTCAGAGCGCAGCTGCTCATTGTTGTTCAAATAAAGTGCCGGAGGAAGGACTTTTGCCAAAAGCTTCTCCAGTTTCCTAAGCTTCAACTATGGTGGTAACTCCCTGGTTCAACACCCTTCTTATCTTCCTGTGATGGAGAAGAAGGGTATTTTGGTTCAAGTCTGCAACCTGTTACTGATGTGTTACTATTGATGCTACAGAGGTGATGTCACTGAAGGTACCAGTTGAGTGGACTCCACGTTATTCACGTGGGTTCATGGACTTTGGTTAGCAGAGCCAGAACCCAGTTACTTAATGGGACTTTTGCATTTCTGCCACACTTACTAAAGCCCAAAAATGGTTTGCTAAATGTCTAGATAGGATGTTTGATCTTGTTTCTTTCAGGGCACTGAGAGACGACATGTCAAGAATTGCCCTTAGGGGGCAGTTGTTGGTTTCTTCCTGAATGTTAGTTTTTAGCTATATTTTGGTGGAAGGGTCAGCTCCCACTGTTATCTGTAAATAGGATATGTAATTTGTGTACATATGTATTTTCTTCTCTTGCAGGACTGCAAGGAACTACTATGCCTCGGCAGAGGTGCTCTACTGTAATATATTGTGTATTGCTAGACAGCGTAGTTAGTCAGGTTTGTGGTTGTTTATTGTACCCCAGAATCATTAAGTGAACTTGGTATAGTTCTACCTTAACCTCTGTATATACACTCACCTGCCACTTTATTAGGTGCACCTTGCTAGTACCGGATTGGACCCCCTTTTGCCTTCAGAACTGCCTTAAGCCTCATGTACACTACAGCTGCTAAACTGAAGTTCAGGAGCAGTTGGGGGTGACTCCCTTGAATGACCCTAGTCCAGGGGTCTCAAACTAGTGGCCCTCCAGCTTTTGCAAAACTACAAGTCCCATGAGGCATTGCAAGGCTGACAGTTTCAAGCATGACTCCCACAGGCAGAGGCATAATGGGAATTGTAGTTTCGCAACAGCTGGAGGGCCACCAGTTTGAGACCCCTGCCCTAGTCACATAAGACTGTGCTTTCTTCAATCCCATCTCTTGTGAGCCACCACCTATAGACATAAATAAATCTCAGTAAACTGATTTGTTTTACAAAGTATGCTACATTTTTTTCTGCTTAAAGTATATGTAAACCCTCACCTTGTAAAACAATCCATTCAGTTTAAAATAGAAATGAAAGGCAAAACATTTGTGTATAGGGATAAAAAAAACATTAGAAACACCTTTTTTTCCCCCTTTTTTTTTATAAGTGATCGCATACCCTTTGTTTTCAGCTGCCTAAAAGCTGGGGGGGGACAGCAGCACATTGACTTTCCCAGTGAACGGATGTGCAGGGGGGGGGGGGGCGTGTCGTATCAGGACAAGTCTGATCATTGGTGGAGAGCAGGCTGGGAAACGGACTATGGTGTGTTCCCATGCCTGGCGTGGTCAGGTTTTAATAGGAAAGCAGAGGGACTGGCAGGGACACCAGGTATTTCACACAACGAGGTATTTTACACAATACAAAGAGGACAGGATACTTTCTCATACAAGTACATGGTACAGCAGGCACATATTACCAATATGAAATATTGGGTTTACATATTCTTTAAAATCCACCACCAGGCACCCAAAAGAACATGGGATTGGGAGGTGATGTGCTTGTGACACTTCTTTTTTTGTTTTCTCCTCTTGGTTCCTAATGAGATACATTTATATACTACTGACTGCTGGAGTCAGAACCTGCATGAGAGACTAGAATGTTAGCTAATGTAAAAATGTGGAGGGCATTGCCTGGAGAACCTGCGTGCCTGAGTCCTAAGGAGGAAGCCAATGTCATAGGGCATTAACCACTTGACGACCGCCTCACGCCGATATACGTCGGCAGAATGGCACGGGCAGGCAGAATCACGTATATATACGTGATCTGCCTCCCGCAGGCGGGGGGTCCGATAGGACCCCCCGGTGCCCGAGGCGGTCACCTTGTGACTGGGAGCGATGAGAGGTGAGGGGGAGACCATCCGTTCGTGGCCCCCCCCCTCGCGATCGCTCCCAGCCAATGAGAATCTTCCTTTGCTGCTGTATGCTAAACAGCAGCAAAGGAAATGATGTAATCTCTCCTCGGCTCGGTATTTTCCATTCCAGCGCAGAGGAGAGAAGACATCACTGTGAGTGCACAACACATACACACACAGTAGAACATGCCAGGCACACATTACACCCCCGATCCCCCCCCGATCGCCCCCCGATCACCCCCCAATCACCTCTCCCCCACCCCAGTCACACTGACACCAAACAGTTTTTTTTTTCTGATTAGTGCATGGTGTCAGTTTGTGACAGTTAGTGTGGTAGGGCAGTTATTGTTAGCCCCCTTTAGGTCTAGGGTACCCCCCTAACCCCCCCTAATAAAGTTTTAACCCCTTGATCACCCCCCGTCGCCAGTGTCGCTAAGCGATCATTTTTCTGATCGCTGTATTAGTGTCGCTGGTGACGCTAGTTAGGGAGCTAAATATTTAGGTTTGCCGTCTGTGTTTTATAGCGACAGGGACCCCCATATACTATCTAATAAATGTTTTAACCCCTTGATTGCCCCCTAGTTAACCCTTTCACCACTGATCACCGTATAACTGTTACGGGTGACGCTGGTTAGTTCGTTTATTTTTTTATAGTGTCAGGGCACCCGTCGTTTATTACCGAATAAAGGTTTAGCCCCCTGATCACCCGGCGGTGATATGCGTCGCCCCAGGCAGCGTCAGATTAGTGTCAGTACCGCTAACACCCACGCACGCAGCATACGCCTCCCTTAGTGGTATAGTATCTAAACGGATCAATATCTGATCCGATTAGATCTATACTAGCGTCCCCAGCAGTTTAGGGTTCCCAAAAACGCAGTGTTAGCGGGATCAGCCCAGATAGCTGCTAGCACCTGCGTTTTGCCCCTCCACCCGGCCCAGCCCAGCCCACCCAAGTGCAGTATCGATCGATCACTGTCACTTACAAAACACTAAACGCATAACTGCAGCGTTCGCAGAGTCAGACCTGATCCCTGCGATCGCTAACAGTTTTTTTGGTAGCGTTTTGGTGAACTGGCAAGCACCAGCGGCCTAGTACACCCCGGTCATAGTCAAACCAGCACTGCAGTAACACTTGGTGACGTGGTGAGTCCCATAAGTGCAGTTCAAGCTGGTGAGGTGGCAAGCTCAAGTAGTGTCCCGCTGCCACCAAGAAGAAGACAAACACAGGCCCGTCATGCCCATAATGCCCTTCCTGCTGCATTCGCCAATCCTAATTGGGAACCCACCGCTTCTGCTGCACCCGTACTTCCCCCATTCACATCCCCAACCAAATGCAGTCGGCTGCATGAGAGGTATTTTTATGTCCTCCCGAGTACCCCTACCCAACGAACCCCCCCAAAAAAGATGTCGTGTCTGCAGCAAGCGCAGATATAGGCGTGACACCCGCTATGTTTTGAATGCTACCATACACTAGTTGAGTATTAGCGTAGGGTACAGCACTGCACAGACTAGGCACACTTTCATAGGGTCTCCCAAGATGCCATCGCATTTTGAGAAACCCGAACCTGGAACCGGTTATAGTTAGAAAAGTTACAGTTACAAAAAAAAGTGTAAAAAAAAAAAAAAAAAACACAAACAAAAATATAAAATAAAAAAAAAATAGTTGTCGTTTTATTGTTCTCTCTCTCTCTATTCTCTCTCTCTTGTTCTGCTCTTTTTTACTGTATTCTATTCTGCAATGTTTTATTGTTATAATGTTTTATCATGTTTGCTTTTCAGGTATGCAATTTTTTATACTTTACCGTTTACTGTGCTTTATTGTTAACCATTTTTTTGTCTTCAGGTACGCCATTCACGACTTTGAGTGGTTATACCAGAATGATGCCTGCAGGTTTAGGTATCATCTTGGTATCATTCTTTTCAGCCAGCGGTCGGCTTTCATGTAAAAGCAATCCTAGCAGCTAATTAGCCTCTAGACTGCTTTTACAAGCAGTGGGAGGGAATGCCCCTCCTCCCCCACCGTCTTCCATGTTTTTCTCTGGCTCTCCTGTCTCAACAGGGAACCTGAGAATGCAGCTGGTGATTCAGCCAGCTGACCATAGAGCTGATCAGAGACCAGAGTGGCTCCAAACATCTCTATGGCCTAAGAAACCGGAAGCTACGAGCATTTTATGACTTAGATTTCGCCGGATGTAAACAGCGCCATTGGGAAATTGGGGAAGCATTTTATCACACCGATCTTGGTGTGCTCAGATGCTTTGAGGGCAGAGGAGAAATCTAGGGTCTAATAGACCCCAATTTTTTCAAAAAAGAGTACCTGTCACTACCTATTGCTATCATAGGGGATATTTACATTCCCTGAGATAACAATAAAAATGATTTAAAAAAAAAAAAAAATGAAAGGAACAGTTTAAAAATAAGATAAAAAAAAAAAAAAAAAAAAAAGCACCCCTGTCCCCCCTGCTCTCGCGCTAAGGCGAACGCAAGCGTCGGTCTGGTGTCAAATGTAAACAGCAATTGCACCATGCATGTGAGGTATCACCACGAAGGTCAGATCGAGGGCAGTAATTTTAGCAGTAGACCTCCTCTGTAAATCTAAAGTGGTAACCTGTAAAGGCTTTTAAAGGCTTTTAAAAATGTATTTATTTTGTTGCCACTGCACGTTTGTGCGCAATTTTAAAGCATGTCATGTTTGGTATCCATGTACTCGGCCTAAGATCATCTTTTTTATTTCATCAAACATTTGGGCAATATAGTGTGTTTTAGTGCATTAAAATTTAAAAAAGTGTGTTTTTTCCCCAAAAAATGCGTTTGAAAAATCGCTCACCATGCCTCTCAGCAAATAGCTTGGGGTGTCTACTTTCCAAAATGGGGTCATTTGGGGGGGGTTTGTGCCACCTGGGCATTCCATGGCCTCCGAAACTGTGATAAGCAGTGAAGAGTGAAATCAAAAATTTACACCCTTAGAAATTCTGAAGGCGGTGATTGGTTTTCGGGGGCCCCGTACGCGGCTAGGCTCCTAAAAAGTCCCACACATGTGGTATCCCCATACTCAGGAGAAGCAGCTAAATGTATTTTGGGGTGCAATTCCACATATGCCCATGGCCAGTGTGAGCAATATATCATTTAGTGACAACTTTGTGCAAAAAAAAAAAGTGTCACTTTCCCGCATTTTGTGTCAAAATATAAAATATCCCATGGACTCAACATGCCTCAAGCAAATAGCTTGGGGTGTCTACTTTCCAAAATGGGGTAATTTGGGGGGTTTTATGCCATCTGGGCATTTTATGGCCTTCAAAACTGTGATAGGTAGTAAGGAGTAAAATCAAAAATTTACGCCTTTAGAAATCCTGAAGGCAGTGATTGGTTTTCGGGGCCCCGTACGCGGCTAGGCTCCCAAAAAGTCCCACACATGTGGTATCCCCTTACTCAGGAGAAGCAGGAGAATGTATTTTGGGGTGCAGTTCCACATATGCCCATGGCCTGTGTGAGCAATATATCATTTAGTGACAACTTTTTGTAATTTTTTTTTTGTCATTATTCAATCACTTGGGACAAAAAAAATTAATATTCAATGGGCTCAACATGCCTCTCAGCAATTTCCTTGGGGTGTCTACTTTCCAAAATGGGGTCATTTGTGGGGGTTTTGTACTGCCCTGCCATTTTAGCACCTCAAGAAATGACATAGGCAGTCATAAATTAAAGGCTGTGTAAATTCCAGAAAATGTACCCTAGTTTGTAGGCGCTATAACTTTTGCGCAAACCAATAAATATACACTTGTACATCGCTTTCTGAGTGAGTAATAAACCCTTCCCTGGTTAATAAGTGCATCCAGCCTGTGTGTAACTTGCTGAGCGGATACTGGTAGCATTGCCAGCAACACCCTGAGAGACCCAGTGTCGAAGGGACATAACAGTAATATATAAATTATTCAGAACCTTTTGGATCCTATACAGTGGCACAGCCGTACATTAAGTACAAAGTATGTGATTTGGATCACCCTGTCTTGGGAGGCAATGACTGTAGGTTAGTAGGTATGTAAAGCCTCTTCTCAGTCCTAGTCAGTGAGGAAGAGTGTATCTTGACTCCATATCATCCTAAGTTTATCAACTTGTGTTGCTTTGGAGGAAAGTAATTCATGATAGAATGGAGAAATAATTTTTCTTTTCCATCTTCCTGGAAGGCTCAAATGGTGTAAAAGGTGTCATACAGAATTAAAATGTATTAGTTTTATAAATGAACCTCCGCTTTTCGGAACCCTCCCCCCCCTCCGGTGTCACATTTGGCACCTTTCAGGGGGAGGGGGTGCAGATAACTGTATAATACAGGTATTTGCACCCACTTCCGGGCATAGACTTCCGCGGGAGTCTACTCTTCTTCCCGCTCCCCCCCTGCTGTCTGCTGGGAAACACACGGGTTCCAAAGACAGCAGGGACCATCTGGATTGTGCAGCGCGACTCGCTCATGCGCAGTAGGGAACCGGGAAGTGAAACCGCAAGGCGGATGAAAATGGAGATTAATGGAACACAAGACGGATGAAGACGGATGAAGCAACGGATAAGAACTGATACGTTTTTAACGTGGCTAAACTGATGGTGCCTGTGTAAAAGGGGCCTTAAGGGTCACAGTGATTCTGCACAAACTTTACACCTTCTCTTTTTCCCGAAGAAAAAAATAAATGAATAAAATATCATTTATAAAACTAATACATTTTAATTCTGTATGACACCTTTTACACCATTTGCGCCTTCTAGGAAGATGGAACATTTTTGTGATTATCTGGAAGCTCTGTACAATGCAATTTCGTTACTTTCATGTATATAAGAAGTGTTTTGTTAAGATAATTAAAAGAGAAGTATGTTTTTTTTTCTAATCATACGGTGAATGGAGCATCAGACCGATACTGCATCTGTCCCCTGTTTTTCTGTACTGAAAAACCAAGCCACCGAACATCGCCGATGGCTCGGTTCTCACTCCTCCCCGAGCAGAGCGATGCAGACTGCCTGGTCTGCTTCTTCACGCTCATTGGAGTGATGAGCTGTGGAGGGGCGGGGAGAAGCCGTCTCAGCGGCTCACTGAGACTGCCATCAATCAAGGCAGCTGGAGGATCCAGATTTCGGAAGTCGGGATGACGCTCTGCCTTCACTGATGGCAGGGATGTCAGCAGAGAGCGGACTTCAGACCGTTCTCCACTGAAAACGGGTCACAGGAGTGCAAAACGACTTGCACTACTGTGACCCTTAGGAGAAGCCCAGCCTAAAAAGCTCAGGCTGGACTTCACCTTTTAAAGCTAAAGATTAAACCCAAAACCTAAAATGTAATATATTGCAGCTTAGTGTGATGACTGCATTTGTTTTCCATTTTTAGGCTTTTTCCCTCTTCACCTGGTAATTTGGCCAGTATCACACCTCCTGTATTAGACTGCCTACACTTTGGATGGAGGAACATAGAGGGCACATTTGCAAAGCAGCATTATCAGCCTGGGGGGTCTTCCCACTCCATTCATAGTTACATTTCATTCATAGAAGCTGTAGTACAGCTTCTATGAACGGGGAAAGTGGAAGGCAAGGGCATATTTGAGCACTCTTGATGAGTCCCTGTCACAGCTTCCTCAGTTCTATTAACCCCTTCCACACCACAAGATTATGACGGTGGGGGGGTCATCAAAGGAGGAGGGTTTCACCTAAACAAGTAAACAGCAGCACAAGGGACACATCACACTGATGGTAAGTAATGTCCCTTGTGTAGATTTTTGTTTCAATTAAACTTAAGCTTTAGCCCTGGTTCACATTGATGCAATTTGGCATGCGCTTTGACATGTCAAAGCGCATGCCAAATCAGTGACAATTTCCGGCAATGGCAGTGTCCAAATTGGTGCGACGCCACATTTGCGGTCCCACCCTGATTCCCAAAAGTAGTTTCTGTACTACTTGACAATTTCAGGGTGCGATTTCCATTGACATCTGTTCAGAAACCCGCACAGATGTCTCTGAAATCGCCCCCGAAGTCGGGACTGACATGCGGGAATGAAATTGCACGAACCTGGGATTAAAGTTAAAATGGAATTTTAGTAGTTGGGTTTAGATACATTTTAAAAGTTTAAAAAGTAAACTGTTGCTGAGCAACTGGACCTGTAATGGGTTACATGGATCAAAGCAGTCCTTCATAGGTAGCAATGATAAGGAAATAATTTGTAACAGTCTCAGACACAATGGAGTCCATCTACCCAGAGGCTGACAATTTTAAGAAACACTTAATGAAAATATTTAATCATGTACTTGTAAGGGATTCATGAATCAATCAGATTACTTAATTCACTCATTAGCTAATGAAATGATTATTTGATGCAGGCACAGTGAAAGGAGTGTCCTGCAAGTGATAAAGAGTACTTATGGTCATTATGAATTGGCTGTTAAATTGTACATAGCCCAGTTGTTGCAAACTATGTTCAGGTCCAGCGTAATAAAGAAATAGTATATTTAATCCTAAATATCGGTTAGAAACCAAAAATGGTAAACCAACACATAGGCTAAATGGAAGGCGCTCAGACTTTCTACAAGAGCTTAATAACAACCCTAACAACATTAAATTGGAACACCAGATTAGCAATTTATCGGTCAATTTTCTGGATGTGACCATTGAGAGACAGGGCAACTCACTAAAAACTAAAGTTTATTTCAAGCCGACTGATCGAAATAGTTTCTTATCAATAAGAAGCGGCCACCACCCGGCTTGGATAAGAAATATTCCAAAGGGGCAGATGTTACGTGTACGCCGGAATTGTACAGAATTGGAAGATTATTTTGAACAAGCAGATGTTCTTAAAAATAAATTCCTACAAAGAGGTTATCGGGAAGATGAACTAAATAAAATCACCCAGGAGGTGGCACTAGTACCCAGGGAACAATGCCTGAAGAAATCTGAGAATACACCCAATGATAATAAGCATCAATTTGGTTTTACTTCCGGATTTCATTGCCAGTATAAAGACATTGAAAATATTTTCAGAAAATACTGGCACATTTTATGTAAGGATAGGCATCTGGGAGAGGTGTTACCGAACCGGCCAGTATTCATTTATAGGAAAGCCCCGAGCTTCGGTGACCATGTGGTTAAGAGGATATTGGACCCACCTGGGAGGAATCCGCTGAAATTTGACTTCAGAGGCTTTTACAGTTGCAGGAGATGTATTTGTTGCAGGACTGTTAGAGTCAACCACAGAGGAGTGACTAATGTAACCAATAGGGATGGGGAATCCTTTGAAATTAAGGAATTTAGCACATGTAATTCATCACATGTTGTCTATCTTATGTGGTGCCCGTGTGGCCTTTTGTATGTAGGGAGGACGAAGAGACTGTTGAGGGTCAGGATTTCGGAACATCTAACCAACATAAAAAATGGTTATAAGTACCATAGTGTCTCCCTACATTTTAAAGAAAAACACCAACAAGACCCATCATTACTACAATTCTGTGGGATTGACATTGTACACCCCTCCTGGAGAGGGTCTAACAGAGTCAGGGATCTGTCCCAACGGGAAACCAGATGGATTTATTTGCTGAAGAGTTTAACCCCTAGAGGGTTGAACATAGAACTAGATCTAAATTGTTTCATTAACAACTTTTAGATTGGGTTATCCTAGCTCATTATTTGCTATAGTTATTGGAGCTCGGGGGATTATGATATGATATTTTATTTTCTGATCGATATCCTATTTTCTAGAATTTTTTATTTCTGTGGGTGCTGTTTTATATATTTTTAGTATATTTTTAGTGTACTTTTAGGGAATGCCTTAGGAATTGGTATCGGCATATATGTCCCCACTCATGTGCGTATGTGCGTACTGTAGTAGGGGAAGTAGGGGAAATGTTTATCACAGACTACACGTTTGGTGTTACACTTTATAAGTTTTTGGTAAGGTAGTAGTCCCAAAGAGGAGGGGAGAGAAGGGAGCTGGTTGGTTAACAGACATTTTATATGTGTGTTATACGTTTTTGGGTATCACCCTGGTAATTACAGAATATTGAATACCCACATAAAGTGGGTCACGGATCGTCGTCCAGTACTCACCTGAGGGGTTAGTTATTATTGTATTTAATTTTCGATCGTTTTGATTAATTGGTATCCTTATAGAATATTTATGTATTATAGATATTCATTCATTTCTTAGAAGTCCATTTATATATATTTTAAATTTACAATGATCCCTTAAGTGGAATTCAACATCGGATCATATGGTTTATACTTTATTAGAGGATCTATATTAAATCTTATGGATTTTTAAATTTTTTTTCAGTTCAGCATTTTTATGTAATTTGAATAGAATTGAATTCGTGGTATACAGGAGGAATATAGTCTTATATTTATTTAACTATATTCTCTATGTATTATGACTGGGAAATGAGCAGACCCAGACCAGTTAATGTTTGATCTCAGTTTTTGTACCCTGCAATGGGTTTACTATATGAATCGCCTTCTTAGTTGGGCAGCAGGTTAGCCGTGTGAAAAATCATTGTAACTGCTGGCCGGTATTGAGATGGCATTTTAATGTATTCAGGATATTGCGGTTTCTACTTATATAAGCATATTGTGTGGGTAGACAGCTTGGATCCTGTTTACTGTTTTTATCATCATTACAATTATCTCATGTGCCTGATTCCCACTTGCATCTGCTGTATTAGACATCATTGTATCCGGCGCACGGGGACGCGAGGTGTGCGCATGCGCAGTACGTAACCCAGTGGGCGTGTATTTTAGAGCAGATAAAAGGATTGAGTGGCAGCGAACACAGCCAATCCCATGAAGAAGTCTATCCATGACGAAACATGTCGGGGGCGTGGCTGTGAGTTGTGACGCACATGCTGTCAGCCACACAGGAGGATAGGATTACGAGCGCATGGAGGGACGGAGGTATTCCGAGGGAGGGGTGAGAGTATACCCAGCAGCTGTACACCTCGGGTCCGCCGTGACCATTGGTTATTGTTTCATCCACAAAGTTGAGGCTTGCTGTTGATTACACGTTTTGTGCCTTTTTACTTTTACACAAATGTGAGTGCTATGTGTGAGGATTGCAGTGATTTTAATAAATTGTTGTTGCTGAATTACACTATTTGAGCATTTATTTTCTTTTATGTGGATCCATTGAATACCATCGTTGTGAACCTTGTATACACTATTTACCCTGGAGTGTGGTAAAGAGAGCATGTTTTGCCTTGCATGAGAATGCTGGCATTATATTTCGGTGAGTGTATGTCTGGAGAGTGTAATTCACTGGCACGGTGGTGAGGTGAAAGAAGCACGAAGTTACTCATCATTTGACATTTATCACTGAGGAATCATCTGTGTGGGACATTTGATTTTTATTTATTTTTTTCGTCACCATTTTCTATCACCTGCAGCCTGTTTGGAGGCTGTTTTCATTCATGGACTGTATATGGAGTTTCTAACTTTTGCAGCATGAATTGAAATATTTGCACGTGTTCATTTTTAAGCTGCTGTCACATATATATGTGTGTAATAATTTATATGGTCACACTATACATTTGAATGTTTATTTTATATTTACAGGTTTATATATTTGTGTGGTTCACTGCTATTTTAGTGTGCTACACTTAGGTGATTGGTGATTGATTCACTAATAGAGGGTATCACCATTATTGTATTTAGGTGATTGATTCACTAATAGAGGGTATCACCACTATTGTACACTGCAAAGTATACTTTTATTGTTTATACCCAGGTAACCGATTGACCATTAGAGGTGATCACCATCATTGTACACTGCAAGGTTTACCTATATTTTTTCTGAGCGCCTTCCATTTAGCCTATGTGTTGGTTTACCATTTTTGGTTTCTAACCGATATTTAGGATTAAATATACTATTGATTCATATTGTGATTTTAAGGGGGCAGCTCAACATTTTCTGTGTTCACTAGTTTATCATTTAATCACCGTCACTGGTGTTGTGAACCATTTATCACTGTCACGTGTGTATATTGATTTAGTATTTTTGAAGTTTATTGTGGGGCCAGTGGCGCGGTGGGGGTGTTCCTCGTGCAGAGGGCGTGAGCATACAGGATACCTATTTTTAACAGTAATAAAGAAATAGTTTGCAGGGACTTGTACAACTGTTCTGTCACATAGAGGGTAAGGGCTTTGTCTGTGGGCACACTCAGACTCTGAACTCTTCACCCATGTCTTTAAAGTGGTTGTAAGCCTCAGACATAAAATATGAACAAAGCATATCCTTCTATAGTGTATGCTTGTTTCAATCCAGAGCAATAAGAACCCTTTCACACTGGAGTGCTTTTCAGGCGTTTTAGCGCTAAAAATAGCACCTGTAAAGCACCTGAAAAGCGTCTCTCAAGCCACCCCTGTGTGAGAGCCCGAGTGCTTTCACACTGGGGCGGTGCGCTTGTAGGACGGGAAAAAAAGTCCTGCAAGCCGCATCTTTAGGGCGGTGCGGGAGCAGTGTATACACCGTTCCCAAAATGTCCTGCCCCATTGAAATGAATGGGCAGCGCTGACGAAGCACCTGCAAATTGATACGGCAGCGCCACAACACGGGCGCTATTAACCCTTTCTTCGGCTGCTTGCGGGGGATTAAAAGTGCCCCACTAGCGGCTGAAATGTGCCGCTATAACAGCTTACACCCCAGTGTGAAAGGGGTCTAAGTGTTATTTCTGTCCGCTGTTTCGTTCCTATGCTATAAGCATGAGTCACTTCTGAGGAATTTTCCTAACACCAAGAGAAAAACGGTGACAGGGGATGGAGCTCCAGCAGATTGACAACCTCAGCTCTGTTCCTGTCTGCTGTGTGAAGGGGGGTTAGTCCATTCCCTCCAATTAGCTCCCAGAGCTCTCCTCACTGATGTAACTTTAGCTCTCCGCCCGCCTTCTTTTCAGAGCTGAGAGATCCTGTATAAATTCTGCACTTTGAAGGGATGTAGGAGAAAGATGGCTATAGATAAACAGGTACAACTTATGTAGGATGATTTGTTTAAGCTCTGTATCACCTTAGGCCAGTCACTACACTAGGTATATGTAAGGGTTTACAACTACTGTAAAGCCCAACTGAGAAAATTTGAAATTATTTCTTGCTGCGGGATGCAATTTAATGCCTTTTTCACCCTTACTGAGTAAGGTGGCTTTGAATAGAAGTCTTTTTTACCACACAATACCCAGATAAATATGCCTTGTAATGTCAAACAGGAATTAACTCCATTGAATTCTGCTTCTGAGTAGGGATGAGGTTCACGTTCAGGGCCATACAGAGTTTGCACTGAACTCTCCATGTTCACAATTCGTGGACCAGGTGGACTAAATAGAGAAATTCGGCCTATTCACCGCCACAAACCTCTGGCTTCTACTAAAGCAGGTAGTCATTAATCTACATATTCTTCAGGCTGTACAGGGCTTGATGCCTGTGTAAATGAGCCTTTAGTATTAAAAACAATTTTTTTTTACTAACAGAAGGAAGCCAGGTGGGAGATGTCATTTAGTGGGAATTTTTTTTTCTTCCAAAAGCCACCTTTACTTTAGTACATTCTTAAGATGTGCCACTTCGCAGGCAGGTTTAAAACATCACCCTAGCACGTTATCTGAAGGAATTGTGCATTTTTAATGTTTCACTTTACTTCTTATTAAAACACCTTCTCCCCAGTGAATGGTATTTTTTACACATTTTTTGCATTGGTTCATGATCCCTGTGGCAGCATCCACCTCCTCATGCCTTTTGTTTGACCTTCTCTTGCCTATTCCCCTTAAAAATGTAGAGAATTTTATTTCAAGATTCGCCTCCAGTTGACTTTAATAGGCTTTGCATTAATGTTTGCAATTTGCAGTTTTTGGACGAGTTTGGTGGAGGATTATAAAAATAATTAATTTCAAAACTCAGTTAATCAACCAATTAATACAATGATCCATCCATCTGTTATCATTATAGTTACCAACTATACACCAGTAACGCCATTTGCTGTACTACACAACATCAAGGTATGATTTAATGTTTGCACACATAAGCTTCTTGAAATTTAAATTTAATTTACAATCAATGAAACTTTCATTAGGTACTAGGATACCCTACTATATGCTTCTATTACTATGCTTTTTTGCAGGACCTGCCTCTCAGCCTCAGTGGAGCCTCAAATCTTATACTATGTTTATACGCCCCCCACTGGCCTTTCCCTTCTGGGAAGACCAAGGGAGAGTCTTTTTCTCTCCTTTAATGTCATTGGATAAAAAACAATATATAGTATACTTTTGTATAAGAAACCTCTACCTCCATCTGGGTATAGACATGGAACTAACCCTTTAAAATATTTACATCACTACTTTCCTCTGGAATCAAGAACCTGCCTGGTAGATAGATCGTGTCATTGTTGCTGTTTTTAACTAAAACCATTTGGAATGCTAAGTTAGCAATACAGCGCCCAACGTAAGTGAAAAATAAGGAGACTAAATAAGGAGACTACTTTCTGTTATATATATATATGTACGCATTTAAATGCTTATACCTGTTTTTCTCAATACTTCTAGAATAGAAATGTTTCTAATTTACACCCACCCCTGAGGAAGGAGGTACTTATACTCTGAAACGTGTTGGGTGCAAGAGTACTGTTTTGGACATTGTGTTTACACCAATATAAAAATGCTTAGCTCGCATTCCAGATAATAGATACTATACCACTGTTATGTTTTTACTGTTTCTACTTAATAAATTATTCTTGTATTAAGATTTATTTTCCTCATGATTTTGTATGTGTCTAAAAAGTCCACTATTAGGGGATTTTTCTTGTTTAGTTTTTACATAAAGAGACATTTGTAACAAAATAACCTCTGGCCCCATTGCAGCGAGCTTCACTGTCCGATCCTGCCTAGAGCTGCATAGCCTTTCTTTGGAAAGCATCTCCAGTGGGTACTCTTTCTTCTGCACATGCATGTAATAGACCTGTTCATCCCTAATGCCCTGTACACTGGACCAGTTTTGCCGTCGGAATAAACTCTTAAGGTTTTTCCGACGGAATTCCGCTCAAGTTGTCTTGCATACACACGGTCACACCAAATTCCGACCGTCAAGAACGCGGTGACGTACAACATGTACGACGGGACAACACGTACGGCGTCTCGTACTTGTTTCAGAGCATGTGTCATTTTTGGTACGTCGAAACAGTATACAGACGAGCGGTTTTCCTGATAGGAATTTGTTCCGTCGGAAAAGTATAGAACATGTTTTCTATCTAAGTCCATCTGAATTTTGGACGTAAAAAGTCTGATGGAGCATACACACGGTCGGAATATACAATGAAAAGCTCCCATCTGACTTTTTCTGTCGGAAATTCCGATCGTGTGTACGGGGCATTAATGTCTCTACCAATCCTGTGGATTATGGCTTTCCCCAGAGGATATAATGGGCCGATGCTCAAATTCATAGTATGTGGAGGTCCCCGACAGGGACGATTTTGGAAGAAAGGCTGTACTGCTTTGGAGCAGAACTGCAAAGTGAAGACAGCTGAAAAAGGAACAGAGCTAAAAATTAGATCAGGTGGGCTGCACTCAGGAGGGTGGGGGGCAAGGTTTAAAAGACAATTTGTTCCAAAAAGTAGCAACTCTGTAACTTGGTGACTTGTGTATCACCTTATTCAGCAACTAGTCGGATGCAAGTTATGACACTTCCTGACTCACTTTCTTTGCCAAAAATGAAAATTTTCAGAATAACTCTTTCTATATAGACAGTTGGTCTTACTGTTGGCTGCAAATCTGGTCTATGGTGTCCATTTTAAGACATCTCTCATACAGTATATACTGATATTCTATACTGGCCCTACTTCTGACCTCCCTAATCTTCCTTCAGTGTTTGATGTTGCCTAAATCAGAGTTAATAATAGCTGTGGGTTCCCACTTCTTCCACAACATCTACAATTAAAAAAGCATATATCCGAGACTACACTGTGTTTTCAAGAGCCAGTGGATTATGCATGTGCAGCTCAGTTCCATAGGGTATAAAGTCATAAGAATACTGATTTCTGGTATGAGGTGTCCTTTTATTTTTCAGATGTATGTGTTCTGGAAGGTGAAGAGGTAATGGGGAAACTTAGTTGTTATTTCTATTCCAATATAAAGTCCAACTCCCACAATCTATTTTGTATTCTTAGATAGAACAGGAAAGGGCTAAAACCTCTTTCAAGTTTTAATTGATTTCTATTCCTTTAAGAAAAATATATGTTTTCAGTTTTGAAACTTCTTAGGTTTTCCTACACTTCTTGCCCTGTTTAACACTCATCACATGGACAGGTGACAAAGGAAATGGGCCTCATGAGGACAAGACAGCAAACAAGTCCTAACAGAGGTTTCCTCATCGTATTCAATATTAGCTATCCAATAGCTAGCAATTTTTATTGCTGCCTGTGCCCCCTTTGAGGAAACTTTCCCTCACTTTCTGTTCTACCTGACACCCAGCAAACAGGCAAGAAGTGGGGTGATTTCCTCTTACATTGACCAGTGCTCAGATGCTGGTTTTCCAGCATATTCTTTCGACAAAAGTCGGTTGTTAGACTGGCTTCTGTTGGACAGTCTGCTGTACACACTGACCGAATGTCGGACAGTTTCTCTTGAACTGGCAAATACCAGAGAGTATTCGGCCTGTGTGTACACAACTTTAGTTTACCATGGAATTGATAGGGGCTTCTGATAGTCATCAAATAGACAGTAAATTGAGAGAAATTTCAAAAACAGTGGCAAAACCCCATCAGAGATTCTAGCTTCTCTATCCAACACTAAGATAAAAATCTTTTGGCTAGGGCTGGGCTTTAAAGTAGCCAGCTTCTTAGGTGCTGGCCCTTCTCTTGTAAAAACAAGAGCCAAATAGTACATAAAGACTGTACTTGTAATAAAAAGAAAAAAAAAGGTAGGTTATATGCTTACCTTTCCACATTCTCTGCCGGTGGCACATAGGTGTAAGTGAGAGCAGCTCAAATTCCAGGAGAAAACACTCCTGTACTAAACTGGTGTCAAGATTTGGGGTACTCATTGTACCCCAGATAGCTTGCCAGGAAGGTAGTAATGTCACACCCCAACAACATAGAAGATGGAGAAAGGTAAGTATATTATCTAAAGTTTTACCTTACAGGTGCATTTTTCAAGTACTATTAGGATGTGATTTTTACATGGGGAGGGGCTTGAACCCAATGGGCATTCCTTGCATCTTACTGCCAGGTCCACTTTTAGGTTTGTAGCAGGAATGAGGTATTTTTTCCAGAGGGAATTAATGAGCTTGAAGGAAAACTAATGTTAAATGCGAAAAAAAGAATGTTCCAGTGTGGTCACCATAGTTCACACTCAGCAGGTTCAAATGTTTCTGTTAAAAGAATACATTAGAATATTTATAACTTTTGTAAAATTGACTAATGAATAGGATCCCTAAAAAGTGATTGGTCTTCTTCAGGTAAAAATGCAGAAAACCACATTCATTATGCCAGGTGACAGTCGGATTGGTATATCTAAAGAAGACATAGAACAAAAATAAAAGTGATGCCACACAGTTCTAAAGAATGAACAGATTAAGCCAAGACAGCTAAACAACATGCAATTGGAAAGGAACATAATTAGATTTTTATTGGTCTGAGTTAGGTGCTCAACTCTTATTGTAATTGACCAGAATTCCTCCTTGTCTCTCCCGTTAAAAATCTACAGCACCTGTGCTAATGGATTTTGTTTCCGTCAAGATGTAATGAGGACTGGCATATCTGCATGGTCTCCATGAGAATTGGGAAGGAGACAAATACCCAATTTTTATTACTGTCTGACAGAGACATAATGACTGCTGAGCAACTCATTATCATTATATTATACAATGATTTAACTAGAAATCTGTGCATTGCTGAAGCATGGCGGAGGAGCACGCGGTAGAATTAAACATGAGAGTCATCTAATTGCATTAATCTTTGATGTAAATTATCTTGATGTTCCTTGTCTTGTTATCTAGTCCACACAGCTGATAACAATGGATTTGGCACAATGTAAGACAACTTTTAAGTCTTTTACTTTCTAAATATGTCCACAGGAACTTTTCAGAATCTGATGAAGGGTACAATGGCTTAATCCTGATACACACTATAAGGGGGCTGAACAACAAAAAAAAATGGACAGATCGCTGTACTATCACATACAATGTTAGTGTGGCAATCTCTCCTGCTGTGCCTTTGTACGCTGACAGGGGGCCCCCTCCCCTCTACCAGAGTACATTGACCAGCGCTCGCAGGCAATGGCAGATCAGATGCTGGTTTTCCAGCATATCTCTTCGACAAAAGCCAGTTGTCAGACTGGCTTCTGTCGGACAGTCTGCTGTACACACTGACCTAATGTCAGGCGGTTTTCCTTGAACTGGTGGATACCAGACAGTATTCGTCCTGTGTGCTTGATGGCTTATTTTGATCTGGTTTGATATTTACCATTTGTATTAACCATTTATTTAGATGGAAATAGCATTTGGCAAATACATTGGGGCTGATTTACGAAGCATTTGCGCCATGAGTTGCGGCGCACGCCGATGCGCAAAGGACATTTTCGTATTTACAAAACATTTGCGCCGGTAACACAGTGCAATCCCCCATTTACTATTCTCGTCCCGGCGCACGGGAGGAGGCGATTGGTACGCCACTATAGACTTGGCGCACGGCATCTTTAACTTAAAATTTAAACAAGCTGGAAGTGCCAATATTATGGGGGTGATATGGGGTGATGTGAGAAAGTATAGTAATAACTGCCCAAGTAACAAATATGCCCAAAATAGAATGAGAAAGTAACTTTATCTGAACAAGCCTTCAGCGCCGGCAAGTACATTTAGAACTGCGGGAGGTCAATTTATGCACCACGCATGCTCAAACGGCATTTGCGCTTGTTTCACTGCATCGGCAAAATCTTAGTAAATGTCAAGCAACGTAAATGCATTTGCATAGGTTGAACAGGCGCACCCCTAGATTTTTTTTTTTTTACGCTGGTTCATTTCGCGGCTATAGTGAAATGTCGGTCTGGCAATACACATAAATGTTCATTGATAAAAAAAGCATTAAGAAAAAAAATGCGTGGGGTTCCCCCGAAATTCCATACCAGGCCCTTCACCATACCAGGTCTGGTATGGATATTAAGGGGAACACCACGCCAAAAAAAAAAATAGCGTGGGGGTCCCCCTCAAAATCCATACCAGGCCCTTCAGGCCTGGTATGGATTTTATGGGGAACCCCGTGCCAGAATTAAAAAAAAAAAAAGGCGTGGGGTCCCCCCAAAAATCCATACCAGACCCTTATCCGAGCACGCAACCTGGCAGGCCGCAGGAAAAGAGGGGGGGGACGAGAGAGTGCCCCCATTCCTGAACCGTACCAGG
The DNA here is from genome assembly GCF_042186555.1 of Aquarana catesbeiana. Lineage (NCBI taxonomy): Eukaryota > Metazoa > Chordata > Amphibia > Anura > Ranidae > Aquarana > Aquarana catesbeiana. The sequence goes on along the minus strand of NC_133329.1, from coordinate 141,179,133 downwards.
CCACATGCCCTCAACATTGTAAGGGTGCCTTGGGGTCCCCCCCAAAGCACCTTGTCCCCATGTTGATGAGGATAAGGGCCTCATCCCCACAACCCTTGCCTGGTGGTTGTGGGGGTCTGCGGGCGGGGGGCTTATCGGAATCTGGAAGCCCCCTTTAACAAGGGGACCCCCAGATCCCGCCCCCCATGTGAAATGGTAATGGGGTACAAAAGTACCCCTACCATTTCACAAAAAAAGTGTCAAAAATGTTAAAAATGACAAGAGACCATTTTTGACAATTCCTTTATTTAAAGCGTTCTTCTTTCCATCTTCTTCGGGTCTTCTTCCTTCTTCCTTCGGTTTCTTCTTCCATCTTCTTCTTCCTCTGGTTCTTCCTCCGATTCTCTGCTTCTTGCTCTGGTGTTCTTGTCTGGCATCTTCCTCTACGGCGTCTTCTTCCCTGCTTCATTCTTGGGCCGCTTCGCATCCATGGGAGGCTCCCGCTGTGTGACGCTTCTCTTCTTCTGACACCTCTTAAATAACACTGAAGAACGGTTCCGTTCATAAGGGGCGGGGTCATCCGGTGACATCACACGGTGACCACGCCCCATGCCTATATAAGTCGGCGCACACCTTGCAGAGGGCATTACAGAGAGCAGAGTGTCAACAGCGGAAGAAGAGAAGAGGGAACAAGATGACGGAGAAGACCGGGCCACCGCTAGCAAAAGAGCTGGAGAAGATAGCAGGGGAGTCTGGCAGAAGATACCGGAGAGCAGAAAAGAACCGGACAGCAGCAGAAGAACCAGACAGCAGGAGAAGAGAACAGAGAAGACCAGGCCACCGCTAGCAAAAGAGCGGCAAAAGAGCAGAAGATAGCGGTGGAGCCTGGCAGAAGAACCCGGAGAGCGGGAGAAGAACCGGAGGCCTGGAGAAGAGGCCGGAGAGTAGGAGAAGAACTGGACACCGGGAGAATAGGCCGGACAGCGGGGAGAAGAAACGGAGACCGGGAGAAGATGCAGAGAAGAGGCCGGAGAGCGCGGAAGAGACCCCCAAAGTCAGAAGAAGACCCCCGGAGCTGCCTAATAAATTACTTTAAAAACCTGTCTAGTGTGTTTTTTTCTTGACACTTTTTTCCCCCAAGTAAATGGGTAGGGGTACCATGTACCCCATACTCATTCACATAGGGTGGGGGTCGGGATCTGGGGGCCCCCTTATTAAAGGGGTATCCTGGATTCTGATAAGCCCCCCCACCCGCAGACCCTGACAACCAACGGCCAGGGTTGTCGGGAAGAGGCCCTTGTCCTCATCAACATGGGGACAAGGTGCTTTGGGGTGGGGGGGGTGAGGGCATGTGGCCTGGTACGGTTCAGGAGGGGGGGCTCGCTCGTCCCCACCCCCTTCCCTGACCGGCCGGGCTGTGTGCTCAGATAAGGGTCTGGTATGGATTTTGGGGGGACCACCACGCCGTTTTTTAGGTGTAGAGGGTTCCCCTTAAAATCCATACCAGACCAAAGGGCCTGGTATGCCCCTGGAGGGGGAACCCATGCCGGTTTTTCTCACGCTGCTTTAATAAAAAGATGTGTTTTTCCTATTGCAGCGAGCACGAGATGTACCTCGCCGAGAACCAGCGCGATGGGATTTTGCTGGAAACATTCTCGCGTGCAGGTACTGCTGTGCGTGCACCGTTTCACATGGTTAATTAAGGATTTATCTGGCACACTAATTAAGGTATGAACTGGCGAAGCACATTCATCTTAGTAAATGACCCCCATTGTTTACACTAACAGCCGGCATGTCAAAATGGTATTTTTTGGGTCAAATGCAGCCCTCTAATCCCTTCTTTGTGGCAGTGGAGCAGATTAAAATACATTACTGTGAAAAAGTTTTAGGCAGGTGTGAAAAAATGCTGTAAATTAAGAATGCTTTCAGAAATAGAAGTGTTAATAGTTTATTTTTATCAATTAACAAAATGGAAAGTAAATGAAGAGAAGAGAGCTCCAAATCAATATTTGGTATGGTCACCCTTTACCTTCAAAACACCATTAATTCTTCTAGGTATTCTTGCTCACAGTTTTCGAAGGAACTCGGCAGATAAGTTGCTCCAAACATCTTGGAGAACAAACCACAGATCTTCTATGGATGTAGGCTGCCTCAAATCCTTCTGTCTCTTCGCGTAATCCCAGACAGATGCCATGATGTTGAGATCAGACCTCTTCCAGGACTCCTTGTTCTTTACTGGCTGGCTGTATGCTTGGGGGTATTGTCCTGCTGTAGAACAAATTTAGGGCCAATCACACACCTCCCTGATGGTATGGCATGATGGATAATTATTTGCCTGTATTTCTCAACGTTGAGAACCCCACTGATGCTGACCAAACTGCCAACTCTATTCGCAGAAATGCAACCCCAAACTTGCAGGGAACCTCCATCATGCTTCACTGTTGCTTGCAGACACTCATTATTGCACTGCTCTCCAGCCTTTTGGCTGAAGATTGTTGTCCTGCTGCAGAATACATTTGGGGCCAATCACATGCCTCCCTGATTGCAGTCTACATCCACAGAAGATCTGTGGTTAGTTATCCAAGTGTACCTAGAACAATTGATGCTGATTTAAAGCCAAAGGGTAGACACACTAAATATTGATGTGATTTTGATTTTTTTTTCTGTTCGCTCACTTTGCATTTTGTATATTATTATTATTATTATACAGGATTTATAAAGCGCCAACAGTTTACGCAGCGCTTTACAATATAAAAGGGAGACAATACAGTTATAATACAATAAAATACAAGAGGATTAAGAGGGCCCTGCTCAGAAGAGCTTACAATCTAAAAGGGTGGGACAGGTGGTACAAAAGGTTTTAACTGTGGGGAATGAGCTGATGGAAGTGATAAAAGATTAATTGGAGGCGTGATAGGCTTCCCGAAAGAGATGAGTTTTCAGGGATCGCCTAAAAGTAGCAAGAGTTGGGGATAATTGGACAGGTAGAGGTAGCGAGTTCCAGAGGATGGGAGAGGCTCTGGAGAAATCCTGGAGATGAGCATGGGAGGAGGAGACGAGAGAGCTTGAGGGTAGGAGCTCTTGAGAGGAGCGGAGAGGACGATTTGGGTGATATTTGGAGACAAGATCGGTGATGTAGCTTGGGGCTGAGTTGTGAATGGCTTTCTATGTTGTGGTTAGTATTTTAATTTAATTCACTGGGTGACTGGGAGCCAGTGTAGGGATTGGAGGAGAGGGTTGGCAGACACTGAGAGGTTGGTAAGGTGTATAAGTCTGGCAGCAGCATTCATGATAGACTGAAGAGGGGGTAGCCTATGGAGAGGCAGGCCAAGGAGAGGGGCGTTGCAATAGTCAAGGTGAGAGATAACAAGGGAGTGAATGAGGAGCTTGGTGGTTTCATTTGTTAAAAAGGGGCTTAATTTTAGAGATGTTACGGAGGTGAATTCTACAAACTTTTGACAACGATTGGACTTGAGGCTAAAATGACAAATCAGAGTCTAGCATTACACCTAGTACCCTGGCATGTTTTTTTATATATCCATCAAAATTTTATTTAGTTTACAAAGGTACATTACATGCATGTTTCTCAATGCCTGTTGTGTTCAATTATATTACAAACATATTCTTTAATACATAAATGAAATCCTTGTAGTTTATCCAACCAGAAAAACAACTATTAGTGAAGCCTACAGGTCTAATGTCACACATTCCCCTTTATTAATTCACATATCTCCATCTTCATCCAACATTTATTCCCAATAATCTGTCTGCTACCAGGTCCACCGGGGCTAATCCCGGTACATCTAACCACAATGCCCACAGTTTCTCAAACTTGTGTGTACTACCTCTATGTTGGTATACCAATTTTTCCATTCTTAATACTACGCCTATATTCTCAATCCATTCCTTTGTAGTGGGGGGAGCCTCAGACCTCCAATGTAGCATAATTAATTTTCTTGCCTGGAATAAAACTCTGTGTACGGCCTCTCTGAAATGTTCTTCCCACTCATATTCCTCCAGAGCACCCAAGAGGCAAGCTCTCGGGTCCTGTGGAAGGGAGACCTTAAATACTGAGTTGACCCTGGTCACTACACTTGCTCAGTAGGTATGTAGTTTGGGGCAGCGCCACAGCATATGGATAAGACTCCCGTGATCCTTTTTACACCTAGTGCATGTGGGGTCAAGCTGTGGGTTCATCAAGTGAAGCCTATGGGGCGTGTAATACGTTCGCAACAGAATCATGTGGGGTCAATCTTTGGGATACATTTAGTGAACACTTACCCACTGCCTGAAAAATTTTCTCCCACTGCTCCCCGTCTAATTGTCCGGCATCTGTTTCCCACTTCTCACTCATCTTCAGAGGATGTCGCCCCATCACGGATTGCAACAGGATAGCGTAGCATTGGGAGATAAATCCTTTGGATGAGGCAGCATCCTCCAGAAGGCTAAACACAGGAGTCGGGGACAGGTGCCAATCCAAAGAGCATCCCTGCGCTGCCACCGCATGGCCAAGCTGTATATATTGAAAATACATTGAGGATGGAAGATCATAGGCTTCCTTCAGATGCTCAAAGGGGCGCAACACCCCATTACGGAATATGTGTTTGAGATGTGTAATTCCAAACTGCTTCCACCTAGCTCCAGACTGCAGCTTGGTCATTTTTGTGTACGTATCATTCAACCATATGGGACTGTAGTCTGTATAACCCTCTGCATTCTGAATATACTTAGCTTTATTCCATATCTTTTGTATTAAACTGAAGGTTGGGTATTTTTTATGAGGTTTAGCAAAAGCTAGTGCCTCCAACGTAGTAGTAATTGTTGTGAAGAACTCTGCGACCGAATCTCTGTTCCCCATGTTGGTGGAAACATGCCAATGAGGTGATGTAGCTGAGCTGCCAATAAATACAGCCATGGGTTCGGCAGTGCCAAGCCCCCGCTGTCTTTAGGCCTCTGCAAATGTTCCATTTTAATCATAGGGTTTTTATCTTTCCATATGAGGCTACGAAAGATGGTATTAACAGTACAAAACATCTTCAGTGGTATAACCATGGGGGTGTTATGGAGAAAATATAATAGTTGGGGCATAAGTATCATCTTAATTAGGTTCACCCTGCCCGCCACTAAGAGGGAGAGTGATTTCAAAGTTTTAACCTTGTCTCTAAACCTAATGCCGCGTACACACGGTCGGACTTTCCGGCATACTTGGTCCGGCGGACCAGAGTGTGCCGGACAATCCGCCCGTGTGTAGGCACCGGCGGACTTTTCCGGCGGACTTTTTCCCAAAAGCCCGCCGGACCTAGATTTGAAGAAAGTTCTAAATCTTTCCGCCGGACTCAGTTTCGGGCGGAAAGTCCGCTCGTGTGTGTGCTGGTCCGACGGAAAGCCCGCTCGTGTGTAGGCTGGTCCGACGGACCAGATGCAACACGAGGGCAGGGTATTGCATCTCACGCTCGCTGCAATAGGAAAAACACATTTTCCTATTGCGGCGAGCGCGGGGCATACCAGGCCCTTAGGTCTGGTATGGATTATAAAGGGAAGCCCCTACGCCGAAAAAAACGGCGTGGGGTCCCCCCTAAAATCCATACCAGACCCCGATCCGAGCACGCAGCCTGGCCGGTCAGGAAAGGGGGTGGGGACGAGCGAGCGCCCCCCCCCCTCCTGAACCGTACCAGGCCGCATGCCCTCAACATGGGGGTGGGTGCTTTGGGGGAGGGGGGCGCCCTGCGCCCCCCCCCCCCCCAAAGCACCTTGTCCCCATGTTGATGAGGACAAGGGCCTCTTCCCGACAACCCTGGCCGTTGGTTGTCGGGGTCTGCGGGCGGGGGCTTATCGGAATCTGGGAGCCCCCTTTAATAAGGGGGCCCCCAGATCCCGGCCCCCCACCCTATGTAAATGAGTATGGGGTACATGGTACCCCTACCCATTTACCTAGGGAAAAAGTGTAAGTAATAAAACACACTACACAGGTTTTTAAAATATTTTATTAAACAGCTCCGGGGGGGGGGATCTTCCTCCGGCTTCGGGGGTCTTCTTCCGGCTTCGGGGGTCCCTCCGCTTCATCTTCTCCCGGCGTCCGGTTGGTTCTTCTCCGCTCTCTTCTCCCGGTGTTCCTGTTCTTCGGCCGGCTCCTCTGCTGTCTTCAATTAGCTCTCTTGCCAGCAGAGGTCCGGACTTCTGGGCTTCTGGGCTTCTGGGCTTCTCTTCCCCAGATGTTGACACGACGCTCTCTCCTGCTGGACTGCTCTCCGAGGGCTGCGTTGTGACTTATATAGGTGGAGACCCCGCCCCCTTTTGATGTCACAGTCCCTGGGCATGCTGGGACTGTGACGTTTTAGGGGGCGTGGTCAACATCACCCAGTGACCACGCCCCCTAAAACGTCACAGTCCCAGCATGCCCAGGGACTGTGACATCAAAAGGGGGCGGGGTCTCCACCTATATAAGTCACAACGCAGCCCTCGGAGAGCAGTCCAGCAGGAGAGAGCGTCGTGTCAACATCTGGGGAAGAGAAGCCCAGAAGCCCAGAAGCCCAGAAGTCCGGACCTCTGCTGGCAAGAGAGCTAATTGAAGACAGCAGAGGAGCCGGCCGAAGAACAGGAACACCGGGAGAAGAGAGCGGAGAAGAACCAACCGGACGCCGGGAGAAGATGAAGCGGAGGGACCCCCGAAGCCGGAAGAAAACCCCCGAAGCCGGAGGAAGATCCCCCCCCCCGGAGCTGTTTAATAAAATATTTTAAAAACCTGTGTAGTGTGTTTTATTACTTACACTTTTTCCCTAGGTAAATGGGTAGGGGTACCATGTACCCCATACTCATTTACATAGGGTGGGGGGCCGGGATCTGGGGGCCCCCTTATTAAAGGGGGCTCCCAGATTCCGATAAGCCCCCGCCCGCAGACCCCGACAACCAACGGCCAGGGTTGTCGGGAAGAGGCCCTTGTCCTCATCAACATGGGGACAAGGTGCTTTGGGGGGGGGGGCGCAGGGCGCCCCCCTCCCCCAAAGCACCCACCCCCATGTTGAGGGCATGCGGCCTGGTACGGTTCAGGGGGGGGGGGCGCTCGCCCGTCCCCACCCCCTTTCCTGACCGTCCAGGCTGCGTGCTCGGATCGGGGTCTGGTATGGATTTTAGGGGGACCCCACGCCGTTTTTTCGGCGTAGCGGGGTTCCCCTTTATAATCCATACCAGACCTAAGGGCCTGGTATGCCCCGCGACGGGGCTAGTAAGGTGTCAATCTCGCCGATAAAAGCGGCAAGATTGACATCCTTTTCTAGTCCCGTCGCACCTGAGTCACGTTCAAAATGAACGGACTTGTCCGTGTGTGGGCAAGTCCGTTCATTCTGAAAGTCCGCCGGAACTCCGGCGAAAGTCCGTCGGAAAGACGGGCGGACTTAGCCCGCCGGAAAGTCCCGGCGTGTGTGGGCAAGTCCGTCCGTTTTAAAGTCCGGCGCACCTGGCGGACAAAGTCCGTCGGAAAGTGTGCCGGACCAAGTAGGATAGAAAGTCCGCTCGTGTGTACGCGGCATTAGAAGCAGGGGAGAGACATTCAGATGTAGAAAGTCCCTTGGATCAGCTGTAATTTAAATCCCCAGGTATTTAAAGGACGTAGCTAAGGGTATAGGGCAGGCTGAATTAACTATCTGCGTGTCGTCCCCATCCAGCAGGAGTAAAGCAGATTTTGACCAATTAATAAGTAGGCCCGAAAATCCTCCAAATCTGGATATGGTGGACATGGCCTCTCTTAGGCTCGATTCACACCTATGCATGTTGCTTTTGAGCGTTTTTGGAGGTTTTTTTTCATGCTTGCCACGTTTTTGAGCAGCGTTTTTGCGGCGTTTTTGCTGCGTTTTTGCCGCGATTTTCGTTTTGCCTTTTTTTTTTTTTTTTACAGTTTTTTTTTACAGTCTTAAAAAAAATTAAAAAACAAAAAAATGTCGGCAGTGCTACGGCTCCTCCTAACATTCAACGCATCAAAAACGCACCAAAAACGCATCAAAAACGCTGCAAAAACGGTGCACTTGCGTGTTTGATGCTTGTCCATTGAATTCTATTACATGCAAAACGCTGCATTTTGCATGAAAAAAGTCCCTGACCCTTTCCAAAAATGCAGAGAAACAAAAAGGCATTGATGTGAACATGTTCCATAGGAACCCATGTTAAAAAATTCCCATGCATTTCTGCAAAATGCAAAATGCATCAAAAAACGCGCTAGTGTGAATGGAGCCTTAGGGAGGTATTCATGTCTCCCAGCAGAAGCAGAGTGTCATCTGCATATAGCATGACCTTTTCTTGCATGCCACCATAGCAGAAGCCTGTAATGTGTTGATTTGCCCTAATAATTGCCAACGGCTTGCCAGGGCGAAGAGGAGGGGGGACAGGGGATGGCTGCCTGTGGTTGGCTGTACAGGAGCTTTACCCAGGAGATATAGTTTGGACCGAACCCAAATCGCAGCAAAATTGACCAAAGGTAGTTCCAGTCTATGCTGTTGAATGCCTTTGTGGCGTCTAATGACAGCAGCGCTGTACTGCCCATGTTGTCTGCCCGTGATTGGATATTGAGGAACAGTCTCCTCAGATTGACTGCGGTAGATTTATGGGGCATGAAGCCAGCTTGGTCATCATGCACAATAGATGTTATCACTCCTTTCATCCGTATTGTCAGTACTTTTGCTAATATCTTAATGTCGCTTTGAAGCAACGAGATTGAGCGGTATGCCCCAGGGTCTACTGGGTCCTTGCCTGGTTTGAGCAGTAAAACTATATTTGCTTTGGACATGGGGGGGGAGGGGCAGCTCTTTCTCTAGCTTCATTGAAAACCTTTAACAGCTGTGGCAGTAGCTCCTCAGAGTAATGCTTATACACCTCTATGGGTACCCCGTTCTCCCCTGGGGCCTTGCAGTTGGGGAAGGCTCCAACTGCCTCCTGCAACTCTTCTACTGTGAGCGGGGCTTCCAACTGTGCTCGTTGACATTCAGTCAGTTCGGGGAAGTCAATATGGCTCAGGTATAGATCCAAGTCTTCTTGGGTATATGCCATGCCAGGACTGTATAAAGTCTCGTAAAAGCCAGTTAGTTCCTGCATGATCAATTCAGACTGACTCACCAAATTACCCGCTTGAGATCTAATAGCTCCTATTGCAGGCGAGCGTTGGTGGGAATTCACAATCCTCGCCAAAAGGCGACCAGTTTTCTCACCCTCCTCAAAGAATGCCTGCTTTGTAAAAAACCTCTTCTTCTCGGCCGGGGAGCAGAGCAGGTGTTGATAGGCAGACAGAGCCTCCTGCAATGCCTCCTTGGTCGAATCTGAAGGGCTGGCAATGTATTCTTGTTCCATTGCCTGAACCCGTGCTTCCACCTCCACCTTAAGGGCGGATGATTCATGTTTTACCTTGTTCATTTCTCTTATCAATATTCCCCGTAAATAAGCTTTAAAGACATCCCATTGTTCTATCCTAGAGGCATCCTGATCCTGGGTGTCGAAGAACTCCCGCATGCTCCTCACTATTCCCTCATGTGAGCGGAATAATTTCAGCCAATAGGCATTAAATTTACAGGGGGCTTTGGGCAATGTGGATGGCCGTGCCACTAGGACCTGGATCACCATGGGAGAGTGATCCAATACACTACGGGGTCTATGTATTATGTCAGCTACAAACGTGAGCATGCTCAAGCTTCCGACCCCCAGGTCAATTCTAAACAGATAGCTATGTGTCTTGGAAAAACATGTAAACTGTCTGGCACCCGGATTGCGATGCCACCAGATATCCACCCAGCCCATCTCTTGCAGCAACCGCACCAGGGGAGTACTCCTGGAGAGGGCAGAGGGTCTAGGGCTAGGGTGTCTATCCGCCACCTGGTCCAGACAGCAATTGAAATCTCCGATCACGAGCAGCGGCACATCCGGTCCACCATCCAGAAATGTTAGGAGGAGCCGTAGCACTGCCGACATGAACGGCAGAGGAATCTATACGCATGCCAACACACATGTCAGTGTATTTAGTCTACAATGAATAAAGACAAATCTCCCATCCGTATCTATAACACTGTCAAATTCCTGGTAGTCCAGGGTTCCGTGAATTAGTACACTTACCCCCATGGAAAAGGAGGTATGTGTAGAATGGTAAGCCTTCCCCACCCAAGAGTACCTCAAAAAGCATACTGTCTCTGCTGTCAAGTGAGTTTCCTGAAAACATATTACCCCGGGGAGGAACTTCTTCAAGCACATAAATAGCATGGTACGTTTCAAGGGGGGGTGTAGGCATTCCATGACACTATAGGGACCTTAGCCATGCATAGTAGCAACAAAGGTCACTTGACAGGATGGTTGTGAGTTCAAATATATATATGGTCTCTTTGGCAGGAATATCTTCAGCTCCCTCTGGTTGTTTTCTTTGCGATTTCCAATGTGTGAGCAGGCTCGGAGCCCGTGTCCTTTGTAATGTACCTTTCTTGGCCAGTAACTGCCAAGGAAAAAGAAGGGGTGGACTGTAAATACAGACCCAACTGGTCTGTGAACTTCGCTGGCTGCCAACAGGGCAGCTGCAACTTTTTTTGTGACAATCCATCGCCTTTCACTATCAAAATACAACTTTTGCATTAATAGTGTTCAATCCTATTCGCTCTCTTCATAGTGTGCAGTATTTTGTCCCCCAGCCAGGGAGCATCTTCTTAGCTTGAATGCAGGGGAATTCCCCTGAACCAGATACACATAAAGAATCTACTATCAATTTAATGTGTGTGTCTGCAGGTCAACTCATGGTGCATATGTTAGTCGTCATCCTCCTGTGCTCTTCTTTGTAGTGCTTGCTCACTGCGTTCTAGCCACGCTGAGGCCTCTTTTGCTGACTCGAAGAACTGTGCTTGGCCCCTCACTGCTATCTGGAGCTTTGCTGGGTACAGCATGGCATAGGGTAGTTGCAGGATCCTGAGCCAGCGTTTGACGTCTGTAAATTTAGCTCTGCGTCTTTGGACTTCTGCTGAAAAGTCTGGGTAAAAGGACACCCTGGTTCCATTATGTTGAATATTTGCTCGCTCTCTTGCTTGGTGCAGCACTGCCTCTCTATCCTGGTAGTGAAGTAGTCTTGCCAGGTTGGCCCTAGGAGGACCTCCAGGCGGAGGCGGACATAATGGCACCCTGTGTGCGCGCTCCACCACGAAGAAGGGTGAGAATGCATTTTTGAGTGGTACCTTGCCTTAACAGTGACGCATCCTCCCTGAGGCCCCCAAACTGCTCCTTTAAAGTATTGACAGATGGTGTGCAGTTATTCACCGCTTTGAGGATATCAGCTAGTGTGGGCTGTGCTGTGTCCTGTGCGCCTGGGGCCTGGGATTCCTCCAGCATGGTGTCTGCTTGTTCCCCCTCCTCCTCTCCCCAGTGATCAGGGGAAGAGGCTGCCTGCATGCTGGGCTGTTTGTGCTGTGAATCCCCCGAGCAGGATGGCTGCTCTGACCCCAAGATAACTCCCAGATAACTTCTGGGTATAGTAAACCATGTCCTTAGGGGGGTCTTTACTAGGAGGTTTGGGTGGCTTACTTGATTTGAAGCTCTGTTTATTCTGGCCTTGTGGCGTCCCCTTCACAGAGAGCGCGGCAGAACTGGCACTTTCTCCCTGTCCTTTGCGGGTCATTCCTCTGGTACAGAGGGCGGCGGCAATTCCACAGGGGTCTCGGGGGTACAGGCTTGCTACTCGATCGGGCGGCTGGGGGAGGATCGTACCGGATTAACGCCGGGAGCTGTGGGAGATGCTTCCTCTCACATGCCTGTCTTGGCCACTCCCCCCCTGCATTGTTGATTTTGATGGAAAAGTCATGAAGGGGGCACGGGCGGAGGGGAATATTAATAGCTCAGTTTTAGAGAGATTTATTTTAAAGAAGTGGTGCGACATCCATGCAGATATGTCAGTTAGCAAGTTAGTAATGTGGGAGGAGACTGAAGGAGTGAGGTGAGGAGTAGACAGATAGATTTGGGTGTCATCGGCGTATAAGTGGTATTGGAAGCCGTGGGCGGTTATCAGGTGACCAAGGGAGGAGGTGTAGATAGAGAAGAGAAGGGGTCCAGAACAGAGCCTTGGGGGACCCCCACAGAAAGTGGCAATGGAGAGAAGGAGACAGAGTTGTAGGTGACACTGAAGGAGCGCTGTGATAGATAGGCAGAGAACCAGGTTTGAGCAGAATCTCGGAGGCCAAGGGAATGTAGTTTACTGGCTATTAATTTAATTAATAAAAATTAACAATTAAAATTAAATATATATTTGTACGTACAGTATGTCACAAAAATGAGTACACCCCTCACATTTTTGTAAATATTTTATTCTATCTTTTCATGTGACAACACTGAAGAAATGACACTTTGCTACAATGTAAAGTAGTGAGTGTACAGCTTGTATAACAGTGTAAATTTGCTGTCCCCTCAAAATAACTCAACACATAGCCATTAATGTCTAAACCGCTGGCAACAAAAGTGAGTACACCTCTAAGTGAAAATGTCCAAATTGGGCCCAATTAGCCATTTTCCCTCCCCGTTGTCATGTGACTCTTTAGTATTACAAGGTCTCAGGTGTGAATGGGGAACAGGTGTGTTAAATTTAGTGTTATCGCTCTCACTCTCTCATACTGGTAACTGGAAGTTCAACATGGCACCTCATAGCAAAGAACTCTCTGAGAATCTAAAAAGAAGAATTGTTGATCTACATAAAAATGGCCTAGGCTATAAGAAAATTGCCAAGACCCTGAAACTGAGCTGCAGCATGGTGGCCAAGACCATACATCGGTTTAAAAGGACAGGTTCCACTCAGAACAGGCCTCGCCATGGTCGACCAAAGAATTCCACTCAGAACAGGCCTCGCCATGGTCGACCAAAGAAGTTGAGTGCACATGCTCAGCACCATATCCAGAGGTTGTCTTTGCGAAATAGACATATGAGTGCTGCCAGCATTGCTGCAGAGGTTGAAGGGGTGGGGAGTCAGCCTGTCAGTGCTCAGACCATATGCCGCACGCTGCATCAAATTGGTCTGCATGGCTGTCGTCCCAGAAGGAAGCCTCTTCTAAAGATGATGCACAAGAAAACCTGCAAACAGTTGCTGAAGACAAACAGACTAAGGGCATGGATTACTGGAACCATGTCCTGTGGCCTGATGAGACCACTATAAACTTATTTGGTTCAGATGGTGTCAAGCATGTGTGGTGGCAACTGGGTGAGGAGTACAAAGACAAGTGTGTCTTACCTACAGTCAAGCATGGTGGTGGGAGTGTCATGGTCTGGGGCTGCATGAGTGCTGCTGGCACTGGGGAGCTACAGTTCATTGAGGGAACCATGAATTCAAACATGTACTGTGACATACTGAAGCAGAGCATGAGCCCCTCCCTTCAGAGACTGGGCCACAGGGCAGTATTCCAACATGATAACGACCCCAAACACACCTCCAGGATGACCACTGCCTTTCTAAAGAAGCTGAGGGTAAAGGTGATGGACTGGCCAAGCATGTCTCCAGACCTAAACCCTATTGAGCATCTGTGGGGCATCCTCAAATGGAAGGTGGAGGAGCGCAAGGTCTCTAACATCCACCAGCTCCGTGATGTCGTCATGGAGAAGTAGAAGAGAACTCCAGTGGCAACCTGTTAGGCTCTGGTGAACTCCATGCCCAAGAGGGTTAAGGCATTGCTGGAAAATAATGGTGGCCACACAAAATAATGACACTTTGGGCCCAATTTGGATATTTTCACTTAGGGGTGTACTCAGTTTTGTTGCCAGCGGTTTAGACATTAATGGCTGTGTTGAGTTATTTTGAGGGGACAGCAAATTTACACTATTATACAAGCTGTAAACTCACTACTTTACATTGTAGCATACTGTATATATACATTTTTACTATACAGTGCTAATCTGTAGTGTTTAAAATACATAGAAATAAAACATGTGTCCATGCGCCAAAGATAAAGTCTCTTAAATGATTCTCAATATGATCCATTGTGCAAAATGATGCTGATAAAATTGTGCTCTTCAACAAAGTGCTGTAGTGATCCACCACCACCACACCAGAGAATTCACCGGATGGATTTGACCACCCACTACAGGTAAGTCATATAGTGCTTGATATCAACCAGAGGATTCACTATTCACAGTAGGCCTGGAGTATCCACCTTTATGCCGCGTACACACGATTGGAAATTCGGCCAGCAAAAGACCGATGAGAGCTTTTGGTCGGAAAATGCGACCGTGTGTATGCTTCATCGGACTTTTGCTGGGCGAATTTCCGCCAGCAAAAGATTGAGAGCATGTTCTCAATTTTTCAGACGGAAAAAGTTTCTATTGGAAATTCCGTTCGTGTGTATGCAATTCCGACTCGCAAAAAACCATGCGTGCTCAGAATCAAGTATGAGACAGAGACGCTCAGTCTGGTAAAAGGACCCTTCGCAATGGAGATGGCACATTCGTCACACTGCAGATTTTTAAATCTTTCAATGCAGTGCATTCTCTTCTTCTTTAGAATGCTAGAAGAATGAAGTTGTTTTGCTGCTCATATTCACACAGAGTTCTTACAAACAAATTTCTTTATTATTTCTTGTGATCTCCTGAATAATCTTTTTGGTTTTTAAAGCCAGATCTCCATAATAATGTTTATAATTAATTTTTATAGTCATTTTTTATTTTTTTTTTAATCAAGATCTGTTGTTTTTTTTTTTTTAATTATTGTGATCTCCCTTTTTTTTTTTGTATGTCACGTTTCCACAATACCATTATTTTTTTTTTTTCACAATATAAGTGTTTATTGAAATAATTTCAAAGAGATACATTAAGAGCAGAGTTTACATATCAGAAAGAGCAAATCACAGTATATAAAATGCGATCGTAGCTATATAACAGTGGCTATTCAAAAGTTAAATGTTATAAAACGTTATCGTATTTAAATAGTTTAACCAAAAAGGGAAGAATGGGTTAGCAGGTGAAGGAAGAATTTACTGTAAAGGGTAAGAAAGAGGGGGGGGGGGGGATGGGAAGGGAAGAGGATAAGGATACCAGACTGATAGGCCTGAAGACCATTCTAAATGGTCCATAATTCAAACACTTTATCAATAACATTTTTGTCTTATATTATAAAGCTAGGGTGGCAAATATAATATCACTTGACTAATATAAGCATAGAGATTCTCTCTTAACCATCCATATTCTGTTTACATTCATCAGAGTATCTATATAGGATCCAAGTGTTTCATATTTTATGGTAAAGAGTTAGGCGGTCATATGCAATAGCCATAGTTTCTTCCATGGCGTGAACGTTGTTAATTTCTGATAGCCACTCTTTAAGGGTTGGGGTGTGTGTAGTTTTCCAGGCTCTGGGGATTAGAATTTTTGCTGCATTCAGCATATGTCTAGTCAGAGAGTTTTTATAGCTTCGTAAAGGCTGTGAACTAATATTCAGTAAGCAAAAAGCTGAATCAAGGGTAATGTCAGTTTCTGTAATCTTCTTTATGAGTTCACATACTTTTTCCCAGAAAACTGAAATCAGTGGGCATTGCCACCAAATGTGAAGCATGGATCCGATGTGTGTTTTGCATCTCGTTAATAAATAGAAAAGACTATCATTCTGACCCCAGCATTTTTCATTCTTGTCCCAATCATTTGTGGCCACTGCTGTCTACTGATATGTAAACCACTTTGTGAAATCAGAAATTAGTGATCAAAATTAGCATATATTTTACATCATCAATTTGACAACCAGAAATATTTTGAAGAATGCTATACCTTGCTCAAGCTGTACTCCTCCACATGTTGCTGCCTGGAAGGCCCAGGTTGGACATCAGAAGCCTTAGCTGGGGAGGAAGGAAGTGTGGAAGGAAGATTGGAGAGTGCTGGCCTGGGTTCAGTTTGGCCTGCCAGAAAATGCAGTCTGTCATAGCTTAACAACCTGGGGACATAAATGTCATCTGCTGCAGCTCCAGATCTCAGGGAATCCTGGACCTTCTTGAGCTCCGTAATATAAGTGCTCCTCATGCCACCAATTAGGGCCTTCAAATAGGGGATGTCTGCCATGGGGATCACCACTTTCACAAATTCCACCAATTGATCCAGCGCTGCCTTCTCCTTTGTTTGATTGTTATAATAGGGGTGGTTTACCTGCCACAGACAGGGCAGCTCCCTGTACATATCAATGAATATGGGCATAAAGTCCTCGTCACTGAATAGATCCATTTTCTCTGCAAGATACAACACAAGACAAACCCTAATGTCAGGCAAAACTCTCCTAATCTTGACCCAATATATGCCTCAATCTATAAGTGGTATAGGCCACTGATGCACCAACTTAAAATTGTACCTTCGTTATAACGATCGGCGCTTCCGCTAAACCTTCCTCCGATCACAGATCGTACATACGACGCACGCGTGTTATGCTTTATATACACTGTGCATGCGTGAAACTCCGCCCGCATCGCCCGCCCCTGACGTTCTTTCTAGAATATTCCCTGCCCTGTCTCTTTCGTCGCAGTGGGAGACGACATGGCGGAGACACAGCAGGTCCTTAATTAATTAATAGCAGTAACGAGGAGGAAAGCCCAGAGCAAGAAACGTCCCGATCCAGGAGGAAAAGATTTAAGGTGTCAAATATGTCCTTTGAAGAGATGGAGATGGTCGACATATTGAAGAGGGGCACTATGATGGGAAGTATGGACCGTACCTAAACCCAAATGTGAGAAAGGCCAAGATCATGACTAAAGTTGTGAAGAGTCTGCGCCGGAATTTTGGGGTGAGACGGTCCAAGGAGCAACTGAGGAAACGCTGGTTGGACCTCAAATTAAGAGAGAAGGATCAGTACAGAAGGATCAAGAAAGTGCTTCTAAAAAGTAAGTACTTGTCGCGTGTTCCTATTCTTATTATTACTTGCATGCTGCACCATGTCCTTTTCTTTACTGTTGGACAGTTTAAAATGGCTACTTTCATGTTCGTGGGCACAGTAATCGGTCGTAGTAAACATTGTTCATTTGCAAATAAATACAATGTTTTTGCCAGATGCAGGGTTAACTACATTTGGTCATGATAATTTGTATTCAAAGAAGTTTAGGACATTGTTGTCTAGATGTGTTTCGAATTGCAAACTTGATTCAGTGTAATGTAAGGAGAGGACACTCAGCAGCTGTTTACACATCTGGACTCAGGAGCACTAGTGTGGTACACAAGAACAAACTTTTTAGGGTGTCCCACACAGGTGCACCAGTGGATACTTGGGGTGTCTACATGTGTGAAAATTGTCCAAAAAAGGTAAGTATTCCAGGTTTGGTAAGGGAAAAAAATCACGTCTTCAGCTTTGAACTCTTCCAAAACAGACAATTGTACCCCACTTCCAGCAATGTATCATATTCCTATTTCTGGACTCAAATATCTGTGTGCTAAGTATACCTTTTGTTTCATTCTCATAGGGGAGCAAAGACTCAGAAAATATGAGGACACCAGCGACCCCCCCCACCTCCTGAAGAAGGGGAACAAAGCTCACAACCTGAGGATGTGGAGGAAGGAGATGTGGTGGAGATTGTCACCACAAAAGGTCAGTGTCGGACACCACAGATTCAGGTAATAGATGTATGCCTGCATATTTATAATACATGGTGTGTATTTTTATTTTAGCTGATGTTCAGGTTGTGGTACCAAAATCCAGTGATTTCACTGGTGACAGTGCCCAACAGCTGATCCAGGAAATCAAATCATGTTTTGTAGTCAGGATTTGGACATTATCAAAGAAAAAACCAAGGAGATTGAACAAAGACTGAAGAACATGATTGATGTACTAGGGAGAATTTAAATCCTAAAAAGATTCCTGAGTTTTTTTTTTTTATTTTTGACAAAAATTTTATCTAAAGTTTGAATACAGTTTAAAAGCCAAATTTGGAAGATGCACACAGTGTGTCAGCATGTGCTATCTGCCATCAGGGGTTTTCAATATACGCGTTTTGTGGGTGCAACTCCTTCCTCCCAACTCTAGTAGGTGAGAGGAAGTGGTTGCACCCCCAAAACACATCCATTGATCCCCCATGATGGGAGATAGCACATGTTGACATTAGTTATGGGATCAGAAAGGAAATCCCCATTTTGACTCACAATTTGTGTTCATCTTATTAATTGGGCTTTTACAGGGGTGACTTCACCCCATCTGATGAAGGCAAGATCAAGACCTTTTTCACACTATAAAATGTCTGATATTGCCTTCTTTCTTGCAATGTTGAACTTTGTAAGTTCCAGAGTTGTGTATGTTATGTTTGTAAACATGCCTGTTTCTATATTTTTTCAGAAATTTCAAGATAAAACTTTGAAAAAAAAATTTGTTTTTTACTGCCAAATGTTTTATAAAATGCACATGTGAATGGAGTAAAAGGTTTTATACTCAACAATGTGTGGCTTCTTCTTTCAATGATGAATACCATTTTTTGTGTTAAGTTGGTGTTTACAGTGACAATGGGTGTTATTTAATAATGAAAAAAACACTTGGCACTACAAGTGCTCTAGGAGAACCTAGGAGACAGCAAAAATAAACCCAAGCAGTAAATGAAAATCAAGATTTGATCTGACAAAAGAGAAAATGTATTCAAAATGTGCTGGCATAGCAATGCCCCCCCTACCCGTAAAATATTCTACATATTTTTTTTGCAGTTCACGGGCACTTTGGGGGGGCAAGCCAGGACGGCCAGCTTCCAGGGCCGTCATTGGAGTTTCTGAAATGGCCAGGCCCAACTGAGGCAACATAATTAGGATTATTACACCAAGCCTCGCACAGCACGAACTCTACAACGAGTATGTACCCGCAACATGTCTTCAAAACGGTCCGCTGGTCACAACGAACTAAACAGAAGAACAGAAGAACAGCAAGGCCTGTGAAGAGCGAGCTGAAAATCAGTAACAAGCGGACAAGAACGTACTGAAAAATAGATATGAACTGACTTTATGTACTGAAAAGTAGACACAAACCCACAAGCACAAACTGAACAGCAGTAAAATAATCTGAAAAAGCGGGAGTCTGAAAAGCACGAATCGTCTCTCACCAAACTTCTACTAACACGAGATAAACACGAGATTAGCAGAAGGGGCCCAAAGGGTGGCGCGCTGGCTATTGAACTTCCCTTTTTTGGTCCCGTCGTACGTGTTGTACGTCACCACGTTCTGGACGATTGGACTTTGGTGTGACCGTGTGTACGCAAGATAAGCTTGAGCGGAATTCCGTCGGAAAAACCATCATAGCTTTTTCTAACGAGAATTTCGATCGTGTGTACGCGGCATTAGACTCATTAATGTTGGTGTATAATCACAGGTAAGGCATAAGGAAGACAAAGGAAATCCGCCATAGTGTAAAACCATCTGACTTTATTAAAAATCACAAACCGGCAATATCCCTACTCACATTCAGTAGTGCTAATCCTTGCACCAAGGTTACATCGCATGTTATAAATCATTAGAAGTCCATCATTGCTAACCCAGCTTTATGCAAGCCTCCACGCAAGCTTTCATATAAACATAGCAGGTTACAGGTGTTAATCGTTCCTTGGTGTACAGTGGCTCCATTTACGGGTGTATGCGTGATGACATCACTTCCGGGTATGCATTGTGATTATACGCATTGTGGTGAGTCCAAGCCTACTGTGAATGGCGAATCCTCTGGTTGATATCAAGCGCTATATGACTTCTCTGGTGTGGCAGTGGTGGATCACTACAGCACTTTTTTGAAAAGGACAATTTTATAAGCATCATTTTGCACAGCGGATCATATTGAGAATCATTTAAGAGACTTTTTCTTTGGCACTTGGACACTTTAATGGTGTTTTCTGATATATACAGTGGCAAAAATAATTATTTGATCCCCTGCAGGTTTTGTAAGTTTGCCCACTTACAAAGAAATTAAGGGTCTATAATTGTTATCATAGGTGTATTTTAAATGATAGAGACAGAATATCAAACAAAAATCCAGAAAAAACACATGATACAAATGTTATAAATTGAGTTGCAGTTCAGTGAGTAAAATAAGTATTTGATCCCCTACCAACCAACAATAATTCTGGCTCCCACAAACTGGTGCTCCTAATGACAACTCATTATGTGTATAAAGAACACCTCTCCACAGAATCTGTTTCTTCTATTCAAACCCCACCATCATGGAAAAGACCAAAGAGCTGTCAAAGGCCATCAAGGACAAGATTGTAGACCTGCTGCAGGCTGGAATGGGCTACAAGACCATCAGCAAAACAACACAAGGAAAAGGTGCAAACACTATTAGTTCACAATAAACCCATGGGGATAAAAAGAAGTCCATAGAAAAAAAGTCCATATGGCATAAAGCTAAAATGAGGTCCATTCACTGAGGGCTGCCACCAACATAGGAAGAGAAGCCATATTCCAGCAAGGCTGAAAATAAACAAAAAGCAGAGGCGCCTCTAAGTGTAGGAGTAAAAACAATTTAATGGGAACCATACAATTGACAACTCACATGTATGTGGAATAAAACAGGCACATCTGTAGTGTCAATATCCCAAAAAGATGTCATCAGTAGATGTTTGGGTCCTTTTGCTGGTGGCACCGTGTAGTGATAGTATCCCTGCTGGTCACCGCTGATGGGAAGTCGGCCATGCAGTGAGGAGACTCAAAGCGAGGCTTGGTGCACAGGTGACTAGGCGGCATAGGATATCACTGGAGTGTGACGCGTTTCTGAGCATGTGCCCTGCGAATACTACGGCACCAATACTATAGGGATATACGTTCAACTATATATAACACACCAGGGGAGGTGCCAAAAACTGACCAATAATTATACAGCAACACAAATTACAAAGAGAGAAACAAAGCTCATTAAACTTATAGGGGATAAAAGCTATGTATATGGAACAGTTTAAACATAAGACGTATAACCCAAAAAAATTATTATATAAAAACATGTTATGATTAAAAACATATATGCATGTACACACATAAGGATGAGAGAAGATAAACAAATTAAATTAGGTGCACTGGTGAAAAGCGATGAGCGAAGTAAAAAACCCATTTATTATCAGATGAATGTAAAAAATGTTAAAATAAATCTTTCTCTTTTTAAATGTAGTTGGTCATATGGACTGTATAGTTAATATTGCCTAAAAAAAGAAGGGGAATATTTAATATAGATATTATATTAATATGCTATAATAGGGAATTAAACATAGATTTTTCACTGTCTCCATATACTTAGATGTATGCTTATGACCTCACCTCATTGGTGAAGACCGTGGCTAAGGGCTCTAAAATAGGGGCTTCAGAGTATAGTCCATATTTAATATCTAATGTAGGATGTATGTACAGTGTTTAATTATAGGTTATACAGACCCATGTTGGCATGTGCATAAGGGTAACCCCACTGCTATAATGACCATAACGCAGACAAAATGCACACGCATGTATGTACATATAGGGCATATGAGTATCATGCTCCTACTGTACATATACTAAAAAGATTTTTTTTATTTTATGAATAAAACTATTTTTATAATACTCACTGATTTTGAAGTACCCACCACCCCTATGGTAGAAACAAAAATATATAGATACCTGAAGAAAAACAAAGATATAATTAGTAAAGTTAAAATGGAAGGCACATGTACAGCCTCATCTGAAGTTTGTCAATGAACATCTAAATAATTCAAAAAAGGATTTGAGAGAAAGTGCTGTGGTCAGACCAAAATGAAGCTCCTTGGTAATAACTCGATTTGCCGTGTTTGGTGGAAGAAAAATGCTGACTATATTGTTCTTAAGAACACCGTTCCTACAGTCAAGCATGAAGGTGGAAACATTATGCTTTTTGGGGCTGTTTCTCTGCTAAAGGTACAGGCCGACTTTGCCGCATTGATGAGCCAATGGACGGGTCCATGTATTGTAAAATCTTGGATGAGAACCTTTAGCCAGAACACTGAAAATGGGTCATGGATGGGTCTTCCAGCATGACAATGACCCAAAACATACCGCCAAGGCAACAAAGGAGTGGCTCAAGAAGAAGCACCTTAAGGTCACGGAGTTGCCTAGCCAGCCTCCAGACTTTAATCCTATAGAGAATGTATGGAGGGAGCTGAAACTTTGAGTTGCCAAACTACAGCCAAGAAACCTTAAGGTGATTGTTATTTTTAGAGAAAAAAAAAACTTTACAAACATGTTATACTTACCTGCTCTGTGTATTGGTTTTGTACAGAGCAGCCTGGATCTTCCTCTTCTCGGGTCTCTCTTTTGCTCCCCTGGCCCCTCTCTGCTGTCGAGTGCCCCCACAGCAAGCAGATTGCTATGGGGGCACCCGAGCCAAGTCACAGCCCCCTGTGTCCATTCAGACACAGAGCCCCGGTTCGGGCCCGCCCCTCCCTCTCCTGATTGGCTAACTGACTTTAATTGAGGAGAAGTCCCAGACAGCCGTGGCACTCGTGGACATCGCTGGAGAGAGATGGGGCTCAGGTAAGTATTATAGGGTGCTGGGGCGGCTGCTGCACACAGAAGTTTTTTTATCTTAATGCATAAAATGCATAATTTATGTTGACAAGAACCAACCGTGATACTCTGAAAATCAGGGTTATGATGGAGGGCTATAGCAAGGCTTTCCATGGTAAAAATACACAGCAGAGGCAAAAGAGGGCACCCTTGACGAGTTGTATAATGCATCTAGATAGGATCAGAAAGGAGGCCATTAGAGCAGATCCGCACAGATGAGCAACGGGCCAGTATTTTATGTATGGAAAGTTGGACCCCAAGCCTATTTGTTGAAGCGTAAGTCGAAGGAAGTCCCAATGGACCCGGTCGAATGCTTATTTAGCGTCCACTGAAACCAGGCAGGCTGGAATCTGGTGCTTTTGGTCATATTCCATTAACAGGATAGTTTTAAGGGTATTGTCTCTAGCTACCCTACCCATAGTGAAGCCCACTTGATCAAGATGGATCAGGTCAGGGATCAGTGGGAATAGACATTTAGCTATAAGTTTAGAGTACAGGCGAATGTCAATGTTAGTAAGGGAAATAGGGTGAAAGCTATTGCACAATGATGGGCCTTTGTCCGGTTCAGGCAAGGCCGTAATATGAGCCTCCAGCACTTGAGGCGGGAATGGAGACGCAGGCAAGATGGTATTATATGTCCTCACCAATCCTGGGATCAAAGAGTTCTGAAAGAATTTATAGAATCTGGCAGTAAACCCGCCGGACCTCGGCTTTTATTCGGTTTCAAGGTAAAATGGTTTTACCGTCAACGAAGTGAGAGTAGGTTAGGCAGTCTTGGAGATTATAGAGTTTGTCCTAAAATGGGCGTAAGAGTCCACTGATGACTGTAGGGTGATGGGTAATCCGGCCATCTAATGCCTTAAGTTTTTGTATGGTCGCGTAGCTATTTTTATCATGGAGAGCCCTGGCCAGTAATTTGCCAGGTTTATTGTGGAGTTGGGCTTTAAATAAAATGGGACAGATTCCAATTGAATCTATTTTCGTTCCAGGTGGTAACACTACAAAATGTGAAAAAGTCCTAGTGAGGTAAATACTTATGCAACGCACTGTATGGATTGAACATTTATATACATTGTACGTGTGTCATGCATTCATGAAAACATTTGCACTATAGCTATAATTTTCCTTTTGCCATGAATAAAACATGGATATATAAAGAAGTGAAAATATTTTGAAGCATGTAGGCCACCTTGTTGTGTTTTGCAAACACAAAAGTCTTGATGCGTTGACAATCATGGCAATTATGGCAAAGCGCATACCTCTGGGTTCTGTAATTATCACAGCGCCGATAAGGTGTAAATCATATTACTTGAAAAGTAAGAGTTACTTAGCAAGGAATAGTTCTTTATAACACTAAAGAAAAACTGAAATGAAAAGAAAAAATATGTATATATATATATATATATATATATATATATATATATATATATATATATATATATATATATATATATATAAAACATTAATTTTTAAAGTTGTTATAATAGCCAGTTAACCTCCAGATATGTTTGAACCCTTTTGGGGCATCCTGCACCTTTTATGTATTTTTTAAATATATACTGCGCCTTGAAAAAATATTCATACTTGAAATATTTTTTGTCATGTTACAACCAAAAGTGTAAATGTATTTCATTAGGATTTAATGTGATAGACTAGCACAAAGTGGCACATAATTGTGAAGTGGAAGGAAAATGATAAAATGGTTTTCAAAATGGTTTACAAATAAATATCTGAAAAGTGTGGCGTGCATTTGTATTCAGCCCCCTTTACTCTGACACTCCTAACTAAAAACTGGTGGAACCAATTGCCTTCATAAGTCACCTATTTAGTAAATAGAGTACACCTGTGTGTAATTTAATCTCAGTATGAATACAGCTGTTCTGTGAAGCCTTCAGAGGTTTGTTAGAGAACCTTAGTGAGCAAACAGCATCATCAAGACCAAGGAACCCACCAGACAGGTCAGGGATAAAGTTGTGGAAAAGTTTTAAAGCAGGATTAGGTTAAAAAAAAAAATCCCAAGCTTTTAACATCTCACAGAGCACTGTTTAACCACTTCAGCCCCGGAAGAATTTACCCCCTTCCTGACCAGAGCACTTTTTGCGATTCGGCACTGCGTCGATTTAACTGACAATTGCGCGGTCGTGCGACGTGGCTCCCAAACAAAATTGATGTCCTTTTTTTCCCACAAATAGAGCTTTCTTTTGGTGGTATTTGATCACCCCTGCGGTTTTTATTTTTTGCGCTATAAACAAAAATAGAGCGACAATTTTGAAAAAAACGCATTATTTTTTACTTTTTGCTTTAATAAATATCCCCCAAAAATATATTAAAATTTTTTTTTTCCCTCGGTTTAGGCCGATACGTATACTTCTATTTATTTTTGATAAAAAAATTGCAATAAGCGATTATTGATCGGTTTGCGCAAAAGTTATAGCATTTACAAAATAGGGGATAGTTTTATGGCATTTTTATTAATAATTTTTTTTTTTCTAAATGGCAGCGATCAGCGATTTTTATTGTGACTGCGACATTATGGCGGACAGATCGGACATTTTTGACACAACTTTGGGACCATTGCCATTTATACAGCAATCAGTGCTAACAAAAAATTCACTGATTACTGTGTAAATGACACTGGCAGTGAAGGGGTTAACCACTAGGGGGCGGGGAGGGGTTAAGTATGTCCTAAGCAATGTTTCTAACTGTCAGGGGGATGGGCTGTGTGTGTGATGTCACTGTTCTCTGCTTCGATTACGGAGCAGAGAACAGTGACGCTGTCACTAGGCAGAACGGGGAGATGCTTGTTTACGTTAGCATCTCCCCGTTCTTCCTCCCCGTGAGGCAATCGTGGGTATCCCTGCGGCGATTGAGTCCGCGGGACCCGCGAGCTGACTCACGGAGCTTGCCACAGGCGCGCGTGCGCGCTGACCGCCTCTTAAAGGGGAACGTACAGGTACGTGGTTTTGCCTGTACGTGCCCTTCTGCCGCAGTATATCTGCGTGAGGCGGTTGGTAAGCAGTTAAGCCATCATCCAAAAATGGAAAGCGTATGGCACAACTGCAGACCTACCAAAACATGGCCATCCACCTAAACTGACAGGCCGGGCAAGGAGAGCATTAATCAGAGAAGCAGCCAAGAGGCCCATGGTAACTCTGAAGGAGCTGCAGAGATCCACAGCTCAGGTGGGAATATCTGTCCACAGAGCAACTATTGGTTATGCACTCCACAAATCTGGCTTTTATGGAAGAGTGGCAAGAAGAAAGCCATTGTTGAAAGAAAGCCATAAGAAGTCCTGTTTGCAGTTTGCAAGAAGCCATGTGGGGGAGACAGTAGATATATGGAAGAAGGTGCTCTGGTCAGATGAGACCAAAATGGAACTTTTTGGCCTAAAAGCAAAGCGCTATGTGTGGCGTAAAACTAACACTGAACATCACCCTGAACACACCAACCCTCCGTGAAATGTGGTAGTGGCAGCATCATGTTGTGGGGATGCTTTTCTTCAGTAGGGACAGGGAAGCTGGTCAGAGTTGATGGGAAGATGGATGGAACCTAATAAACCTGGTATAGTCTGCAAAAGACTTAAGACTGGGGCGTAGGATCAGCTTCCAGTAGGACAATGACTCTACAGATACAGCCAGAGCTACAATGAAATGGTTTAGACCAAAGAATATTCATGCGTGAGAATGGCCAAGTCAAGGTCCAGACCTAAATCCAATTGAGAATCTGTGGCAGGACTTGAAAATTACACTTGGTCAGGTACTGTCAGAATCCAGAGGATTACCGTGTGAGCAGGGAGACACAGGCTGGCTGCGATGATGGCTGGAACTGACCTCTGTGATCCAACAGCATTGTGCCAAGTTTGTCAAAACGCATGAGCGCGAAACATGTAAGCTACGGCAACTTTTCAGCTTGCAGTCTACCACCACACACAGGGTTCTTGCTTCCCGAATAGTGCTGACGTCATCTCGCGTGCCTGGCTCCAGTGGCTTGGCCTCTCCTGCTCCATCCTCCAGCGGTTTCAAGCACACTACACCCCAAACAGCTTGGCACAATGCTGCTGGATCACAGAGGTCAGTTCCAGCCATCATCGCAGCCAGCCTGTGTCTTCCTGCTCACACAGTAATCCTCTGGATTCTGACAGCACCTGACCTCACGTCAGAAGTAAGAGGTGGTCCATTACCCCATTTTCTTCAATCAGGACAATACTGTTTCTCACACGCTTTGGAATGATCTTTCTCCATGTGTGAATGACGAGCCCCCTTGAAAGCATTTATCCCCTTCTCATCCAGACATTATGGTGGTACCGTTTTTATTATAATACAGTTACATAGCTATATGCTTATTATTATCTGCTGCAGTTTGTACCAGCACTAACAGCCTTGTGTAATTTGCTGGGTAACTGTCTACAGTGCAATAAACTAATTTTGAATCCAGTCCATGGTTCATCTCTCTCTCTCTCTCTATATATAATTTTGGCTCCTACCCATAGAGCACTGCTTTTTTGTCTTTTTGATTTCTGTTCCCCATTTCTCCAGTGGTTGTCAGTTGCACTGGGTAACAGTTTTATCCATATATATCCACTTATGACTGACAGTTTCTAGCGCTTCAGGAACTTGTTGTTTGACAAGTAGACAAGGACAGTCCAAAGAAGGGTTGGTAACAAGCCAGTTCGATAACTGTAATTCCTTGGGTTTCAAATCGGGTCAGGTGATATGGGTGTCACTAAAGACCGGTCCAGTCAGCACTGTTTCCTAGTAAGGATGAGCCTTAATTAGCACATTTGGTACACAACCACTGGTGTGTGTGCCCCTCTATGAGCAGCCAAATGGTACATGCTGAACAGTAGGAGTGGTTTAAGAGGTGCGTGATTTAGGTTTCAATCATACGACCACTCTGGGCCATACACCAACAAGAATAAACCTAAATGTCAGTTTACATCCAGCAGCCCTGGACGCAAACTCTCTGTGACCAAGGCCGCTTATCTGTCTCTAATCGCATTTAACACCTCAGATGGCCATTTACATGCAGACAGCCTGTCATTAATTTGTACAGGCTCAGCATCTGCAGCTAACTGCAAACAACTGTGGAGCCCTACAAAGATTAATGCTCATTCCTGTTGTTGTACAGGCCAAAATGATCATATGAAGTCTAAATCCCATGCCCACTTTCAGCCCATTTGCACAAAATCTGCCCTAATTACTGTACTACAACCAAGAGTCTAATAGACACATATAAACCACAGCACAAAAGTTCATTTTCAAAAATGTTAATATTCCAATACTTGCTTTTTTAGCTTTTTTTTAGCACACAGAATATAGGGCTAACATTGTCTGATTAGAGGATTAGGTAAATATATCTCCATTCTCAAATCCCCTAGATAAAAACGAGCAGTTGACTCATGCAGTGCGGCCACAGCCCCATTGCATGGGGAAATTTTTTTTGCACAGAGTGGCTTTAAAGCAGTATTAACAGTATTAACAGAAGTATTAAAAGCATTCATCCTCTGATACCCCCTTCCCCCTCATAATCTTATGGTGTACGGGTTAATAGAGCCAAGGGACCTATCATATGTACTAATCAATTGTGCCAGCTATGCCTCCATTCATAGAAGCTCTACTAAACTAAATGAAAGGGGATCTATGAATTCAAGGAGGTGGACCTTTCATTCATTGGCCCATCCTTCATTCATAGATTGCTTTTCATTCAGGACTGGAAGTGAAGGGGAATCAAAAATCCCCTTTTGCTGTATCACCAGGGTAATGCATCATGTGGTAAAGAGAACCAAACATGGCAGAAAATGCACCACATAAATGTCTTCATAATACTGTCCTATCAGTAAAACAGGTGGAAACATGGGCCAGCTTGTTGAATGCAATGTTTCATTCTAAGCTGTCAACCAATTCATTGTGAATGGCTTTGAAATCTAATCTTATTAATATTTGCAGCAAACATTTTACATATGCATTGTTTTTTTTATTACTTTGTGTTTGGAGCCTGAAAAAGAAAAATAATGAAAAAAAAATAGAAAAAAACATACACAGTGGTGTTTTGCAGCTTGTAATTTCATAAGCTCTTCTTTTTTTTCATGAACTTGGAAGCTCGATAAGTGAAGGAAAAACAATGGAACATTTAATTACGCTTGTCTGTGTGTGAAATGGGAGATACATTGCAGGAAATTAACTAAACAGGACAGTGATGGGGAGGTAATGTGAATGCATTACATAGAAAGACAACTCATTTGAAATAAAAAACGTTTTATTCCTTGATAAGCGTTAAACTCGCGGCTGGAACGTACATCCCTCCCCCACATATTAGTCTCTGCATTTCCTTATTGAAGAGGCTATTTTTCAAAGTCTCCGTAGTGCGGTCCTTGCATGAGAAATAGGGAGGCTTGGAGAAAGTAGGAACATGGGGCTAGTATTATTAAAGAGTGTGAACAGCTGGCGGGCCTGAGTTAATGTCGATTCACATGAAAAGTCTTTTAGAAATTTTAGCTTTTATCTCCCAGAAAACCCACAGGAGAGATTTAAGCTTTTTTTTTTTTCAATGCGAAATCTAGTGCTAAATAAGATTGTGCAGATAAAGTGACTTGCAGCGTCTTATTTATGGAAGAATAAAGCACACAGAGGCTCATACATAAAAATTCATAGAACGGAAAATGGAGCAGAGGGGTTGCTAGTAGCTACTAGATAGACTTAGGATGTAATTGTGAAAGTATATTTTTTAAATTTGTATGGGCAGCCCTCTTTGTACCCCAGTTTTTTTTTTAATTCTGCATACTGGGCATTTAGCCCCCGTGCCTGAGATTCTGGCATTTCTGAATGGGCAAAATCATAGGTACATAAACCAGACCCACTGCCAGCAGACTGTAAAACTCTATGTAAGGCTGAAAAATGTGGTGTCTGGACAGGGGTTGAATGGTGCACAAAGTGGTAGTAACATTTAGGGCCATATGTGCCCAGAGATAAATGCCCAGAACAGAGACATTTTGCATCATGGGCATATATGTAGCACACTTCCAGATAGGCTGCTAGTGAGGGTTAGGCAAAATTAGTTCTTTTGTCTCTGCTGTAAATTGCAGAACAGCATGTGTTTGCTTGGGTCTGCTCTGGGATATGTGGGCTGCAAGTTTGTTTCCTTCCCCCTGTCTTCTGGAGGCTACCAGGTGACAGGGGGAAGCAATCAGACAAGCAGACTGAATATTTATACAGCCTCAACAAACCCCTGGGGGAGGGTGCCCAGACGGTGGCTGGGAGGGTGTATAATTAACCCCGGAGCCTGGGAGAGCAGTTTTCTTCTAGCTAAGGAGTCTGCTATTCTCATTAAGGTCCCAGCTATGCATGGCTTGGCAGGCCTATCCTATTGCAAATCCCTTTTGGAGCTAAGAGAGTGGGGTTTTACTAGGAATCTGGTCTTGAAGTTTTACAGAAGAGTCTGTCTGCCTGAGTCTGAGGTAGACATCAAAACCCTGCGGACACTGTGAGTACAGATCTAAGGGAGAGGGATCCTAATGACTGTTGCTGTTGTTAACCTCCGCTGTAGTAAGTTTAGGACTTGCCTGGCCTGGAACATTGCTTATGGTGTCCCAGTGCTGTCCACTTCATGTCCTACTGCTTCATGGACTCTTCTGAGAAGTAGCTACAAAGGGAAGAGTGTCCTCATATCCCTGTCCAGTGTTCTGAAGTGATGCACAGTTTACCTAAACCCAATCCAAGTTAATCTGCAATCAATTTGGAAAAGTCAACACCTAGATTGTTTACTGAGCCAGAAGAGTGAATGTTGCTGTTTTCCTGGCTGCCGCTGCACTAGTGGGAAGAGAACCTGAGACACAAATCAGCGGCCCTTGCGGAGGTAGCGCTACACATACAGAGCTAAACTTTCTTAGTACTGGGTACACTGTCCAACCTCATCAGCTTTCAGCCTGACTTTAACACGCTGGATGCTGCGGGACCGGATGGTGCACCTGTGTCTTCTGCCTGGAAAAAAAACATGGGATTGGCCACACACAGCCTAAATGTGTACATGTGACTTAAGGGGTTAGAGTACAGCCTCAGTCAACCCCTGGGTGAGTGTATAAATAGCCCCGGAGCCTGGGAGAACAGTTTTCTTCCAGCTAAGGAGTCTGCTATTCTCATTAATGTCCCAGCTGTGCATGGCTTGGCAGGCCTATCCTATTGCAAATCCCTTTTGGAACTAAGAGAGTGGGGCTCTACTGGGAATCTGGTTTTGAAGTTTTACAGAAGAGTCTGTCTGCCTGAGTCTGAGGTAGACATCAAAACCCTGGGGACACTGTGAGTACAGACCAAAGGGAAAGGGATCCTAATGACTGTTGCTGTTGTTAACCTCCGCTGTAGTAAGTTTAGGGCTTGCCTGGCCTGGAACATTGCTTATGCTGTCCCAGTGCTGTCCACTTCATGTCCTACTGCTTCATGGACTCTTCTGAAAAGTAGCTACAAAGGGAAGAGTGTCCTCATATCCCTGCTCAGTGTTCTGAAGTATTCCACAGTTTACCTAAACCCAATCCAAGTTAATCTGCAATAAATTTGGAAAAGTCAACACCTAGATTGTTTACTGAGCCAGAAGAGTGAATGTTGCTGTTTGCCTGGCTGCTGCTGCACTAGTGGGAAGAGAACCTGAGACACAAATCAGCGGCCCTTGCGGGGGTAGCGCTACACATACAGAGCTAAACTTTATTAGTACTGGGTACACTGTCCAACCTCATCAGCTTTCAATCTGACTTTAACAGGCTGGATGCTGTGGGAATGGATGGCGCACCTGTGTCTTCTGCCTGGACAAAAACCATGGGATTGGCCACACACAACCTAAATGTGTACATGTGACCTAAGGGGTTAGAGTGCATGGGACATTTATGTTTTGCTCCTGACATTAAATTACAGTGTTATAAGGTTGAAACTCTTTTTGGCCATCTGTATTCCATTGGGGAAATTTTCCTTTACTACTTCTTCTGTAGACATATAAGTGAGAAGAAATCTCTCCAAAGTGAAGGAAATCCTCTCTTTGACAGTTGTCACCACAATCAGTGTTCCCATTGGAAGATTTTCCTTCACCTCCTGTTCTGATGACAACTCAAAACTTTATATTTTCCCTCATTGTCACTTCTGGGGAAACCAGAACAAATAGAGATGGTAAACCTCCCCAGCAGGGACACAGACTTTGGTTAAAAAAACCTGACAGATGTTCTAACCCTTAAGCCGCGTACATACGAGCGGAATGTCCGACAGAAAAAGTCAGACGGAAGCTTTTCATCATCAATTCCGATCGTGTGTATGCCTCATCGGACTTTTTTTTTTTGAAAATTCTGACGGACCTAGAAATGGAACATATTCTAAATATTTCCGACGGAACCAATTCCTATCGGGAAAACCGTTCGTCTGTATGCTGTTCCGACGGACCAAAAATGATACGTGCTCTGAAGAAAGTACGAGACGGAAGCTATTGGCTACTGGCTATTGAACTTCGTTTTTCTAGTCACGTTGTATGTGTTGTACACCACCTCGTTCTGGTCAGTCGGACTTTGGTGTGACCATGTGTATGCAAGACCGATTGAGCAGAATTCCGTCGGAGTTCTGTTGGAGGAACCTTCGGAGTTTATTCCGATGGCAAAACCGGTCATGTGTACGTGGCATAACACTCAAAAACAGTTTGGGCTTTAGATATGTTTTATTTGGTAAAGCATTTTTGATGTGGAAGCAGTGCTTTAGTTGAAGCTTATGGAAGAGAGTCTGCTTGCAGTTGTTTTTGCCATATGTTGCATTGTTCCTTCACACATGTCAGTGTGAATCAATGTCACACACATTCCAAGTTACCCTCAAATATATCTCAATGTGACCTTGAATTAATATCAGACTGATCTCACATTATTCTCAAATATAAGATATTTTCTGAGGTTGTCTTGCTCCTGTAAGCCCAAGTAAACTAGTTCCAACCACACACTTACCCCAGAGTTTGTCACACTTTGCCTTGAATCCAACACTCAATGCCTCCATAATTTTAACATCCCCTTTTTAAAAAAAAACCTTTATTCTATTTTTCACAATTAACCCCTTTAATCCATGAATCTCACTATCCCTACCCTTCCATAACCCCATGTCTAACACCAGCAAAGGTCAATTCCACACATTTAATTTCCCCTATCTAGTAAATCCGTCCTGCTAACCTACTGCCTGTCATCATCTCAATCAGCTCAGAACCAGTCTTTTTTTTATATTTATATTTTATTGAGGTTTGTCAAAAGTAACAAAAAGGAATCCAACAAAAGGAGAAAAAGCAAAGGGAAAAGATAAATGCGGTTTCAATAAAAGCAAGACGATCTGGTTCATATAGCCAAAAGACCACATTTGTGGACTACGTGTACAATAGGAAAGAATTTCAGATAAGGAATATTGATTGAAAATAATAGGTATCTCACTAGGAAGCACGGATGGGGAACCTTAATATTCCTACTAAGTAGGCTTTAGCCCTTTACAAGTATCCACCCTATCCATGTACCGTAGTTTTAGCGGCGCTATTCGGCTGCTAGCAGGGCGGTTTTAACCCCCGCTAGCATCCAAAAAAGGGTTAAAAAAGGGTTAAAACTGCCTGTAAAGCGCCTCAGTGTGAAAGTGCTCTAACTGTTTTTAATAGGACTTATTATATAGTTACATAGTTGGTAAGGCTGAATAAAGACGCCAGTCCATCCAGTTCAACCTGTGTGAGTTAATTTGATGGATCTAAATTAAAGTAGTATTAAAACCAAAACCAGAATTGTAATATGTTGCAGCTTACCCATCATTAGATGTGGTTGATGAATTAGATTTCTTTTTTTTTAGTCTTTTCCTCCTCTGTTTTTTTTATCTGGTTATCAGGACAACGCACCTCCTGTATTAGATGAAGGAGCACAGGGGGCACAGCTGACAGCAGTATTGTCACTCTGGTGGGAGAGTAGTGTTAAATGTACTGGCAGATTTAAATACTGAAGCCAAACTCCAGCTAATACTTTATAATCAATCACAGCAAACAGTTTTTTTCCTTCGGGGATAAAGGTTTTATATAACTGAATAAAAGCTGATCATTTTAAGCACTCATTCCAGTCTTAAATGGTTTTTCTCATCCCTGTAAACTGATACATCTGGAAGAGAGCTTGTGCTTTTGAAAAAAACAGACTTACTGGCTTGGTCACCAGATGAAAATAGAAAAAAGAAAGCCTAAAAAAGAAAACTAATACAGCCATCACATCTAAGGATTGGTAAGCTGCACCATATACAATGTTTGCTTTTGGGTTAATTGCTGCTTTTAGGGACAGTATACTAGACTTGCTGTAAAATATTATTAAATAAGAAATACAGAATGCATATCTAATAAGCAAATAAAGTATGTCTTTGCAATGTATGTATACCTTATAATTAAAAAAAGCAAACAACAAGTTGTAAAGATTATTTATTTTAAGCCGATAACACTCACATACATATGTAAACTTTATAAAGGACTTTGAATTCCCTTTAAAAATGCATGTCTTCTTGATAATCCTTAAATAATGTACTACCAGATTTATGGCACATCAGCAGCACACCTGAGCCTTGAGCAGCAGTATTACAAATCAGTTCAATTCTCCCTCCACTCATTCACGCCCACAGTTATCAAAGCAGATGAGCCCTATTCTGTTGGACTAATTATGTACACTGATACATTATGAACACACATCATTTCCTCCTCTTACTGCCGTGCTATCATTACAAGGCGTATGCGTATAATTAATTTAGCATGCGTTCTGCTGCTACATTTTATTTATATCCCATAACACCATCATGATTTTAAACTGTCTTTCCTCATTTCCCAGATTACCAGCAGGTGGGCAGAAGTAAGATCTGACTGTTCGGCCATCTTGCTATAAACCATATGTCTGCAGAAATAAACCCAGCCCATAATATTCAGTGGCTCATTACAGATATGGGAATGGAATTATTTGTGCAATATGTAACGGTTTCATACTTTGTAACCAATTACGCATTACTTCTCCCGATGAAAGACGAGCCAAGCCAATGAGATTTTATGCCAAGCCATTAAGCATCTGGTTAACATTTGAATGTAAGATTTCATATTTGCAATAACAGTCAAGAAGTCTCCCTTTCGGAATTGAGCAAGTAAAGTAATAATGAGCTGGCACAACTCTTGGAAGGTTGTATTTCATATCATACAGGGAAGCAGTTTTAGATTTCTGCTTTTTCAACAACCTATAACTCTACGTTTTACTAATTAAATGCTTGTACCGTTTTAAAATATCTTTTTACAGAAATAATGGAATCTCCACCAGGCCCATTGAGGTGCTAAAGAGGTTCAAGGTGCAGAGTCTATTGGAACCACAATTCCATAAGAGCACCCTTCAAGCAGTGATGGGCTTGACTGCAGATGGCTCTCAGGTTGCAGCCCTCAGATATACCTGGACTGGCAACAGTTGGCAGAAATAAAGCATAGTAAAGAATTGGGATCCGGACAACAACTTGCGACCACTCATGACACAGCTTATGGCTAGGTGCGCTGCTTGGCGTTCCCTTCCTCTGACCCCTGTTGGCAGAGTCAATTTACTAAAAATGATTTACCTTCCCAAGTATCTCTACTTCTTCCGTAATACACCCATACACATCCCTAGGACTTTCTTCTGAAGGCTGGAGAGTCTGCTGATACAATTTGTCTGGGCTGGGAGGCCACCCAGGGTGGCCAAGCAGATCTTATATCTCCCGCTATCAGGGGGGGGGGGTCTGGCACTGACAAACTTTCAAATTTACTATTGGGCAGCTGTTCTGGTCACGTTTCGGTGGTGGTTCTCCCAGCCCACACAGAATCCGGTGGTCACTCTCGAGGCAGCCATTCTGGGCTCCTTTGCTGCCCTGAGCAATCTCCCATTTCGCGGACTCAGGGCCAATTCGTCCATGACAACTCTGATGCGAACCACTGTGAGGGTCTGGCAGGAGGCTAGGAAAATATATCGACAGCCCAATCATATTTCACCTCACATGCCCCTATGGGGTAACCCTATGCTCCCTCACTTTTACAGTATACCTGACCCCTCTCTCTGGGCGAAAAAGGGAATCCTTACATTAAAACATGTGGTTAAAGATGGTAGGCTTATGACTTTCCAAGCTCTGAGGCAATCCTTCGGTATTCCGTCCACCTTCCAATTTAGGTACTGGCAGCTGAAACACGCCTTTGAAGCGCAGTTCCCTGCCCCCCTCATTCTGGAACCAGATTCCATTGAATGGCTCTTGACTTCCAGTGTGATGGGGAAGCCTCTCTCAACACTATATCTTTATCTTACAGTGGAGTATGATGCCAAATTAACTAAAACCTGTGAAAAGTGGAGGGTTGATATTCCCTCCTTGGACGAGGAGGAATGGAAGGAGTGTTTAATCTCCTACATTCCCTCCATGATCGCTGCAAAAGACAGGTTCATACAATTTAAGTTCCTACATAGAGCGTATTTCACCCCACAGAGACTGGCACGCATTTACCACCAAAGAGACCCTAATTGTCAGAGATGCAGACAGGAGGTGGGCACGTTTTGGCACATGATCTGGTCTTGTCCCAAAATCCGACCCTTTTGGTCAGCAGTTGCCTCCACACTGAGCAAAGTCATAGGCTCAAACTTACTGGTGGATCCCCAAATACTAGTGCTCAGTCATCTTGAGGATGTTGAAGGAGATAGGAATACTAAACTAACCTTCATATTGTACTACGCTAGGCGGGAAATTTTACTGGGATGGAAACTAGAAGATCTTCCTACCCTGGCCTCGTGGAAAAGATCGGTGAATATGGTACTCCCCCTATATAGACTGACGTATGAAAGTAGGCAATGTCCGGGGAAGTTCGATAAAATCTGGTCCTCATGGGTGGACGCCTCCGGGGTCCCTGAACCCCCTACCCCATAATTAGGAAGTGAAGCATAATGGAGGACATCCTACTTTTCAGGACTATATTTTTTATGCCAGTTCCCCTTCATTACTTTCCTTCCCGCCCCCCCCCTCCCCCCCCCTTTTTTTCTTCCCCCCCTTTCTTTTCTCCCCCCCCCCTTTTATTTCTGACGGATCTTGACTCAAACTTGTCTTGCATACACACGGTCGCACAAATGTTGACGGAAATTCCGATCGCCAAGAACGCGGTGACTGGCAACACATATACGACGAGCCGAGAAAAATTAAGTTCAATAGCCAGTGCGGCTCTTCTGCTTGATTCCAAGAATGCGTGGAATTTTATGCGTCGGAATTGTGTAAGCACGATCAGAATTTACGAAAAAAAATCCAGCTCTCAAATTTATGTTGTCGGAAATTCCAACAACAAATGTCCAATGGAGCCTACACACGGTCGGAATTTCCAACAACAAGCTCACATCGAACATTTGTTGTTGTAAATTCCGACCGTGTGTACGCTGCATAAGAGGTCTTTCCTTTTCCTGTTGAATTGTGCAACAAGTGGTTGTAAACCTAAGTCATGGAATCTGAGCAAAGCACATACAGTATATCTGTAGAGTTTACTTATCGCTCTCCAAAGCCTGGTTCACGCTGCGACATATAAAGTCACATGACAAATCAAAACACATTAATTTCAATGAGTGCCATCTTAATCAATGTGATTCAAGTCGCATTGACAAAAAAGGTTCCTGCACTATTTTCTTGCCATAGACTGCAAACCCCCCATGGTGGTGGCACACCAGGGCCCACTAGCAAGTGCAACCTTTGCGACCCTGGTAGTTCCACTACTGGAGCACACTGATCCTGCAGAGACTCTGTAACAGAAACAGCTGAGGACAGCAGCACAGATCAGTTCAAGACAGAAGCCTGTGACAATATACTTAGATACATATGAACTGTATAAAATTTTTAGATCAGTTCAAGACAGAAGCCTGTGACAATATACTTATATAAATATGAACTGTATAATATATTTATTACAGATAGGTACCACTTAACCTACCAGCATGTCTTGGTAATGCAGGAGGAAACCCATGCAAGTGACAACCCTAGTGCTGCTAGTTGGAAGCGCTAACCACTTAGCTACTGTCCTGCATATATAATTAGAAAAGTCATCAGAATACATTACTTGTGTGCTAGGTTGGGATATGACAAATATTACGACAAAGCAACAGTGCATTTGAATGTGAAGGGTACTTGTGGTAAGGAAAAGACAAATTAGGGTCATATGACCACAGAAGGACCGCCGCCTGCTACAGGAGATTTCTTCAATCTAGCAGAAAGGTACTTTAGTTTAGTTCAAAAGGAGGAAGATACTTCCATTTATCAGCTTACACAGTTGACAAGTTTTCATTATTATTAGTCCACCTTTAGAAATGTTTTCTTACATTTGGAAGATTGTAGTATTAACTGCACTCCAGTTATTTGTTAAGGAAGAACTCCAACCAAAATACCATCAAGAATATTTTCCTTTCCTTTTTCCAAAAGCAATAGAAAGTCCAACAATTGACAGTTGTCCCTGAAACAAGTATCCACATTGAAACTTTTCCCGTCTATTGGTTTTTCTCACTATCTGTCAAGAGACAATGATTTACCATAAGAAATAGTGAGGGCCAGAACTGGGCAGGAGAGGCAGCCACCCTGGGAACAATGATGGGATGGGTGGGCCCTCACTGAATGCTCCAGACAGGGCCTTGGATTCATGTCTTCTCTTAGAGTTACTGCTGTCACACCTTGCTCTAACATGCCCAATATCTGTTCCATCCACTCACAGCTGACACGAAAAACACACTGTGCATGTGTGACTTTCTTCTAGCTGCTGGAAAGCAAGCAATTGGCCCCACATATGCATAGCACACTCAATGCCAACCACAGGCAGCTGGAGCAAAGAGGAAGAGAATAAGTGCAGGGTGATACACCCATTTTAAGCCACGCAATAGCAGTATCCTTGCCCAGGTAGCTGGATAAACTTGTCTCGGTACTGGTGAAGGCAGGTCTGAACATCAAGAACACAGACAACAATAAAAATTGACATACATTTCCCTTATTCCACCTGCAAAGTCCCTCAAATGCCCCGTGAGCCTGCCAATGAAGTCCTGTTGATGTGACTACATGTTATGGCGAGACAGCGATGCTGCACTGCCTCTAAATTCAGAACAGTCACATGTAACCTACATGTCATATAGGCTGTGCCTGCAATACCATCAGATGAGAAGATGTTACAGGAGGCATGAATATCTCATTGTTACTGCTGATCAAGAAGATCGAGAAGCACCTGGCCACACCTAGTCCTGCCCACTGTTTCCTTGATTGACAGCACTTCCTTTGCTGCTGAAACCCTCCCAAAGTGAGTTGCAGTGTCTGAGAGGGGGAACGTGTGAGACCAAAATGAAGGAGGATTTGGCTTAGTCAGGGGAGGTAGAGGAAGTTTTTTTTTTTTTTAACTTATTCAAACTGTCATATAACACCCTTTAGATGTAATCTACTGGTTGCATGTCCTTTTATATACATATATAACAGGGCCATCCTATTTTCAAATGTCATTTTGGTTTTAAGATAATGCATTGTGTGTGAAATAAAACAAAAATACATTTAATAGAAATCAAATATTCTGTCTTCATCAGTAAACTGTTAGAAGAGGACCTTGGCACTCACAGTTCCTGTCCCTAGGGAGCAGTGTTAGGCTGCAAATAGCATGGAAGCAATGGGTCTGTTGGACCAGGAGGAAGAATGCTCTGGGTCACAAGTAAATATTTAGGAGGTTTCCTGGCAGGATTATTAAGTAGCCAGTTTGTAGGGTGGGCAGACCTAAAATCAGGTTTAGTTTGGCTTTTAATAAACCATAATTCTAAATGCCATTAAATCTAAACAAAAATACTTTTGAAAGTGATTTAAATTTACAGAATATTTGTAGAAGGAATTATATCTGTACAGAGATAGTTCACATATATGTCCTTTTACTGTGCAGGCAGTTGTGCTAGGATAGCTCTAATTTTAGGCTAAAGGAGGCTTAAGAATGACAGTTGGCAGTATTTGT
The DNA here is from genome assembly GCF_042186555.1 of Aquarana catesbeiana. Classification (NCBI taxonomy): domain Eukaryota; kingdom Metazoa; phylum Chordata; class Amphibia; order Anura; family Ranidae; genus Aquarana; species Aquarana catesbeiana. Next base: position 141,139,683 of record NC_133329.1, on the reverse strand, counting down.
ATCTGAGAATAGGATGTCAGCTGCATGTTAATAACATTCCACTGTCAACTGTACTAACTTCATTTTAAATATATTCATTCTTGGGGGTTGAATATCTAAAGTTGTAATAAACCCTGAGTGCATAGATGTTCTTTCATTTTAGCTCCATGTCACTAGCTGTAATTATAAAATTATAAAGTTATTTTCTTGCATTTTCACCAAGCGTTTATGACCTTCTGTGCTATCTGTGTGTGTTGTCACATACAGGTGTAGTCCTGGCTAGGAGTGTGAACATCAGGGTGGCTCTAGAACAGTGGTTCTCAACCTTCTAGTGCTGTGACCCCTTGATAAAATTTCCCAAGTTGTGGTGACCCCTAACAGTAAAATTATTATCGTAGCATGGGTTGTCAGCACCCAAGGCACGGACATTTAGCACTCCCTGAGTCCCTTCCACTCATACAGTATTAAAACCCCTTATGGTACATTTTAGGATGTACCACTCCTTCTCTGTGTTCTTCTTTATTTCCCTTTTATCCCTCTCTATCCTAATTTCTTGTTTTTTTCCCCATCCCTCTCTCTACCCATCTTTCTTGTTCTTCCTCTTATTCTTTCTCCCCCTTTTTCATTTGTTCTTCCCCCTCTTTTCCTCTCTCTTCCATGTATTCTCTATTTTTAATCCTTCTCTTACTTCTTGGTGGGGGAATGGCATGAGTGGCAGTGCTGGCAGGGAGTTGGGATGAGTGGCAGTGCTGGTGGGGGGGTGGGATCAGTGGCAGTGCTGGTGGGGGTGGGATCAGTGGCAGTGCTGGTGGGGGTGGGATCAGTGGCAGTGCTGGGGGGAGTTCTGATCAGCCAACTTAGGTGCTCTTGATCAAGGTCATCTGCTGATATGAGAACTGTAGTGGGGACTTTTAATGGCAACTCTAATCACAGGTAGTGTTACTCACTGTGTCTCCAGCTCTGAGGTGTCTTGCAACAGTGACACCTATGCCGAAATCAGGAGATAGGGTCTCCTCCAGCCCCTCCCACTTCACATTCCTCACCAGTCAGCTGACCTCTGGCCCCCCACCCATGCCGTGAACTGAATGGGCTGCTGCGAAGAATCTGAGTGGGGGGCTGTGGGCTCCAGGGACAGCTCTGCTCTGTGACTGCGCAAAGGCTTGGAGAGCGGTGTGGGCTTCAGGAACAGCCCAGGATTTTGTGACCCCTGGGAAATCATCATTCGACCCCCGAGGGGGTCCCGACCCCCAGGTTGAGAACCACTGCTCTAGAAGATCTAGCAAGGAAGCATGAATGTGAGGTATGCTTCTTAATTTTATATTTACAGCTGAGGGACAGTATGATTGTCAACACAAACAGGTTCACATTACCATTTTACAATTTATGTAATAGATTTTTATTGATAGTCTGCACTTAAGGAAGAATCCTATTTTATCCAAAATCTGTTTTGCCTACCTATTTTGGCCTGGTACTCAAGCTACTGGACCAGCATGACAATCAGAAAACAGAATTTCCAAAGGCAGGTGCCAGCAATAGTAACCTACATTTTCCTCTTTGTACCAATTTTCTTTACTATATTGCTGGTAACTGTGCTGATTATAATCATCTTGATGACACCCGGTGTAAGTAACTGGTAACTCATGAGCTTATTTCAGTATAAATTAGCTGTGAACTCTATGCCAGCAATATATTTCAAAAGACATGTAGAACAATCACCTTAAAGATATCAGCATGACCTTGCTGAAATGCCAAGGGCAAGTATGGTCATTTTTATTGATGTCAGCATTCAGTGGCATTCGCACACACACACACACAAAAATACTAAAACAAATAATTGCACAACTATGTTCCAAAGACCACAAAGTGATGAGTTTATCACAAAACAATTTTCCATTTTGAAGTTCTTAAACAAAATTTTTTATGGGACAGTTCCTTAGATAAACATTTTAGTTATGTATGCTTGCAGGCTGTTATTTGTATTTGTACTGTGAAGTATCTCATGGGGATTTAGTTAAAACAAACTGGATAAGTAAATATTAGATGTCCTTAACAAAGCTGTGTGTATATTTTGTACTGTATGTGTACACTCAGTTTGTGCTTGATATAAGCTAATTAGGTTTTTGTTACTTAGAAAAAATTACAAAATACCTTTATCCTTGTATGCAGGTGCAGTTTGTCCTCCCATCTGTAGGTGGCACTGGGTCACAATACAGAGGGGAAGGAAGTTGAGGGGAACTTAGTTCCTCTGCAATAATATACTAATACCTGCGCCATTTTCTCATAGATCGTATAAACTGTGTGGGCATCATTTTCCCGTGGACCCATTTACTAATATAGCTCTATCTCACAATACAATCTATATGCTCGATTTGACGTACATATTTGTGTGCCTACTCAAACTCCTGACCAATATACACACATATGCATGTCCTACTAACCCTCATATTAATCTCATAATATACTAGATGGGCATTCCTATACATACAACTTATACAGTGCTCATAATTTTACATACCCTGGCAGAACTTATGATTTCTTGGCCATTTTTCAGAGAATAGGAATGATAACACAAAAACTTTTCTTTCACTCATGGTTAGTGTTTGGCTGAAGCCATTTATTATCAATCAACTGTGTTGACTCTTTTTAAATCATAATGATAACAGAAACAACCCAAATGACCCTGATCAAAAGTTTACACACCCCAGTTCTTAATACCGTGTATTGCCCCTTTAACATCAATGACAGTTTGAAGTCTTTTGTGGTATTTGTGGATGACGCTCTTTATTTTCTCAGATGGTAAAGCTGTCCATTCCTCTTGGCAAAAAGCCTCCAGTTCCTGTAAATTCTTGGGCTCTCTTGCATGAACTGCACGTTTGAGATCTCCCCAGAGTGGCTCAATGATATTGAAGTCAGGAGACTGAGATGGCCACTCCAGAACCTTCACTTTATTCTGCTGTAGCCAATGACGGGTCGACTTGGCCTTGTGTTTTGGATCATTGTCATGTTGGAATGTCCAAATACATCCCATGCGCAGCTTCCTGGCTGATGAATGCAAATATTCCTCCAGTATTTTTTGATAACATACTGCAATCATCTTGCCATCAATTTTGACCCAAGTTCCTGTGCCTTTATAGCTCACACATCCCCAAAAACATCAGTGACCCACTTCTGTACCTTTCATCATATGCCTTGTTGACTCCTCTCCAAATGCAGCGTTTATGGTTGTGGCCGAAAAGCTCAATTTTGGTCTCATCACTCCAAATGACTTTGTTACAGAAGGTTTGAGGTTTGTCTCTGTGCTGTTTGGCGTATTGTAAGCAGGATACTTTGTGGCATTTGCATAGTAATGGCTTTCTTCTGGTGACTCGACCATGCGGCCAGTGCTGTATCATGGCCTAGGCTGACAAGACCCAGGCCTAGGGTGGCAGTTTGCAGGGGGGGGCAAAAAAGCTGCCCCCTGCACCAAAACCCCCCCCTCCTCCTGAGTCCCGTTCTCGTGGCCGTCTCCAGCACAGATACTGCCTCCCGTGGCCGGCTTGCTGTAGCGCAGCACTTGTTAATATCATGGGCAGTGTGGATGTGCTTGGCTGAGGGGGGGAGCAGCTGGTGCCCCCATAGAATGGCCAGACCGTGTGGACGTAGTTTCACCTGGTGGAGGCGGAGCTTAACGCTCCGCCTACCCTCCTCCACGCGGCATCATTGCATTTGCTCCTGGGCCTGGGGCGGGTCCCTTTGTGATGATAGGAGGAGGAGCGAGAGAGAGAGGAGGACGATGGAAACCCCCAGGCAGCGGCTAGGACAGCAGCAGGTACAAATTGATGAGAGGGATATACATAGATTGAAGCAGGACAAATTGTAAAACATGTATACCCAGCAGCTTTAGTATTCTGAATCACAAATTGTATTTACACAGCAAATTATGCCACCAACAAAAATGCACTGAATGTGCTGGGACCATTGAGGAACCTGCAGGATTGCACTGATAGGCTTGGTGGCTTTGCAGAACAAATTGCTATAAATGGCAGTGTGTTGGAAATCATGTGCAACCCTAGGACACAGTCTGTGTTTGCTATGTGAAATGCCCAGTAATTACCCTAGGGACTAAGCAGCGCATTTCTGTTTTTACATTTTCTTAACAAAGTAAGTTAACAGTAAGAACAGTTAGGACATAATAAATCTCTAATGGCCTTTTAGGGGGTTAGCAGAGAGTAATACTGACTGTTACAGCTGAGCTGATGCTCTCCTCTAATCCAGTTCTGGAATATGGGTGGGTTGTCAACTTCCTCAAGTACAGCTCAAGACTGCTGGTCCTGCTTTGTATATGATGACATTGGTGAGGGGGACAGCCACACAGCCAGTGAAGAGGAGCAGCTTTAAGATCACAACAGACACTGAAGCTGGGTTTCAGTTGATTCTAACAGCTGTTTACATTAGAAGGCTGGCAGGAGTTGCAGGTTTAGTGCTTCTATTGTTAATTTAAGCCACGGTCCACACTGATGCGGCGTGGGATTCACAGTGATTCCTGTGCATTTCCCACACCACATTACCATTGCACTCCGTTCAAACTGCTGCAGGCATCTATGTTAAAATAATGACACCACAAAAGCTGTTTACAAAATGCAGTGCGATTGGCTGAATTGGATTGCATGGGTGTTCACACCCATGCAGTCTGATTCCAGAAAGGCAAAAAAAAGGTGCATGTACCTTTTTTGTGTGGGTGCAGTGCGAATTGAACCATACAAAATGAATGGGCTCAGATTGCACTATAAAGAACCGAATGTGATTTGAACAGGAATGCAGTGTGATTCCTCTCCGAATCTCTTGCGGTTCCCCACACCGGATCAGTCTGAACCTAGGCTAAAGGTCAATTTCAATAGAGTATCTGCAACATGCAGAGTGCATGTTTTTAATTGCTCCTTAAGAATATGTAAATGCCTTCATGTCCAATGTATGTGCATAATACAAGTACTTTTGGGCTGTCCTCACAAGGTGGTACTGTGGACAGTGCTGTGTCTTGGCCTAGGCCAACAGGGCCCATGCCTAGGTCGACACTTTGCAGGGAGGCGGCAAAAAAACGGAAGTGACTGACCAGACCGGGTGCACGTAATTTAACTGGCGGAGGCAGAGCCTAATGCCCTGCCTACCCTCCTCCACGTGGCATCCTTACATTGCATCTTCTCCCTGGCCCGGAGCAAAGAGAGGAAGAGGTGGAGTTCTAAAAGTAATAGGGGGAGCCTGAAGAGGAAAGGGTGTGGTTTACAGATTATAGGGTGGGTCTTAAATAGGAAGGGTGTGGCCTTGACAAGAAGGGTGGGTCGTATTTAAATTAGGGGGTGCATGAGTTTAGTCAGGCCTAGGGTAGCACAAAACCTAAATACACCACTGCCTATCTGTCTTCAAGTGCCGCCTTATTGTGCATCTTGAAACAGCCACACCACATGTTTTCAGAGAGTCCTGTATTTCACTTGAAGTTATTTGTGTGCTTTTCTTTGCATCCCGAACTATTTTCCTGGCAGTTGGGGATGGGATTTTAGTTGGTCTACCTGACCGTGGTTTGGTTTCAATAGAACCCCTCATTTTCCACTTCTTGATTAGAGTTTGAACACTGCTGATTGGCATTCTCAATTCCTTGGATATCTTTTTATATCCCTTTCCTGTTTTATACAGTTCAATTACCTTTTCCTGCAGATCCTTTGACAATTCTTTTGCTTTCCCCATGACTCAAAATCCAAAAACGTCAGTGCAGCACTGGATGAAAGATGCAAGGGTCTGTCAGGAGTCCAGAAACTCATTGACCTTTTATAAACACACTCTAATTAAAAGCAAACAGATCACAGGTGAGGATGGTTACCTTTAATAGCCATTCAAACCCCTTTGTGTCAACTTGTGTGCATGTTATCAGGGTATGTAAACTTTTGATCAGGGTCATTTGGATAGTTTCTGTTGTGATTAAACACTATCAAACACTAACCATGAGTGACAGAATTGTCTTTGTGTAATCATTCATATTCTCTGAAAAATGGCCAAGAAATCATAAATTCTGCCAGGGTATATAAACTTATGAGCACAACTGTATATTCACATAAGATTACCTTACATATTAACTCTTGTGCAATAAAAACCTCCAAATAAAATATGTAATTAATTGATAAATATATATATATATATATATATATATATATATATATATATATATATATATATATATATATATATATATATATATTGAAATACATCCAAATAACCAAAACTTATTAGAAAACCCCCTAATAATTGCTTAGAAAACAATTAAGATCAAAATCTCTGTTCAAGCCCTTAGGTACTAATGATCCAAGTTCATATATCCACCATGATTATTTCTGACTTAATGTCTTAATCATAATACTCCCTCTCCAATACTTTTTATACCTTTCTATCCCCCAAAATTGCATCCCAGCCGGATTTTTATTATAATGCGTTAAGAAATGTCTATAAAGATAATGTTCTTTCTTACCCTTTTTTATATGACATACATGTTCTTTTATTCTTTAATGCATAGCTTTTTTCGTTCTACCTACATATAACATGCCACATGGGCACTCCAGGACATAGACCACTCCTATTGTATTACATGATATAAAACCGTTGATGCTATATTTCTTTCCATTGCTTTTATTTATAAAAGTGTTCCTTCTTCTTCTATTGTTAGTGACTTCCTTGCAGTTATAGCATCTTCCACGTGCGTAAAAACCTTTACCATCAAAGAATGTGATCCTATTCTTTTTGGGAGGATCTACAATGTTTTTTTTTTACCAATTTGTCTCTTAGATTTTGAGACTTTTTATATATAAAATTGGGCTTTTCTGGTACTAAAGTTTGTAGGTATTTATCATTTTTTAATACATGCCAATATTTTTCACTATCCTTTCCACCTGCTTTTGTTATAATCTAAAATCATAGCTAATTGTGGTTCTCTATTGTTATGGGTACTCTTATCCTCCAATAGCTTTTCCCTATTGATTTTTGTCTGACTATATTACTATGTTCACAGTTGTACCCTTTATTTATAAACCTCTTAGCTATCTCCTCTGATTGTTTTTCACCTCCTCATTTGTACTATTCCTATTATATGTAAAAATTGTCCTTTAGGTACATTTATTAGCCATATCTTGTGATGACAGCTATTGTGCGGTATGTACGCATTTCTGTCAGTTTAAAAAAAAATATATTTTAGTTCTAATTTTGTTAGATTCTTTTACTAATTCTAAATCAAGAAAATGGATAGTTTTGTTGCTTTGTTCCCATGATAGTTTAATGTTTTTACCATTATTATTCATATTCTCAAGATGGATAACTAAGCAAGACTCACCCTGGAAAATGAAGATAAAGAAGATGTCCTGAAAAAAGGGAAACACAGGAAACACAGCACTAAGTAATGCCCTCTGAAATGATACATTTATTATGTATATATCTCCAGATATATCTCCAGAAGTAGGCCCCTTAAACGGTGACGTCACACGCCGGTCGTTTTGCTCAGCGTGGCGTGCTGGCTTGGAGCACATATAAAGGGCTGCATCTCTTCAATAGATTGCTGTCCAAGTTTTAAATGCAAATATTAGGCTTTTGTAAATGTGCTCTCTTTCCTTTTTTTACTGTTTATACCCCTAGATGCAGTTTTTGTCCCTGGCATTTATACGCAATTTTGGTTACATCTATTTGGATGTTCTTTCGACCAGTCGTCTGATGTGATTGTCCCTGTACATTAATTTACTATTTGATGCTTGACCTTGTCCTGCATTTTCAAGTTTGAAAGTATATCTGGATTGGTATGTATGATCTTCTCCTTCTGTGGATATTTTATTTTATGGGTTGTGCCTAATTGTTGGTATACTGCTTGTGTTGTATGGGTAAACTGTGAGAGACATATGTATATGTTTATGTATGTAGATAACAACTGGCCTTTTGTTGCTTCCATGTCCGCTGGGTAAGAGTTGGCTCTGTGATTCTGTATGCTCTTGACCTCCCTGTACCCATCTGGTGTTCTAGGTAAGTTACGGATTGTTACCTAACCCGGCAGTTTTTTGCTATTTTGTAAAATTATTGTAAATTTGTTTTTTTGTAACAAATTTTTCATTATTTGTGGTTGTTAGCATCACTGTTTCTTGTTTTTTTGATTCTTCTACAGTATCTTACTCCCTCAAATGTCTAAACTAGCTGACTATATGTTCATTCCTATTATGTATTAATATAATTTTGCTGCTGGTTGGCACTACTACTTGAACATTAGTTTAGCAGCAAAGAGGGAGTCTTGTGAAAATGTTTTATTAACTTTTGATTTTTAAGATATTTTATGATGAAAATTTTGTAATAAAGATTGTTTTGATTTTAAACACATTGTAATGTTCTTGTTGATACCAGGAAAGTCCATTTGCCCCAAATGCTTTCTCTGTTAACCCCCCTGGTGGTATTCCTGAGTGTGGCTCGGGGTGAGATTTCAGTACCATTAGCGGTAACCCTGAGCCACACTCGGGATCGCATCGCTGGATCCTAGAAGAGGTTACTTACATTGTCCCCGGGATCCCCCAATGTACTCCTGCTGTGTACGGCGGCCGGATCTTCCTCCCGATGCACTGTGTGCTCTGTGTGCCCTGGCTTCCATTCCCTGCGAGCGTCGCGACGCAGGGGGGTGGAACCAGTGGCAAATTCAAAATGTATAAAGCACATCACACTCTGATACATTGTAATCCTATTGGATTACATTACTAAATAAAATAAAATTGACCTTAGTTTGCCCCCCAGTGCTTTATCCAGTGCCCTTGCCTGCAGTTTTACTGTACTTTCTGTCTGGAAACTGCAGAACGACCATGGCATCAAAAAAGCGCGCCTCTACTTCAAAAGCGGCATGACCTGCTGGAAAACAGCGACAGTGATACAGAATCGCTTGCAAAATTGAGTGATAGCGCTTCGTGGGGAAGTTCGTCGTCAGGCACGGAAAGTGATTACATCCATGATCCTGCGACTGTGCCCAGTGATGTGTGGACTTGGTGTTTGATTGACTGAGCACGTAGCGCCCCCAAGATTCCCGTTTACCAGAGTACCCGGTATCAAAGTGGAGGTTGAAGATGACAACCCCTTGGGATACCTCCAACTCTTTTTGACCGATGAGGTTATAGAAAAAATTGTTACAGAGACAAATCGGTACCAGGAGCAACAAGCTGCTATACCTCAGAGGTTTTCAAGGAGCAGAAAGTGGGAACCAGTGACCAAAGAGGACATCTGGAAGTTTATGGGTCTAATTATTCTTCAGGGAGTGGTGGTGGACAAACAACAAATTACTAGCCACTCCTTTTTTTGGCATGGTCATGTCGAAGTACAAATTTTCTCTGGTAATGAAATATCTGCTCTTTCAAAATAATGAAGAATTTGATGAGACTTCTCATCCAGCACCAAAACTGAAAAAGATTTGGGAGGTATATCAAATAATTCAGAAAAATTTCCAGCAGACCTATGTACCAGATAAAGACGTCAGTATCGATGAAAGTCTAATGGCCTACAAAGGAAGACTCAGCTGGATATAGTATATCGCATCTAAGAGAGCACGATTTGGCATAAAATCATTCATGCTCTGTGAATCCAGCACTGGTTACATATGGAATTTGGTCCTTTACACCGGGAAAGGAACCAAATTCAACGAAAGACTCAGTAATTATGGAATGGCAACCGCTTCAGTTCTTACTTTGATTGAGCCATTGCTGAATCAGGGCTACTGTGTAACCACAGACAATTTTTACACTTCTCCAGAACTCTATTGCCCTGTACACATGATCGGACATTGATCGGACATTCCGACAACAAAATCCATCTGATTTTTTCCGACGGATGTTGGCTCAAGCTTGTCTTGCATACACACGGTCGCACAAATTTGTCGGAAAATCCAATCGTTCTGAACGCAGTGACGTAAAACACGTTTGTCGGGACTATAAACGGAGCAGTAGCCAACAACTTTCATCTCTTAATTTATTCTGAGCATGCGTGGCACTTTGTGCGTCGGATTTGTGTACACACGATTGGAATTTAAATGATCTGATTTTGTTGTTGGAAAATTTTATATCCTGCTCTCAAACTTTGTGTGTCAGAAATTCCGATGGAAAAAGTCCGATGGAGCCCACACATGATCGGAATTTCCAACAACATAATCCGTTCGCACTTTTTTCGTTGGAAAATCCGACCGTGTGTACAGGGCATATGAGTTCCTTCTACAGCACAAGACGGATGCATATGGGACCGTTAGAGCTAACCGGTGTGACATGCCGCCAACCTTTGGCAATAAAAAGCTCAAGGCAGGAGAAATAGTTGCCTGGCAGAAAGGCAAAATGATGGCACTGAGATAAAAAAGGTGTGTGCCTAATGAGTACTATTCACAACACCTCTACTGTCATTGTACACACAAAAGGTGGAAAAGACATAAAGAAACCACAAGTCGTGATGGACTACAACAACACAGTGGGAGGTGTTGACAGAGCTGACCAGGCCATGACATTTTATCCTGCCATGAGAAAGCAACAAAAAAAATTTTACAAAAAAATCTTCAGGCATCTTCTTGAACAGTGCCTATGGAATGCGTTCATTCTTCTAAAAAAAAAGAGTGACAGGCCTGTGGTTCATGTGGACTTTGTTTGGAAAGTTATATTTCTCAAGCACCAAACACCAACCACTGTAAATAGATGTGAACGTCGTGCTGCTGGTGTTGTGAACCTGGATTGCCTGACTGGTCATCACTTTATGGACCACATTCCACCAACGGAAAAGAAGTCAGCACCCACAAGGATGTGTGCAGTTTGCTGCTCTAAGCGTGACCACACTGGAAGGAAAATCAGAAAAGAAACCAGGTTCTATTGTCCTGACTGTGACGTCGGACTTTGTGCTGTACCATGTTTTAAAATATTCCATATCCGGGATGTTTACTGAAGCAATATGACTACTAATATTGCACTCTTATAGGGCGTACACACGGTCGGACTTTGTTCGGACATTCCGCCAACAAAATCCTAGGATTTTTTCCGACGGATGTTGGCTCAAACTTTTTTTGTCTACACACGGTCGCACAAAGTTGTCGGAATTTCCGTTCGCCAACCACGCGGTCACGTACACCACGTACGACGAGACTAGAAAAGGCCGGTTCAGAACCAAGCGCAGCACCCTTTGGGCTCCTTTTGCTAATCTCGTGTTAGTAAAAGTTTGGTGAGAGACGATTCGCGCTTTTTCAGACTCGTGGCTTTCAGATCGTTTTCTGCCGTTCAGTTTGTGCTTGTGGGTTTGTATCTGCTCTTCAGTGCGTGCAGCAAGTTCCGCGTGACTTTAAGTAGTCATTGTATTCTTGTTCGTTCGTTACTGTTTTTCAGTTCGCTCTTCACAGGCCTTGCTGTTCTTCAGTGCGTTCTGTTACTTCGTTCTGAGCAGCCGACCGTTTTCTAGCCATGTTTCGTATGCGTACTCCTCGTAGAGTTTGTGCTGTGCGGGGGCTTGGTGTTGGGGTCCTGACCTTGACACAAGTCCAGTCCATGAACAGGGTGGGGAGGAGTTCATGGACCAATAATTGGTTGCTTCAGCGTGACCAGTTCTCTCATATGCCTTTGCTCCGTGAGATCCGTGAGAATAATCCTGATGATTTCAGGAACTTTCTCAGGATGACGGACCCCGTGTTTCACCGTTTGTTGGCTTCGCTGACCCCCTATATCAGCAGGCAGGATACCTGCATGAGGCAAGCCATCACTCCGGAGCAGAGGTTGGTCGCTACCCTGCGGTATTTGGCCACAGGGAGAAGCCTGCAGGACTTGAAGTTCTCGACAGGCATCTCCCCCCAGGCTCTGGGGATCATTATCCCAGAGACCTGTTCTGCCATCATCCAGGTCCTGCAGAAGGAGTATATGAAGGTAAGATTTTTATCCTTTTATATCACATTTTATTGAATGTTTGCTAATATATTGTATTTCTTTCCTCATTCCCTAATTACCATGATTGTAATGTGCTGTGAATGTCCCCTTTGTTCTCATGCATGCTGGATTTTTATGTAATTATTATTTTAGGTCCTTCATACATATTTGCCCTTCACTAACCTCCCCAGCATGGTGTCTCCTGCCCTATATTCACCTCATGTAGTCACTTAACAATGTATTTTATCAGCTCCATAGTAGTGCTTTACCCCAAACACCCCCTAAAATGTTTGGAATTGTTATTTTTGATTTAAATTCAGACAGAGTGCCAGAGTCTTTTTTTTTGTGGTGTCCCCAAATAATTTTTAGTAACCCTCCCTCCCCCAACTGCTAAGTCAGCTGATCCCAATTCTCTATCCTCAATCATCTATCTGCTGACTTTCCAAACCCATACACACTATACCCACCTCTTTAGTGCTCAGATTTATGGATGAATTCCCCAAAGCATGTAGTGCAAGGGCCTGCCTGTATACTTTCAAATGGTACAGTTTAAATTTTTTGGATCCTATTATTATCTTGATAGGTAATAGCAGAATGTCCAAATGTCCTCAAATGTGTACAATGTGTATTTATATCTTTGTATTATGACACTTCTTACCTGTCCAGTGGGCTGCCAATAGTGTAACTAAGGAGGGTCTGTTCAAAGTAATACCCATTATTTAGGCATTCATCTCTCAATGAAGTGAAGAGGGTTACCTGTCCCAGATTTCCACACACCCCCCCTATAATGTTAGAAATGGCCCAAGAGAGGGGGGAGGGGGAATATGATAGGTGTACCTTATACATTTGCCTTGTTAAATTCCCCTTACTAAATGCTATCTGGAGGTTGCCCCATAATGTTTGTGTCTAATCTGCTTGCCATGTTTCAGAGTAAAAATAGTAATGTTTATTGTTTTTTCCTCAACAGTTTCCTTCCACGCCACAGGAATGGCAGACTGTGGCCTCCCACTTTGCCCAGCGGTGGGACTTTCCTAACTGTGGAGGGGCAATTTATGGGAAACACGTCCACATCGTCCCACCACCCAACTCGGGGTCATACTGTTATAATTACAAGGGGTTCAATAGTATAGTGATGTTGGCGGTGGTGTCGGCTAATTACGACTTCTTGTATGTGGACGTGGGGAAGAATGGCCGGATGTCCGATGGTGGAGTCATCGCCCAGACAGAGTTCTACAGGCGTCTCCAGAATGGCAGCTTGGACTTGCCAGCTCCAGAGGACACTGTTGAAGGACTCCCATTTGTGTTCGTTGCTGATGAAGCGTTTGCGCTGGGGGACCACCTGATGCGGCCATTCCCAATGAGGACGTTCACCCCGGAACAGAGGGTTTTTAATTACCGGTTGGCCAGAGCCTGAAAAGTGGTGGAGAACACATTTGGAATCCTGGCCAGCCGGTTCCGCCTATTTATGACACCCATCCATATGGCGGAGTATAAACTGAACCATATTATACTGGCGTGCTGTATTCTCCATAACTTTTTAAGGAAACATTCGGCCAACTATGCTGGCTCAGTTGGGCCTGAGGCCGGAATCATACATCAAACCACACTGACGGCGCTTGAAAGTGGCCGTCCTGGCTTGCCCTCCCTGAGTGCCCGTGATGTCCGGTTACGCTACCTGGAGTTCTTTGCGGGTAGGGGGGCTATCAATATGCCAGACAATCTGTGAAGCCTTTTTATAATAAAAAAAAAGAAATTCTTTGTGGACATTTACTGCTTGTGTTTGTTTTAGCTGACCCTGACAGAAATGTTTTGAGTGCAGAAAATGGCGTGATTGTGTAACTGTTGGCTGTTATTTACTAAATGCAAAAACACATTTCACTACAAGTGCACTTGCAACTGCACTGAAACTGCACTTGTAGTGCAAAGTGGATTTGCCCTTAGTAAATAACCCCCATTTTCTCAGAAAACAACAATTACATCACCCCAAAAGTGTTGTAGCGTTGAGACAATAATCCACACATTCTTGATTAACCACTTCAGCCCCGGAAGGATTTACCCCCTTCCTGACCAGAGCACTTTTTACAATTTGGCACTGCGTCGCTTTAACTGCTAATTGCGCGGTCATGCAATGCTGTACCCAAACGAAATTTGCGTCCTTTTCTTCCCACAAATAGAGCTTTCTTTTGATGGTATTTGATCACCTCTGCCGTTTTTATTTTTTGCGCTATACACGGAAAAAGACAGAAAATTTTGAAAAAAAATGATATTTTCTACTTTTTGTTCTAAAAAATAGCCAATAAACTCAATTTTAGTCATACATTTAGGCCAAAATGTATTCGGCCACATGTCTTTGGTAAAAAAAATGTCAATAGGTGTATATTTATTGGTTTGCGCAAAAGTTATAGCGCCTACAAACTAGGGTACATTTTCTGGAATTTACACAGCCTTTAATTTATGACTGCCTATGTCGTTTCTTGAGGTGCTAAAATGGCAGGGCAGTACAAAACCCCCACAAATGACCCCATTTTGGAAAGTAGACACCCCAAGGAAATTGCTGAGAGGCATGTTGAGCCCATTGAATATTCATTTTTTTTGTCCCAAGTGATTGAATAATGACAAAAAAAAAAAAAAATTACAAAAAGTTGTCACTAAATGATATATTGCTCACACAGGCCATGGGCATATGTGGAATTGCACCCCAAAATACATTTAGCTGCTTCTCCTGAGTATGGGGATACCACATGTGTGGGACTTTTTGGGAGCCTAGCTGCGTACGGGGCCCCGAAAACCAATCACTGCCTTCAGGATTTCTAAGGGCGTACATTTTTGATTTTACTCCTCACTACCTATCACAGTTTTGAAGGCCATAAAATCCCCAGATGGCATAAAACCCCCCAAATGACCCCATTTTGGAAAGTAGACACCCCAAGCTATTTGCTTTGAGGCATGTTGAGTCCATGGAATGTTTTATATTTTGACACAAGTTGCGGGAAAGTGACAATTTTTTTTTTTTTTTTTTTGCACAAAGTTGTCACTAAATGATATATTGCTCACACAGGCCATGGGCATATGTGGAATTGCACCCCAAAATACATTTAGCTACTTCTCCTGAGTACGGGGATACCACATGTGTGGGACTTTTTGGGAGCCTAGCCGCGTACGGGGCCCCGAAAACCAATCACCGGCTTCAGGATTTCTAAGGGTGTAAATTTTTGATTTCACTCTTCACTGCCTATCACAGTTTCGGAGGCCATGGAATGCCCAGGTGGCACAAACCCCCCCCCAAATGACCCCATTTTGGAAAGTAGACACCCCAAGCTATTTGCTGAGAGGCATGGTGAGTATTTTGCAGCTCTCATTTGTTTTTGAAAATAAAGAAAGACGAGAAAAAAAAATTTTTTTTTTCTTTTTCAATTTTCAAAACTTTGTGACAAAAAGTGAGGTCTGCAAAATACTCACTATACCTCTCAGCAAATAGCTTGGGGTGTCTACTTTCCAAAATGGGGTCATTTGGGGGGGATTTTTGCCACCTGGGCATTCCATGGCCTCCGAAACTGTGATAGGCAGTGAAGAGTGAAATCAAAAATTTACGGCCTTAGAAAGCCTGAAGGCGGTGCTTGGTTTTCGGGGTCCCGTGCGCGGCTAGGCTCCCAAAAAGTCTCACACATGTGATATCCCCATACTCAGGAGAAGCAACAGAATGTATTTTGGGGTGTAATTTCACATATTCACATGGCATGTTTGAGCAATATATCATTTAGTGACAACTTTGCGCAAATAAATAAAAAAAATACAAAATTGTCTCTTTCCCGCAACTTGTGTCACAATATAAAATATTCCATGGACTTGACATGCCTCTCAGCAAATAGCTTGGGGTGTCTACTTTCCAAAATGGGGTCATTTGGGGGGGGTTTGAACTGTCCTGGCATTTTATGCACAACATTTAGAAACTTATGTCACACATCACCCACTCTTCTAACCACTTGAAGACAAAGCCCTTTCTGACACTTTTTGATTACATAAAAAAATAATTTTTTTTGCAAGAAAATTACTTTGAACCCCCACACACTATATATTTTTTTAAAGCAAATGCCCTACAGATTAAAATGGTGGGTGTTTCATTTTTTTTTTTCACACAGTATTTGCGCAGCGATTTTTAAAACGCATTTTTTGGGGAAAAAACACACTTTTTTTAAATTTTAATGCACTAAAACACACTATATTGCCCAAATGTTTGATGAAATAAAAAAGATGATCTTAGGCCGAGTACATGGATACCAAACATGACATGCTTTAAAATTGCGCACAAACGTGCAGTGGCGACAAACTAAATACATTTTTAAAAGCCTTTAAAAGCCTTTACAGGTTACCACTTTAGATTTACAGAGGAGGTCTACTGCTAAAATTACTGCCCTCGATCTGACGTTCGCGGTGATACCTCACATGCATGGTGCAATTGTTGTTTACATTTGACGCCAGACCGACGCTTGCGTTCGCCTTAGCGCGAGAGCAGGGGGGACAGGGGTGCTTTTTTTTTTTCTTTATTATTATTATTTTTTTTATCTTATTTTTAAACTGTTCCTTTCATTTTTTTTTTTTTTTAAATCATTTTTATTGTTATCTCAGGGAATGTAAATATCCCCTACCATAGCAAGAGGTAGTGACAGGTACTCTTTTTTGAAAAAATTGGGGTCTATTAGACCCTAGATTTCTCCTCTGCCCTCAAAGCATCTGACCACACCAAGATCGGTGTGATAAAATGCTTTCCCAATTTCCCAATGGCGCTGTTTACATCCGGCGAAATCTAAGTCATAAAATGCTCGTAGCTTCCGGTTTCTTAGGCCATAGAGATGTTTGGAGCCACTCTGGTCTCTGATCAACTCTATGGTCAGCTGGCTGAATCACCGGCTGCATTTTCAGGTTCCCTGTTGAGACAGGAGAGCCAGAGAAAAACACGGAAGACGTTGGGGGGGGGGCATTCCATCCCACTGCTTGTAAAAGCTGTCTAGAGGCTAATTAGCCGCTAGGATTGCTTTTACATGAAAGCCGACCGCTGGCTGAAAAGAATGATACCAAGATGATACCTAAACCTGCAGGCATCATTCTGGTATAACCACTCAAAGTCGTGAATGGCGTACCTGAAGACAAAAAAATGGTTAACAATAAAGCACAGTAAACGGTAAAGTATAAAAAATTGCAAACCTGAAAAGCAAACATGATAAAACATAATAACAATAAAGCATTGCAGAATAGAATACAGTAAAAAAGAGCAGAACAATAGAGAGAGAATAGAGAGAGAGAGAACAATAAAACGACAACTATTTTTTTTTATTTTATATTTTTGTATGTGTTTTTTTTTTTTTTTACACTTTTTTTGTAACTAACTTTTATAACTGTAACCGGTTCCAGGTTCGGGTCTCTCAAAATGCGATGGCATCTTGGGAGACCCTGTGAAAGTGTGCCTAGTCTGTGCAATGCTGTACCCTACGCTAATACTGAACTAGTGAATGGTAGCGTTCAAAACATTCACCAATGCAAAGACCAGGATTGTCAGGACAGGAGGGACAATAATAGCGGGTGTCACGCCTATATCCGCGCTTGCTGCAGACACGACATCTTTTTTGGAGGGGTTCGCTGGGTAGGGGTACTCGGGAGGACATAAAGAAAATGCCTCTCATGCAGCTGACTCCATTTGGTTGGGGATGTGAATGGGGGAAGTACGGGCGCTGCAGAAGCGGTGGGTTCCCAATTAGGATTGGCGAATGCAGCAGGAAGGGCACTATGGGCACGACGGGCCTGTGTTTGTCTTTTTGGTGACAGCGGGACACTACTTGTGCTTGCCACCTCACCAGCTTGAACTGCACTTATGGGACTTGCCACGTCACCAAGTGTTACTGCAGTGCTGGTTTGACTACGACCTGGGGGTACTAGGCCGCTGGTACTTGCCAGTTCACCAAAATGCTACCAAAAAAACTGTTAGCGATCGCAGGGATCAGGCCTGACTCTGCGAACGCTGCAGTTATGCGTTTTGTAAGTGACAGTGATCAATCGATACTGCACTTGGGTGGGCTGGGCTGGGCCGGGCGGAGGGGCAAAACGCAGGTGCTAGCAGGTATCTGGGCTGATCCCGCTAACACTGCGTTTTTGGGAACCCTAAACTGCTGGGGACACTAGTATAGATCTGATCGGATCAGATATTGATGCGTTCAGATACTATACCACTAAGGGAGGCGTATGCTGCGTGCGTGGGTGTTAGCGGTACTGGCGCTAATCTGACGCTGCCTGGGGCGACGCATATCACCGCCGGGCGATCAGGGGGCTAAACCTTTATTCGGTAATAAACGGCGGGTGCCCTGACACTATAAAAAATAAACGAACTAACCAGCGTCACCCGTAACAGTTATACGGTGATCAGTGGTGAAAGGGGGCAATCAATGGGGTTAAAACATTTATTAGGTAGTATATGGGGGTCCCTGTTGCTATAAAACGCTGACAGCGAACCTAAATATTTACCTCCCTAACTAGCATCACCAGCGACACTAATACAGCGATCAGAAAAATGATCGCTTAGCGACACTGGTGACGGGGGTGATCAAGGGGTTAAAACTTTATTAGGGGGTGTTAGGGGGGTACCCTAGACCTAAAGGGGGCTAACACTCACTGACCTAACACTGTAACTGTCACAAACTGACACCAATGCAGTAATCAGAAAAAAAAAAACCTGCTTGGTGTCAGTTTGTGACAGGGGGGGTGATTGGGGGGGGGGATCGGGGGGTAATCGGGGGGGGATTGGGGGTGTAATGTGTGCCTGGCATGTTCTACTGTGTGTGTGTGTTTGTGTAACTCACAGTACAGTCTTCTCTCCTCGGCGCCGGAATGGAAAATACCAAGCCGAGGAGAGATGACATCATTTCCTCTGCCTCTGTGTACAATACAGAGGCAGGGAAATGATCCCATTGGCTGGGAGTGATCGCGAGAGGGGGGCCACGAATGGATGGCCTCCCCCTCACCACCGATCGCCGGGGGAGATTTGCCGACCGCCGCAGGCACCGGGGGGGGGTCCAATCGGACCCCCCACCCGCGGGCAGGCAAGGACGTACCTGTAAGTCCTTTTGCCTGCCTGTGCCGCTCTGAGGACGTATATGTTCGTGCGGCGGTCGGCAACTGGTTAACAATCTTTTCAATACCTGCACAATCACAATGTGCATTTACCAAAGGTTTTTCCAACAAACCAACATGTTTGTGGTATACCAATTTTTGTGGTGGCATTATCAAACCTCAAAATGTCCATTTTAGATAAAACAGGCATGTGTAAAACCAACAATAAAAGACACAAATCTTGAACTTGTCGAATTTGAAGGCAATATCAGACATGAGTATTTAGGAACTGTGTTTTATATTGCGTTCAGATGGGGGGAAATCACCCCTGGAAAAGCCAAATTTGGAAGATGCACACCAATTTACCAATGTCAACATGTGCTAGCTGCCATCACGGGGGATCAAGGGATGTGTTTTGGGGGAGCAAGCCCTTCCTCTCAGCTACTTTATTATTGAGGAAGGGGTTGCACCCCCAAAACGCGTCCATTGATCTCCCGTGATGGCAGATAGCACATGTTGACACACTGTGTGCATCCTCCAAATCTGGCTTTGGGAAAAATCACAAAAACATTTTGCACATTGTAGCACACAAAAGAAGAAAGTGATTTGGAGGGGCTTTAAACTTGCCCCAAAACATCAATGATTTTTTTATTTTTTGGAATAACATCATTGATGTTTTGCTTGATGATTTCCAATTGTAAATTACACCCCATGATCTCCCCGATCAGGATCTGGGCACTTTCAGATGTGAAAGGATCTGGATCCACAACCTCACGATCACCTAAAAAGAGAGGAACCCCAAAATAAATTAGGTTTCAAAAAAATGCCGCCATCCATCTCTTATCTGAGCCTGTGGTTGCAGACGCTCACCTGTTGTGGTGACTAGTTCCACCACGTCTTCTTCCTCCTGCTTTTCTTGTGTTGGGGGGATTTCCCCTTCTTCCAGAGGGGGGGGGGGCTCTGGTCTCCTCAGATGAGGGGTGTCCTCCGAGTCTTTTATCCCCTATGTAAAACAAAAATGGTATACTTAGCACACAGATATTTGATGGCAGAACTATAAAGATGAAACATTGCTTGGAAGTGGGGTACAATTGTCAATTTTAGCAGAGTTCCAAGATGTAACTTTTTTAGTGCCCTTTGTCAACATGCAATACTTTACCTGTTTGGTACAAGCTTCACAGATGGAGACCCCCCTATAGTATACACTGGAGCACCTGTGTGGCCCCCTAAAAAAAATGGTGTTCTTTTGTCCCACACTAGTGCTCCAGTGTCCAGATGTGTAAACAGCTGCTCAGTGTCCTCTCCTTACACACAATCTAGTTTGCATTTCATTCTAGTAACAAAGCCATCCACACAACCCAATTCTTTGCAGACAAGTATAGGGCGTCAAAATGGTGGCCAAATGCATATGGGCTAAACAATGGTATTTTATAGTTGGAACGAAAAATGTTTGATCCGAACGAATAATGTGCCCATGAACATGAAAGTTGCCATTTTAAACTGTACAACAGTTCCTAAAAGCACATGGAGCAGCACGAACGTAATAAACACAAAAAGAATTGGAACACAGCACAACTACTTACTTTTTTGCAGCACTCTCCGGATCTTTCTGTACTGCTCATGTTCTCGTAATTTGAGGTCCGACCACCGCTTCCTGAGCTGATTTTTCGATTGTCGTACCCCGAAATTCCGGTGCAGACTCCTGACCACTTCGCCATGATCTTGGCCTTTCAGGTATTGGGGTTGGGGTAAGGCCTATACTTTCCATCATAGTCGGCCTCCTTCAGGATGTCCACCATCTCCAACATCTCCCTAAAGGACATATTTGAGTCCTTAAATCTCCTTCTGGATCGGGACGTGTCCGGATCCGGCCTTTCCTCCTCGTCCTCGTTGCTACAATTAGCACGCACCTGCTGTATATCCGCCATGTGCTCTTCCCCCACTGCGCTGAACGAAAAGGGGCGGGGAATAGACTAGAAAGAACGTCAGGGGCGGGCGGAGTTATACGCATGCTCAGTGTGTATAAAGCGTAACACACGTGCGTATTACGTACGATCTGTGAGCGGAGGAAGGAGCATCGGAGACGCCGATCGTGATAACGAAGGTAAGATCTAAACTTGCGCCTATACTGCTTCCAAATGGAAGCCTATATTGTAACAAGATTAGGGGAGTTTTGCCTGACATTAGGGTTTGTCTTGTGTTGTGTCTTGCAGAGAAAATGGATGGGTTCAACGACCACAATTTCCTGCCCCTGTTCATTGACAAATACAGGGATCTGCCCTGTCTGTGGCAAGTGAGATACCCCCACTATAATCACAAACAGAAGAGGCAGGCAGCGCTGGAGAAACTGCTGGAGTTGGTGAAGCCGGTGGTCCCCACAGCAACCATCCCTTATTTAAAAGCCAAAATTGGTGGCCTGAGGAGCACATATCTTAGGGAGCGCAAGAAGGTCACAGATTCCCAGAGATCCGGAGCTGCAGCAGATGACATTTATGTCCCCAGGCTCTGGTACTACGAGAGACTGTGATTTCTGTCAGACCACACTGAAGTCAGGGAATCCCTCTCCACTCTTCCTTCCACGCTTCCTTCCACCCCAGCTGAGGCTTCCGATGTCCAACCTGGGCCTTCCAGCCAGGAAGAAGTGGAGGAGCCCAGCTGGAGCCAGGTATAGTATTGTTCTACAGATTTCTGGGCAATAAAGAAATGATGTTTACTAGATGTTATTATTGATCACTAATTGAAAGTGTTTTACATATCAATAGACAGTAGTGGGCACCCAAAATTGGGACAAGAATGAAAACTGCTGGGCTCAGAAGGATAGTCTGTTATATTTGTTAACATTCAATTTGCAGCAGTCAGGAGGTGAAAATTGTGTGTGATTGATGGAAAAAATACTAAAACTATGTCCCTTTTTCATACACAGGAAGACCTCAGCCAGGAGGAGGTTGTGGAATGTGGCAGTCAGGAGGAGGCGGGGATTAGTTGCAGCCAGGAGGAGGCGGGGCTAAGTGTCAGCCAAGAGAAGCCAGGGACCAGTCGCAGCCTGACTGAGTCTCAGGTCCCTCCCCTCCACCTGCCATATAAACGAGCCAGGAAGGCCACTCCGAGTCCCGTGCAGGATTCAGCGTTCAGGCTGATCCAGGAGGCTTCGGCGTCCCTCCGAGCTTTGCCTGCATGGCTGCCACCAAATTGCAGGGCATGCAGGAGGGTCAACGCAGGGTCTGTGAGGACCTTCTGTATAAAGTCCTACGTAAGGGGGTGAGTGGGGAACTAAAACCCAAGACCGACGTGGTTGAGTTGGACCATCCTCCTCCTCCTCCTCCTGCTGCCACAACTCCACCACCAGAGCCACCGCGTGTAAGGAAGCGTGGAAGGAAGGCAAGAGAGTGATGGCCCTGGGTTCAGTCTGGTCTGACAAAAGCTGCAGTCTCTCGTATGACCACAGCCTGGGCACATGTATGTCATCTGCTGCTGTTCATGATCTCTGGAACTTCTGGACCAGACTGCCCTCCCTTAGATATGGACTCCTCAGGCCACCAATTTTGCGTAAAAATAGTTGATGTCTGCCCTGGGGGTCCAAGGCTTCACCCACTTCTGCTGTTTCTCCAGCGTTGCCTCCCTCTTTGTTTAGTTGTGAGCCCTTAATAAAATTTTTTAGGTAAATTCTACTCTCCTGTGTGTGTTTTCATCCAAAAAGGACAGTTTGTTGGTGACGATTCAGGTACATTTCTAAAATACAATGTGAAAATAACAAGGGACAACAACACCAAACAATCTCCTACAGATTAAATAGAACAACATATCAATGGTGTTGTGGGAACTTGTCACAAAAAACACACACAAACATTTTCGGGAGTACAAATCAAAATCGCAAATAAAAAAAAAATTAAAAGACAAACACAAAAAAAGAATCTACATTAAAGACAAAAAATATATAAAAAATATACAAAAATATGTTGTCAGATGTGAGAAATCAAAATATATTGAGGGAATCACGATAAATAGTAACAAAATAAGTTTGTGAGAAGTGTGTGTAAATATGAGCAGCAAAACTAATATATTCTTGTCACATTATAAAGAAGAAGAGAGTGCGCTGTATTAAACCATTTTTAACATTGCAGCGTGACGAAAGTGCTGTATTAATTGCGAACGCTAAGTTTACCAGAACGAGCTGTTCCGTCTTGGAATTTCTTCTGAGCATGCGTGGCACTTTGTGCGTCGGAACAGGCCACACACGGTCGGAATTGATGCGATCGGATTTTGTTGTCGGAAAATTTTATCTCCTGCTCTCCAACTTTGTGCGTCGGAAAATCCGATGGAAAATGTCCGATGGAGCCCACACACGGTCGGAATTTCTGACAACACGCTCCGATCGGACATTTTCCATCAGAAAATCCGACCGTGTGTACGGGGCATTAGACTGATGTCCTTTGCAGAGTTGCAGGCCACATTTAATCTTCCAGATAATATGTAATATTCATATTTACAGCTTCAGCATGCGGTTGCTGCGCAGGGAGACGCCGGTGAGTGGGAAGTGTATCCCACTCCGGTGTTCCATGTACTGCAATCCTCCAGTCCAACAAAAGGGATTATTTCCACGTGTTATCAAATGCTACTTACCAAACACCTCTATACTTATCCATGCAAGGCAATCGATGCATAGAGAAGGGACCTAGGCCAGTAAACCGAGGACCAATTGGAGGAAGCGTTACAAGCCATACCTACATGCTCCCTCAATGTGGCACAAAAAGTATCCCAATTATATATAATACTTAGGGTGCACCATACTCCAACAAAACTACACAGGATGGGCAGAGTGGCTGACCCCCTGTGCTGCCGATGTCGTCAGCACAGTGTGGATCTTATACACCTCTTGTGGCATTGCCCGAAGCTCCATAGGTATTGGCATGAGGTGCTCAATACACTAAATGGAGTGTTTCAAACAACGGTACCTGTAGACCCTATGTTCTGTCTGTTAGGGGTATTGGATGATGTAATCCCGGAGGAACAAACTAGAGTGGCCTTCTCCAGGGCCTTGTTTCAAGCTAGAAAACTTATCCTAATGGCATGGAAGTCTGTGGTACTACCTTCAGTTAAAACGTGGATAACACATATGGGTAAAACTCTCATTATGGAAAAATACATATATCAACACAGAGGTTGCCCAAGCAGGTTTGAACGCATTTGGTCTAAATGGTTAGACACACCAGGACTTAGTCAGGGAGAACTAGTATTGACTAGGCTTTTACAGTGTCCTTAGTTGAAAAAATAAATATACATGGAAAGGATATGTACTATATGTGGATTGGAAGGGCGGATGGGAGTCACTTTACAATGAATAGTATGGAATAAAGGGTTATGTAGCACCACTATAAGAACTTGTGCTGTATACATTGTATAAGTATGACACTGACATGTGTGATATTGTGCACTGGAAGATGTATTAACCAAAAATGTTCAATAAAAACCTTTCTGATTTAAAAAAAAATATTGCACTCTTGTTTGGCCCCAAAAAAAATGTCAGTGTTTTTGAGTATATTATTTACTAAAATGTATAGAATAAAAAGTATTATTACTATTATATTATTATTTGTTATTATTTATAGTTATTTATTATATTATAGTTTATGATTTTGTTTTTCAAACTTTATCATACCCGGGATGTCTACTAGACTCTGGTTTGGACAGATTGTGGTGAGTTATTCCTAAGAATTACAGGCCTACAATATAAAACGCCAAATTTCCATGCAAAATAATGGTACCGCTTTCAGCACCTAAAATCTGAAATAATCATACCGCTAGAGAGGTTAATAGTTCTGTTAGGATGTAGGTACCAGAGTATAACATACTTAAATCCTAGCAGTTCCTCCTTTTTTCTGTAAACTCACAGCAGAGGAATTACATGCTGGAAAATATATTGATTCCTATAGTTTGCTTTTCTTCCATCTTTACTAGTGATAAACAGGCAAAAGAAAATAGAAAAGAAAATATATCTTCAACTGTCAGCACGTTCAAGTACCGATACTGGTGTAGAGAAAAGTGAGTTATCATCAAAGGAAATCTGACCAGGAACTCCTGAACCAACTTAACTTGAAGAATCAACAGGACTGCCCTGAAAATGTATTATATAAAAAAGGAGGTCAGAGGTATTTCTCCTACTGACAGATTCCATTTAAGCTAGCAGTAAACTTTAGATGGCATCTGAGTTGCAGAAGCCTCCAGAACACTTAAGAATGTCAAGTTTTCCAACAAACTCAAATGACAATCGTAAGACCAAAAAAAAATGGAAGAAATTGAATAAGTATTATTTATTTATTTTGAAATCAACAGCAATCCCTAAAAGTACAAGAAAGTTACAATCTCAAAGATACCCGTTTTGTTCAAAATTCAAAACTGATCATCTTAAAAACACAAGCTGCAAAAATTAACAGCAAAATATAAGTTCCTGCATTTGATTATAATGGTAATTCAGGGATATTGGGGTATATTCAATAAATATTGGATGGCCAATTTACCCAAAATTTACTTAAAATGATTTAGGCAACATTCATCCTATGTTGCAAGCCAAATAAATAAATAGTTGTCCAACATTCATTCAACCTTTGCCTGGTTGAGCTTTTAAATGATTGTATTATTAGAAGAAAATGCAATAATTGTCTATGGAGAAAGCAATGCAGGTTCAGAAAAAACAAAACATATAAACTGTGTACCCCCTCCCAGGAGCTAACCATCCTAGCATAATAGGCATTTACAGGGCCCCATAGCAAAAGGCAAAATATTACTATAGGTATGAGGGAATCTGCAAGAATTTGCTTTGCAGGGGGCTCATCAAATACTGTTCATTTGTGAAATGTGTACTAAATAGCTAATCATTAACCACTTGCCTACTGGGTACTTTTACCCCCTTCCTGCCTAGGCCAATTTTCAGCTTTCAATGCTGTCACACTTTGAATGACAAATGCGCGGTCATGCAACACTGAACAAATTACATTTTTATAAATTTTTTCACACAAATAGAGCTTTCTTTTGGTGGTATTTTATCACTGCTGGGTTTTTATTTTTTGGCAAAAAAAAAAGGAAAAAAGACAGAGAATTTTGGGGAGAAAAAACGTTTTCTTAGTTTCTGTCAGTAAATTTTGTAAACAAGTAATTTTTCTCCTTCACTGATGTGCGCTGATGAGGCAGCACTCATGAGCACTGATAGGCTGCACTGATAGGCACTGATGAGGCTGCACTTATGGGCACTGATGAGGTGGCCCTGAAGTGCACTGATTAGGTGGCACTGATGAGGAGGCACTAATATTCCACACTGATGGGCACTAATAGGTGGCACTGATATGTGGCACTGATGAGCACTGATGGGCACTGATAGGTGGCACTGATGGGCACTGATAGGCGGCACTGGTGGGCAATGATAGGTGGAACGGATAGGCGTCACTGATGGGAACTGATGGGCAGCACTGATGTGCAACACTCATGGGCATGTGAAAGGCAGCACTGACTGGCATTACTTAAGGGCACTGATTGGTGTCACTGGTGGGCCCTGATTGGTGTCAATGGTGGGCACTGATTGGTGGCTCTTTACTGAGATTGGGGTCGCGTCGTGTTCTAGGCACATGGCGCAGCTGTGATCTGTGTGCTGCGCGCCCCCACGGACACGCGAGAGCAACGGTTCTGGGGAGACGTCATACGATGTTGTCCCAGAACAAGAGTGCATTCCGCCCACTGTCATTTTACTATACGGCGGGCGGGAAGTGGTTAAAGTCTATAGTGGATGAATCTTGATAATAAATGATTTCCATTTTCAAGGCTAATAAGCAAGCTAATGTCAAAAAAGGCATGGGTAGTTTGGCACTGCAATGAGAGGTATTTAACAAAGGAAAGAAAAATGTAAAAACTACTGTACACCAGGAGAGGATCCTTCTAATGAAGGGCAACATTCACAAAAGCACAAATCCCTTAAATAACATGTTTGGGAGATGTCTTTAAGCTGTATGTGGTGCTACAAAACATTACAATCTTCCAAGACAGCATCAACAACACCTTATTATGACATTGTATATTTTAGACGTGTAATTGATTTCTTAACTTCTACATTTAGCTTCATGTAAATAAAGAAGCAGCACACCAATCTGATGCATTTCAATGTGAAAAAAATGCTTTTTTGGTTGTTTTGATTGTGATATCTGATTTTTTTTATCAAGCTGTAAAAGGGCCTGAATTGAAGGGTGGAAGTAGTAGCCACAACAGATCTAAAAGCTATAAGAAAAATAAAGCTAAAGCCCTCAACATTGTACAAATTGGCCAGTGGCAAGTAGTTAAATAGCATACTTTGTCAACTTCTTTTTTTCAGCACCCCTTTACATTGCCTTAAAAGGTTAATGAAATGTCAAAAGAGAGTACACAAAAACACAATATAAAACCACAACCCCACATTCCCTGAACCTTCTCCCTTTTCCCTTTTCCCTTTCCCTAATTTTTCAGAAAATATAGACCTCAAGTATGTGTTTGGTAGAATAAAGACAGTACCTGAGCACTCGAATAGACAATAAATAGAAAGAGACAAGGCAGGTTTTATCTTGCAATAAAAATAGAGAGACAATAGCCAAAAAAATTGTTCAGTGGCTGGACAAAATGTAAGGTGCTTGACTAACCACTATCTAAGAAAGAGATATGAGGCAGATTTTATCTTGGAAAAAAAATTAGAGTGTATTATTTAAGAAACAATAGCCACAAGTATTGTTTAGTGGCTGGACAGTATATAAACAGCTTGATGAGGCCGCTATATAGGAGAGAGAAACTTGGCAGTTTTATCATGAGATAATAATTACCATATTTAGCGGCGTATAACATGCACTTTTCCCCCCTTAAAATAGGGGGAAAATCGTGTGTGCATGTTATATGCCGATATAGGCTGCCACCGAGGGGAAGGAGGGGAAGAGCGCTGCTCTCTCCTGTGTACTCGGCTCAGCTCACAGTCACGCTCAGTCCCGCCCCCTGGACATCTCCTAGCATTGACATCCCGGCATTGGACCGGTGTTATGTCCATCATAGGATCCGGGCCAAGGGGCAGGACTGGGCGTGATGCCAAGCCGAGTACACAGGAGATCCGGCTCTATTTCGGCAGCGCTCGTCCCCTCCTTTCCCTTGGCAAGGCTGCAGATGGACACTGATCAAGCTGCAGTGAGGAGCAATGTTGCAGGTGGGCACTGATTAGACTGCAGATGGGCACTGATTAGGCTGCAGATGGGCACTGATTAGACTGCATATGGGCACTGATTGGACTGCAGATGGGCACTAAATAGACTGCATATGGGCACAGATCAGGCTGCAAATGGGCACAGTTCAGGCTGCGCTGAAGCTGCAGATGGGCACTAATCAGGCTACATTGATGCTCTGACCATTATTTTGCTTCAAAGTGGTTTATTTATTTTTTTTAATTTTTTTTCCTGAAACTTCCCTCTTAAATTGGGGTGCGTGTTATATGCAGTCTCATGTTAAAGGCCCATAAATATGGTAATTTGTATTATTTGAGAAACAATAGCCACAAATATTGTACAGTGGCTATAAAGTCTTGTATTTAAGCAGCTTGGTAAGGCCACAATGTAAGAGGGAGAGATGAGGTAGGTTTTATCTTGAAATAAAAGTTAGAGTGTATTATTTGAATAGACAAAAGTTGTACAGTGACTGGACAGTATGTAAGCAGCTTGGTTAGGCTGCAATATAAGAGGGAGAAAACTAGGCAAGTTTTATATTGCCATTAAAATAAGAGTGTATTATCTGGGAGACAAAAGTCACAAATATTGTTCAGTGACTAGTCAGTGATCGAGCACAAATTGAACAAAACCTTAGAGAGGGGACCAGTCGACTTTCTTAGTGAGACAAAAGAAGCAAAACAATCAGTTACTGAATTAATCTTTCCCCCCCAAATATCTGTTCTTTGTGTCCCCCACACTTCTGAATTTTCTTGTCTAGGGAGAATGATGTCCCCCTTTCTGGAAGCATAGCCTAGGGAAACCTCAGGCACACTATGCATGCACTGGGTAATCTTGGGCATTCACATGTGTAGAGTGATGTCATCGGGGGCTGGGTGTAATAACACAGGGGAGACACCCAGTTCCCCAATAATTTTAATATAGAAGTCAGCATTGCAAAATCCAGCAGGTGACAGCAGAGTAATAGGCTACACCAGACATTACTGTGTTTGCTGGTCATATGAATATGTTTTTTGAGGACAACCAGCATTCAAGGTGAGGGGGAAAAAACTTAAATGGAGTGGAATAAATTTCCTCTTTAACAGTGGCTGAGCACTGGCATAGGCTGCAAACTTCAAAGCTCTAGCCAGTGATCCAATAAAGCATGGGGTCCTCACTTCTAAGAGCGTCTGCATCAGTTGGGCCCTGCCCCTCCTTTTATGGATCAGAGGATTGTTGGTCATCAGAGGTTCTCATGCCACCACTAGGAAATGTAGCTTCCCTCTGGGATGGTTGCTGCATAAAAAAAAAACACTATTAGCTACAAAATGCTTGCAGCATAGGGTCCCACTGTCCTTAAAAATCTCACTCCACTTACATACAACTCCCAAGGTTTGGGAGGGGGAAAATGTCCCTCTTGAATGACCCCAAGCATCTTTATATCACTCCTCTGCCTACTGCTGCCTCTGCCTCACATGGATTGGAAGCAGTAGGCAAAGAATATTTCTGGCCCTGAGACAGTAGCAAGTCCTTCTCTTCCTTCTGCTACGAGATCGCAGTGCATTGCTGTATGATGATTGGCCAAAGCATGCACCTGACCTGCATGCTTTGGCCAATCACAGCGCTCTCTGCTGAGAGAGCCATAATCATGGCTCTGGAGGGCTAAGTCCATGCCCCACACTATAAAATGCTGCATACACAGCGGCCGTGTGTAGTATTGTTGGCATGGACAGAGAGATAGCTTGAGTTAGATTAGGCAGGCAGGTTATTCAGTTAGCGGCAGTGTATTTGATATATAAATATATACAGTCAGTCTAGTATATATATATATATATATATATATATATATAAATATATACTTTGCATTTAGCATAGACTATAGATTCAGTGTTTACTTGATATTTAGTCAGTGCAGGCAGTATATATATATATATATATATATATACAGTCTCATATATATATATATATATATATATATATATATATATATATATATATATATATATATATATATATGTATGTGTGGTGTGCCATGATCCTTGGAATACTGAAGTATTTCTTCTTGATTATACAGTTGTGGGTCCTCAGCCCTGTCTTAAAGCTACCCCCCTCCAGACGGCTCTGTGGTCTGGAAGGACGGCATTGTTCTCTGTTTGACTGTTTGCTTATGTACTTTAATTATCTCCTGGGACTTCTCTGTGTCATTACACATATCAGCCTTCCTATTCAAGCTATTCTATCGGACCAATCCCTGCTGACCCTGTTTCACGTCCTCATTTGCATGGCCAAGAGGACCTAAGTGAAGACTAGAGTGTACTTTACAATTGACCAATATGAAAGTGGTTATTTGGGTGGGGTGTTCAAAACCAATAAACGTGAGATTCCCGTTTGAACTTACATATAGCCTGCCTGGTGTATGTTCTGACTATAACAATTGGAATTCGAATGGCACATAGCTGTAGTTCCAATCCTGGAGCATTGGATGTGATCCAATAGCAGAAGAGGAGTGTCGGGAGAGTGGAACCGAGCGAGCAGGGGCTTGTTACATTGGTTGGCAGCGGTGGGATTTGCTCTCCAGTTACTGGGACACTCCAAACCACCACAGGGAATGACCAGCTATGCAGTCTGCAGGAGAGCCATGCTAAAAGACTTACTTGAGAGTCGGGGAGGGACTGCTAGGACAAAGAACAAGGCCACCCTGATCAGTGAGCTAGCAGAGCGATGGTGATGCTGGACCCCGGTCAGTTGAAGACTTGTTTCAGCAACGAATTTGAGAGCGGTTGGCATTATATGGTGCCAACCCATCAGAGACCGCCATACAAAATACCATTAGAGACATCCAGCTGCAGGATGAGCGACAAGAGAGAGAACTAGAGGGGCAACATGAGTGGAGAATGGTGGAAATACCGCAATCAGAGACAACACCTAAAGATACAGCACCTTTCCGTAAGTTGCCCTTTCGGGCGTTCAAACTATTTAAGGAAGGAGAGGAGGAAATTGAAGTGTTCCTGCGGGACTTTGAGAGACTATGCCAGATACATGAAGTACTGTTTCAAGGTTGGGTCGCCTTACTGGCGAGTAATTTAACTGGCAGAGTGGCAGATGCGTATCGGGCCCTGGAGGATGAGGACGCTAAGGATTTTGACCGGGTAAAAAAAGCTCTGCTAGCCTGATTTGCCATTACACCCAAAGCCAGCCGGATTAAGTTTTGAGAATTCCGGAAACAAACCAACATAACATTAGGGATGAGCTTCGAGTTCGAGTCGAACTCATGTTCGACTCGAACATTGGCTGTTCGCAAGTTCGCCGAACAGCGAACAATTTGGGGTGTTCGCGGCAAATTCGAATGCAGCGGAACACCCTTTAAAAGTCTACGGGAGAAATCAAAAGTGCTAATTTTAAAGGCTAATATGCAAGTTATTGTCATAAAAAGTGTTTGGGGACCCAAGTCCTGCCCCAGGGGACATGGATCAATGCAAAAAAAAGTTTTAAAAACGGCCGTTTTTTCAGGAGCAGTGATTTTAATAATGCTTAAAGTCAAACAATAAAAGTGTAATATCCCTTTAAATTTCGTACCTGGGGGGTGTCTATAGTATGCCTGTAAAGGGGCGCATGTTTCCTGTGTTTAGAACAGTCTGACAGCAAAATGACATTTTGAAGGAAAAAACTCATTTAAAACTACCCGCGGCTATTGCATTGCCGACAATACACATAGAAGTTCATTGATAAAAACGGCATGGGAATTCCCCAAAGGGGAACCCCGAACCAAAATTAAAAAAAAAAAATTACGTGGGAGTCCCCCTAAATTCCATACCAGGCCCTTCAGGTCTGATATGGATATTAAGGGGAACCCCGGCCAAAATTAAAAAAAAAAATGACGTGGGGTTCCCCCTAAATTCCATACCAGACCCTTCAGGTCTGGTATGGATTTTAAGGGGAACCCCGCGCCAAAAAAAAAAAAAAAAAAACGGCGTGGGGTCCCCCCAAAAATCCATACCAGACCCTTATCCGAGCACGCAACCTGGCAGGCCGCAGGAAAAGAGGGGGGGACGAGAGTGCAGCCCCCCCCCTCCTGAACCGTACCAGGCCACATGCCCTCAACATTGGGAGGGTGCTTTGGGGTAGCCCCCCAAAACACCTTGTCCCCATGTTGATGAGGACAAGGGCCTCATCCCCACAACCCTGGCCGGTGGTTGTGGGGGTCTGCGGGCGGGGGGCTTATCGGAATCTGGAAGTCCCCTTTAACAAGGGGACCCCCAGATCCCGGCCCCCCCCCTGTGTGAAATGGTAAGGGGGTACTTACCCCTACCATTTCACTAAAAAACTGTCAAAAATGTTAAAAATGACAAGAGACAGTTTTTGACAATTCCTTTATTTAAATACTTCTTCTTTCTTCTTTCTTCTATCTTCCTTCATCTTCTTCTGGTTCTTCTGGCTCTTCTGGTTCTTCTGGTTCTTCCTCCGGCGTTCTCGTCCAGCATCTCCTCCGCGGCGTCTTCTATCTTCTTCTCCTCGGGCCGCTCCGCACCCATGGCATGGGGGGGAGGCTCCCGCTCTTCTCTTCTTCTTTTCTTCTCTTCTTCTCTTCTTTTCTTCTTCATTTTCTTCTCCGGGCCGCTCCGCATCCATGCTGGCATGGAGGGAGGCTCCCGCTGTGTGACGGCGCTCCTCGTCTGACAGTTCTTAAATAACGGGGGGCGGGGCCACCCGGTGACCCCGCCCCCCTCTGACGCACGGTGACTGGACGGGACTTCCCTGTGACGTCACGGGAAATGCCACAGGGAAGTCCCATCATGTCCCGTGCGTCAGAGGGGGGCGGGGTCACCAGGTGGCCCTGCCCCCCGTTATTTAAGAACTGTCAGACGAGGAGCGCCGTCACACAGCGGGAGCCTCCCTCCATGTCAGCATGGATGCGGAGCGGCCCGGAGAAGAAAATGAAGAAGAGAAGAAGAGAAGAATAGAAGAAAAGAAGAAGAGAAGAGCAGGAGCCTCCCCCCCATGCCATGGGTGCGGAGCGGCCCGAGGAGAAGAAGATAGAAGACGCAGCGGAGGAGATGCTGGACGAGAACGCCGGAGGAAGAACCAGAAGAGCCAGAGGAACCAGAAGAACCAGAAGATGAAGGAAGATAGAAGAAAGAAGAAGTATTTAAATAAAGGAATTGTCAAAAACTGTCTCTTGTCATTTTTAACATTTTTGACAGTTTTTTAGTGAAATGGTAGGGGTAAGTACCCCCTTACCATTTTACACAGGGGGGGGGGCCCGGGATCTGGGGGTCTCCTTGTTAAAGGGGGCTTCCAGATTCCGATAAGCCCCCTGCCCGCAGACCCCCACAACCACCGGCCAGGGTTGTGGGGATGAGGCCCTTGTCCTCATCAACATGGGGACAAGGTGTTTTGGGGGGCTACCCCAAAGCACCCTCCCAATGTTGAGGGCATGTGGCCTGGTACGGTTCAGGAGGGGGGGCCGCACTCTCGTCCCCCCCTCTTTTCCTGCGGCCTGCCAGGTTGCGTGCTCGGATAAGGGTCTGGTATGGATTTTTGGGGGGACCCCACGCCGTTTTTTTTTTTTTTTTTGGCGCGGGGTTCCCCTTAAAATCCATACCAGACCTGAAGGGTCTGGTATGGAATTTAGGGGGAACCCCACGTCATTTTTTTTTAATTTTGGCCGGGGTTCCCCTTAATATCCATGTCAGACCTGAAGGGCCTGGTATGGAATTTAGGGGGACTCCCACGTCTTTTTTTTTTTTTAATTCTGGTTCGGGGTTCCCCTTTGGGGAATTCCCATGCCGTTTTTATCAATGAACTTCTATGTGTATTGTCGGCAATGCAATAGCCGCGGGTAGTTTTAAATGAGTTTTTTCCTTCAAAATGTCATTTTGCTGTCAGACTGTTCTAAACACAGGAAACATGCGCCCCTTTACAGGCATACTATAGACACCCCCCAGGTACGAAATTTAAAGGGATATTACACTTTTATTGTTTGACTTTAAGCATTATTAAAATCACTGCTCCTGAAAAAACGGCCGTTTTTAAAACTTTTTTTTGCATTGATCCATGTCCCCTGGGGTAGGACCCGGGTCCCCAAACACTTTTTATGACAATAACTTGCATATTAGCCTTTAAAATTAGCACTTTTGATTATTCATGTTCGTGTCCTATAGACTTTAACGGTGTTCGCGTGTTCGAACGAACTTTTTTCCTGTTCGCATGTTCTGGTGCGAACCGAACAGGGGGGTGTTCGGCTCATCCCTACATAACATACGTGGAGTGGGCACATCATCTGCAGCAGAACCTTAAGGACTGGTTCCAGGGAAGCCACGCTCATACCATAGAGGACATCACCAAGTTAGTACTCAGAACAGTTCTTTAACCACACCCCTCCAATAGTACGGGATTGGGTGCGGGATAAGCGACCACAGACTGTACAGCAAGCGGCTACTTTGGCTGATGAATATCCACTATCTCAGCCCAGTTTACCAGCCTCTAACCCAACTCCAGTACCTCAGTGATCTGCCTTTAGATCCCCAGCCCCACCCAACCCTCCTACCGAACCTAAGTGCTATACCTGTAACCAAACCGGTCATCTGCAGTGATATTGCCCTAGCCAATCCACAAGGTACCGAGAGACAGCTCATCCATCCAGACCAGCGGCTCATTGCTTCCAGAATGAGCCCCACCATCGAGATGTTCAGGAAGAGTGCGGCAAACTTTTCGAGGGTGATCCTGTCCAAGCTACTGCCGGAGATAATCAGCAGCACCTTCGTCAGGCAGTATGGGTTAATGGGCAGCCGGCCAAGGGACTCCGCGATTCTGGGGCTACGATTACCCTCATCCAGCCTCACATGATTCCCCAGTCGGCCCGAACCGGCCAGACTGTTGCAGTCAGGGTAGCAGGGGGCAAGGCGCTGTGTTTATCCACTGCCCAAGTCCTCTTGGATTGGGGCTCAGGGGAGCGACAAGTGCGAGTTGGATTGCTACTTGAGTTACCCGCGGAAGTATTTTTGAGGAACAATTTGGGGCATTTAACTTCCTCATATGCCCCAGAGGCTGCCATGGCCGTGACCACCCGACGACAGAGCCAACTTCAAGGCAACTCCACTCCTATGGGGACCCAAGTAAGACCAAATCCTCCTACGTTACCCCGACTTGACAACTCCGTGTCCTGGGATTCTCCCTCTGACGTTAGGTAAGAGACTCAGAGTGACCCAACTTTAGCTGGTTATCGGGAAAGTGCGGGCAAGGATCAGGGGGTTTGGGGAAGACGGAATAGAGTGGGAGGGTTTTTTTTTATCATTACACTGAGGGGGTGGGCACTGGGAAGAGACAGGGTCCCCACAAACAGCTAGTCATACCCCAGAAATACAACTGGGAGCTATTGCGGCTGGCTCACGACATTCCCTTGGACGGACATTTAGGGATAGCTAAGACAGTTGTCTCGTGCTTTCTTCTGGCCCAGGTTATATGCTGAGGTGTGAGAATACTGCCGGACCCGTGAGACTTGTCAGAAAGTAGGGAAGACAGGGGATCAACCAAAAGCCTCTCTGCAACCCCTGCCGATCATTAGAGAACCCTTTAGCCGGATAGCGGTAGATATTATAGGCCCACTGGCCCGCCCCAGTGCCACCGGGAAGAAGTATATTCTTACAGTGGTGGATTACACCACCCGCTACCTGGAGGCCATTTCCTTATCCAATATCCAGGCTGAAACGGTAGCCGGTGCCTTACTGCAGGCATTCACTAGGGTAGGGTTTCCCCAGGAGATATTGTCCGATCAGGGTACCCAGTTCACAGCTGAGCTGACGCAGCAGCTCTGGCGTCTCTGTGGGATTAAACCCCTCCAGAGCGCCCCCTTCCACTCTCAGACCAACGGGCTGTGAGAGAGATTTAACAGGACCCTGAAGCAGCTGCTTTGCGCCTTCGTGGAAAGTAGGAAGGATTGGCAGAAGTATCTTCCCCATCTACTGTTTGCCTATAGAGAGGTACCCCAAGAGTCCATGGGGTTTTCCCCATTTGAGCTGTTAAATGGGTGAAGGGTTAGGGGCCCCCTAGACTTAGTGAGGGCCCAGTTGGAGGGAGTAGAGGATCCGTAAGGCCTCCCCATCCTTAGTTATGTCTTGGAACTCAGAGAGCGACTGGGGGAACTTACCAATCTAGTCCATGAGAATATGCAATTGGCCCAGAGTCAGCAGAAGGTTTGGTATGATCGGTCTGCATGGAATCGCACCTTTTATAATGGACAGAAAGTCCTGGTACTAAAACCCCTGAAGCAAAATAAATGACAGGCCTCCTGGCAGGGCCCCTATCAGGTGGTAAAACGGCTGTGCGATACCACCTATGTGGTCGCCAGCTGTGCAGACACAAAAATTAAGAGGACGTTCCACATTAATAGCCACCATATGCGCTCCTGCCACGGGGACTCTGAATATCTACTGATGCTGGAGCTTCCCAAAATCAGTAACTGTTCCGGGGGGTGGAAGATATTCGGCTAGGAGATAGGCTAGGATCTCAAGAACGACAACAGGCCAGGGAATTACTTCAGGACCGGCAGGAGATGTTCGGCACTCCCTGGGTGCACTCACATAGCTGTGCACAAGGTAGAGACCCCGGGGCAGAAGCTGAGACAACTAGCCTATAGGATTCCCGGAGCCATGCAAGAAGGGATGAGAGGTGGAGATTAGGGAGATGCTCGAGTTAGGGGTGATCGAACCATCAGCAAGCCCCTGGGCTTCCCCTGTAGTATTAGCCCCAAAACGGGATGGCATGACCCAATTTTGTGTGGACTATAGGCGACTGAATGACTGTACTGTGACAGACGCCTACCCTATGCCCTGAGTGGACAAATTGCTGGACAAAATAGCTCAGGGACACTATCTGACGACTATTGACTTGTGTAAGGGCTACTGGCAAATTACCTGCGGAAGCAATTCCAAAGTCGGCCTTCATCACCCCGTTCGGCCTTTACCAGTTTTGGGTAAGGCCATTCGGGATGAAAGATACTCCGGCTACCTTCCAGCAGATGATAGATGAACTCCTTGATGGTCTGCAAGATTTTGCATGCGCATATCTTGATGACATCGCAATCTATAGCCGGACATGGGAGGAACATCTTAGACACCTGGGAATAGTGCTAGATAGGATCCGAGCCGCAGACCTGACCCTGAAGCCAGATAAATGTAATATCAGGATGTCTGAGGTGCAATATCTGGGACATAGAGTGGGATGTGGGAAGCAGAGGCCAGAACCTGCAAAAATTGAGGCCATCCTAAACTGGCCAGTTCCCAGAACCAAGACCCAGGTACTTGCATTTTTAGGGACAGCAGGGTACTACAGGAAGTTTGTACCCCACTATAGTGACATAGACAAACCCCTGACGGACCTGACCAAAAAGACGCTCCCTAGACAGGTCCTGTGGTCCCCGGAGTGCTAGACAGCGTTTCATCAGTTAATACCTGCCCCAACGCAAGCTCCCATACTGGCGGCACCCGATCCTAACAAACGCTTTGTCATCCATACAGACGCCTCTATGTTCAGACTGGGAGCTGTATTAGGTCAAGTTGGTGATGACGGGAAAGAGCACACGGTGGCGTATCTCAGCTGCAAGTTGTTACCCCGTGAAGTTGGATATGCTGCCGTGGAAAAAGAGTGTTTGGCCTTAGTCTGGGCTTTAAAGAAATTGCGGCCCTACGTGTATGGACGTTCTTTTACCGTCATAAAGGAACACAATCCCTTGATATGGCTAAAACGGGTGGCGAGAGAGAATGGATGATTACTAAGGTGGAGCCTGGCTTTGCAACCGTACAATTTCACGATACAATATCAGCCAGGGCCTCAAAACGGGAATGTGGATGGATTATCCCGGCAGATGGACCTGGAACCTTAAGACTGCTTTTCCAACATCTTTGAGCTGACCCGTTCAGGGTTCCACTGTGGCTGTTGGACTGTTTCCCAGGGGGGAGTATTGTCATGATCCTTGGAATACTGAAGTATTTCTCCTTGATTCTATTATACAGTGGTGGGTCCTCCGCCTTAAAGCTAACCCCCTCAAGACAGCTCCGTGGTCTGGAAGGAAGGCATTGTTTTGTGTTTGACCGTTTGTTTATGTTTTTTAATTATCTTCTGGGACTTCTATGTGTCATTACACATATCAACCCTCCTATTCAAGCTATCGGACCAATCCCTACTGACCCTGTTTCAAGTCCTCATTTGCATGGCGAAGAGGACCTAAGTAAAGACTAGAGTGTACTTCACAATTGACCAATAGGAAAGTGGTTGTTTGGGCGGGGTGTTCAAACTGCTATGTATAAAAGTGTGTTATGTGCATCCAATAAACGTGAGATTCCTGTTTGAACTTCCATACAGCCTGCCTGGTGTTTGTTCTGAGCTATAACAACTGGATTTGAATGGCACATAGCTGTAGTTCGAATCCCGGAGCATCGGAAGACCGAACTATCAGACGTTGTGATCTGCAGTCTGATCCAATAGCAGCAGAGGAGTGTCAGGAGAGTGGAACCGAGAGAGCAGGGGCTTGTTACAATATATATATATATATATATATATATATATATATATATATATATATATATACACACACTCTGCATCCAGTGTAGCCTATATCTACAGTGCATTTGGTGGTGTACTGTTTCTAATACACTTTGGGTGGTGTATTAATATATATATATATATATATATATATATATATATATATATATACGTATACAGTCTTGTATATATATATATTGTACAGGACGCCGTGGTTGGGTCCTGGAAGCATTCTATATTTCCCCTCTGTTTGGACTGTGGTCCCTTTAAGGGAACAAAAAGGGTTAACTCACCTGTCAGAGGAAGTGGGTTTAAAACAAGACAGGGAGTTGGAGGAGGGTAGAGGAGACTGTGGATGATGGATGGTGATTTTGTGTACAGCGATAAAGTCAACGGCAGTGTCCTGCCTGGAAGCCTCCTGGCAGGGGAAGTTACCTGTGACAAAATCCAAGGACTGTTTAACTGCGATAGCAGTTCTGGACTCTGCAAGTTGTGAGACTGAATTCTCTTTCTTTTGTTTTTGCTGCTGTGAAGCTATTTAAGTTTAATAAACCTCCTTTTGACTGAAAAGCCGGTGTCCTGCGATCTAGCTGGTTCCCCGAACTTTACAACTGGTGCAGGGTGTGGGGCAGGACAGAGTAACAGGCATGTTTCTTGCTGTTTTGGCATTTGGACTTAAACTGACATTTAAAGAGACAGTACATTGAATTTATGTCCTGGGTTAAAGCTGCACAAACCCTGAAAGCTGAAGCAATGGAGGAGCTAATTAAACAGCTGTCCCTGGCTAATATGCAATCGCAGACTCCCCATGATCAGCGCTTAGCAACCCAGCTGGAGGTACAGCAGGAAAATACTCGCCTGTTGGTGGCCCAGTTGGCAGCCCAGCAAGCGACCCAGCAAGGGGTTATGCAGGCTCAGATGACTGCCTTAAAAGAAGTAGTGCAGCAGCTTTCTCAGGGCCGTGAGTAAGCGGCTGTTGCCCCTGGCAACCAGGTGACCATGAGGGCAAGCCATTTTTTGCAGAAGTTGTCCCTGAGTGATGATGTAGAGGCATTTCTTGCTACATTTGAGAGGATGGCAGAGAGAGAAGTGTGGCCCCAGGACCAGTGGGCTGGCCTAATTTCTCCTTTCCTCACCGGAGATCCTCAAAAAGCCTATTTCGACCTGCCCCCGGATGACGCTAAAGATTATAAAACACTAAAAGCAGAAATATTGGCTCATCTGGGGGTGACTACAGCCATTCGGGCCCAATGAGTGCACCAATGTAAGTATCATCCAGATCAGTCACCCCGGTCTCAAATGCATGATCTGGTGCAACTGGTAAAAAAATGGCTGCAGCCCGAAGTGTTGTCTGGCTCCCAAATCATGGAGCGGGTCGTGCTGGACCAATACCTAAGGTCACTGCCAGACGACCTTCAACGGTGGGGCAGCCATGGAGACCCCAAAACAGTGAACCTCCTTGTCGAGGTGGTGGAGGATCTGCTTGGCCCTACCAAGCGCCAAGGGCCCAGCCTGCCATGGCCTATTCGATCAACGGCCGCCCTTTGAAAGGACATCCCACAGAGCCCTTGAACCAACACCACTGAAGGTCAAGAGTCATTCCCGGTACCTCCTCAGCGTTCTGTTCCTGTTCGGAGAGGAGGGGATGTACAATGTTGGCGATGTCATTCCTGGGGCCATACCCGGGCCCACTGCCCACTGCAAGAGGAGCCCATGGAATGTTGGGTTCTTCGGAGGGGGTCTTTTTATGCCCATAAAGCATGTACAACACATCTTGACCTTGGAGAGGGGAAATTTGAGTGTGAAGTCTAAGTGAACCACCTCCCTGCCCGGGCTTTGTTGGACTCCAGAAGCATGGTAACCCTGGTTCATCCTAGAGTAATTGGGAAGATCGGTCCGGTAAGCAAAACTTTACAGGTTGTGTGCATTCATGTGCACACTAGAGAGTACCCTCTTATCTCGCTGTCCATCTCCACAGCATGTGGCACTGGTACTCAAGAGGTGGGGGTGGTAAAGAACTTGGTACATGATGTTATAATAGGATGAGACTGTCCATTATTTGCAAAACTGTGGGGACAAGGAGAACTACCTGAACAGCCCAGAGACTGTGGAGAAACTAGTCCCTCTGCTCCTGCTGTTGAAGGGAATAACCCTGAAATGCCAAATGTTCTTAATGTGGATCCAGTTGATGAAATTGCTAATGATTTGGTTAATGGTGATGAAAGTAGTGCTGATACTGTTAAGGATATCAAGATGTGTGGTTCACAGACCTACCTGAACGCTAAGGGGGGGGAACCTTCCCCACTTCAGGTAATGCTGGGGGAAGAGGAAGAGGAAGTGGCCTCTACCCCTGCCCTGCCAGATTTGGGTGTTCCCAGGGGGCATTTGGTACTGCCCAGATGCAGGACCCCACTTTGACCCGTGCATGGGAACAGGTTGTAGTAATAAATGGGGCTTCCCAAGAGCCAGGTGCGAATGAGCGGTGGCCACACTTCGCAATATTTAATGAGTTGCTTTATTGGGTTACCAAAGTGAGAGAAAATGTGGTAGAACAATTATTGGTACCCCAACAGTATAGACGCAAGGTCCTGGACCTGGCCCATGACGATGTTTTAGGGGGACACCTGGAAGTTGAAAATACAGAGGCACGGATCACCGACCGGTTTTACTGGCCAGGTCTGAAAGTAGAGGTAAGGAGATACTGTACCTCTTGTCCCACCTGTCAGTTGACCGCTCCGGCGACCCACTTCCGGAGCCCTTTGGTCCCCCTGCCCATAATTGAGGTCCCATTCGAGAGGATAGCCATGGATATAGTTGGTCCCTTGGTAAAGTCAGCTCGAGGTCACTCCTACATACTGGTGATCCTCGACTATGCCACCCGATATCCTGAGGCGCTACCCTTGCGGAATACTTCCTCTAAGGCTATTGCCCCGGAATTATTCCAGTTTTTTACACAGACTGGTTTGCCCAAAGAAATACTCATGGACCAGGGCACCCCGTTTATGTCAGGGATTATAGCCGATGTATGCAAGCTATCCTGGATTAAACAGCGGCGCACATCGGTCTACCATCCCCAAACGGATGGGTTAGTAGAACGCTTTAATAAGACCTTTAAAGTGTAAGTAAATCCCACTATCATTTGCAGCCAAGGAAGCTGCCATATTTGCCTCTGTTTAATCTACAACTGCCATGATGCTGCACATGTGATCAGTTATGATACCAGCCATTGGATGGTTTGACAGTTTGGTTGAGAGCACAACCAATGGGAGTGTTACATTTCCGGCATGTGCCAGAAATGAAACTGTTTTATAGATGGGTTTACTTCTGCTTTAAGTCTATGCTCAAGAGAGTGGTACAAAGGGATGGGAAAGACTGGGACTGCCTGGTACCAGCTCTCCTGTTTGCTATCGGGGAAGTGCCACAGGCCTCCACTGGGTTTTCGCCCTTTGAGTTGGTATAGGGGCGGAGACCTCGCGGTCTACTGGAATTTGTTAAAGAGGAATGGGACAGTAAACCTATTCAGCATAAGAGTGTTCTTGAATATGTCTCCCAAATGCAAGAGAGGATCCAAACTGTGATGCCACTAGTCAAGGAACATTTGCAAAAAGCCCAGGAGGCTCAACGATGGGTCTATAATAGGGCTGCTAAAATAAGGCACTTCCAAGTGGGGGATCGAGTAGCGGTGTTGATTCCCACTGTGGAAAGTAAATTCTTGGCCAGGTGGCAAGGCCCCTTTTGAAGTTGTAGAAAAAGTGGGAGAGGTAAATTATAGAGTCCACCAGCCAGACAAGAGAAAACCATATCAGATATATCATGTAAACTTGTTAAAGCCCTGGACAGTCAGGGAACCGGTGACCTCCCTAGCTAGTGCAAGACTTGAGCCTCAGGTTGGGGTGGAGAGTGTCCAAGTAGCAAATACCCTGTCTAAAATCCAAAGTCAGCAGGCAAAGGAGTTCTTGCAGAGAAATAAAGAGAAATTTTCAGACTTACCAGGGCTCACTAGTGTCATAGAGCATGATATTATCACAGAACCAGGAGTCAAAGTTTTTGTCTGACCGTACCGCATCCCAGAGGTTCAAAGGAAAGCCGTTTCAGAGGAAGTGAAAAAAAAGTTAGACCTGGAGACTATTAAAGAATCGCAGAGTAAGTGGTCGAGCCCGATTGTGTTGGTACCGAA
This sequence comes from Aquarana catesbeiana, assembly GCF_042186555.1. Classification (NCBI taxonomy): domain Eukaryota; kingdom Metazoa; phylum Chordata; class Amphibia; order Anura; family Ranidae; genus Aquarana; species Aquarana catesbeiana. The sequence goes on along the minus strand of NC_133329.1, from coordinate 141,096,784 downwards.
GTCCAACGGGACTCTGCGATTCTGCAATGATTTCCGGAAACTTAATGAAGTTTCACGGTTTGATGCCTACCCCATGCCCCGCGTTGATGAGCTTATTGAGAGACTAGGTCCAGCCAGGTATATCACTACATTAAACCTTACCAAGGGGTATTGGCAAATCCCGTTGACTAAGGCTGCTAGAGAGAAAACTGCTTTTTCTACCCCTGAGTGGAGTTTTCAGTACAAAAGAATGCCTTTTGGATTGAAAACTGCCCCAGCCACATTCCAGCGAGCAATAGATAGGATTTTACAACCTCACTGGGATTATGCCTCAGTGTACTTGGCCGACATAGTCTCTCTTTGGAAGGTGGGGTTTACAATAAACCCTGAAAATGTGCTTTGGGAATGGAGGAGGTGAAATACCTGGGCTATATCGTGGGTAGAGGGGTGGTGAAACCTCAGGTCAGCAAGGTAGAGGCAATACAGAATTGGTCCTGTCCCCTCACAAAAAAGCAGGTACGTGCATTCCTGGGCATGGTGGGATACTACAGGAGGTTTGTACCCAACTTTGCCACGTTGGTGGCTCCATTGACCGATCTGACTAAGGGTCGGCAATCGGTCATGGTGGAGTGGAATGTAGATGCTGAGAAGGCTTTTTTGGAGCTCAAGTCGGCACTGTGCCAACACCCTGTCCTGGTAGCACCCAATTTTTCAAAAGAGTTAGTTATCCAGACTGATGCTTCCGATGTAGGATTGGGAGCGGTGTTGTCACAGGTTGTTCATGGCGAGGAGCACCCGGTAGTCTTCCTCAGTAGGAAGTTGACATCAGCGGAGAAAAACGACGCTATAATTGAACGAGAGTGTCTGGCCATTAAGTGGCCTCTGGAATCCCTCAGATATTACCTCTTGGGGAGGAAGTTTAGACTGATTTCTGACCATGCCCCTTTAACATGGATGAGACAAGGTAAAGGGACTAATGCCAGGATTACTCAGTGGTTCCAGGCACTCCAGGAATTTAAATTTGTAGTGGAGCATAGGCCCGGGAGACTGCATCAAAATGCAGATGCCCTCTCCCGAGTCCATTGTTTTAGCTCCACTGTTGCCTCCACCTCCTTGGCATTGGGGCACGGGGGGGGGATATGTACAGGACGCTGTGGCTGGGTCCTGGAAGGACGCTATATTTCCCCTCTGTTTGGACTGTGGTCCCTTTAAAGGAACAAAAAGGGTTAACTCACCTGTCAGAGGAAGTGGGTTTAAAACAAGACAGGAAGTTGTAGGTGAGTGTGGAGAAGTGTAGAGGAGATGGTGGATGGTGATTTTGTGTACAGCGATAAAAGTCAACGGCAGTGTCCTGCCTGGAAGCCTCCTGGCAACGGAAGTTACCTGCGACAAAATCCAAGGACTGTTTAACTGCGATAGCAGTCCTGGACTCTGCAAGTCGGTGAGCCTGAAATCTCTTTCTTTTGTTTTTGCTGCTGTGAAGCTATTTAAGTTTGATAAACCTCCTTTTGACTGAAAAGCCTGTGTCCTGCTATCTAGCTGGTTCCCCGAACTTTACTATATATATATATATATATATATATATATATACACAGTATCTCACAAAAGTGAGCACACGTCTCACATTTTTGTAAATGTTTTAATATATCTTTTCATGTGAAGAAATGACACGTTGCTACAATGTAAAGTAGTGAGTGTACAGCTTGTATAACAGTGTAAATTTGCTGTCCCCTTAAAATAACTCAACACACAGCCTTTAATGTCTAAACTGCTGGCAACAAAAGTGAGTATACCCCTAAGTGAAAATGTCTTGTGACTCGTTAGTGTTACAAGGTCTCAGGTGTGAATGGGGAGCAGGTGTATTAAATTTGGTGTTATCTCTCTCATTCTGGTCACCGGAAGTTCAACATGGCACCTCATGGCAAAGAACTCTTTGAGGATCTGAAAAAAAAGAATTGTTGCTGTACATAATGATGGCCTAGGTTATAAGAAGATCGCCACAACCCTGAAACTGAGCTGCAGCACGGTGGCCAAGACCATACAGCAGTTTAACAGGACAGGTTCCACTCAGAACAGGCCTCTCCATGGTCGACCAAAGAAGATAAGTGCACATGCTCAGCGTCATATCCAGAGGTTGTCTTTGGGAAATAGATGTATGATTGCTGCAGGGGTTATAGGGGTGGGGCATCAGCCTATCAGTGCTCAGACCATACGCCACACACTGGATCAAATTGGCTGTCGTCCCAGAAGGAAAAGTCTTCTAAAGATAATGCACAGGAAATCCCGCAGTTTGCTGAAGACAAGCAGACTAAGGACATGGATTACTGGAACCATGTCCTGTGGTCTGATGAGACCAAGATAAACTTATTTGGTTCAGATTGTGCCAAACGTAAGTGGCAGCAACTAAGTGAGGAGTACAAAAACAAGTGGGTCTTGCCTACAGTCAAGCATGGTGGTGGAAATGTCATGGTCTGGGGCTGCATGAGTGCTGCCGGCACTGGGGAGCTACATTTCATTGAGGAAACCATGAATGCCAACATGTACTGTGACATACTGAAGCAGAGCATGATCCCCTCCCTTCGGAGACTGAGCCGCGGGGCAGTATTCCAGCATGATAATGACCCCAAACACACCTCCAAGACAACCACTGCCTTGCTAAAGAAGCTGAGGGTAAAGGTGATGGACTGGTCAAGCATGTCTCCAGACCTAAACCCTATTGAGCATCTGTGGGGCATCCTCAAATGGAAGGTGGAGGAGCACAAGATCTCTAACATCCACCAGCTCCGTGATGTCGTCATGGAGGAGTGGAAGAGGACTCCAATGGCAACCTGTGAAGCTCTGGTGAACTCTATGCCCAAGAGGGTTAAGGCAGTGCTGGAAATTGTGGTGGCCACACAAAATAATGACACTTTGGGCCCAATTTGTACATTCTCACTTAGGGGTATACTCAGTTTTGTTGCCAGCGGTTTAGACATTAATGACTGTGTGTTGAGTTATTTTGAGGGGACAGCAAATTTACACTATTATACAAGCTGTACACTCACTACATTGTAGCAAAGTGTAACTTCTTCAGTGATGTCACATGAAAAGATATAATGATATATGCAAAGATATAATAAATGATTTACAAAAATGTGAGGGGTGTACTCACTTTTGTGAGATACTGTATATACTCTGCATCCAGTGTAGCCTATATCTACAGTGAATTCGGTGGTGTACTATTTCTAATACACTTCAGGCGGTGTACACAGTATCTAATACAGTGTTTACAGTTTCTACTACTATTCTGGTGGTGTACACAGTATCTAATACAGTGTGCACAGTTTCTAATACACTTAAGGTGGTGTACACAGTATCTAATACAGTGTGTACAGTTTCCACTACTTTTCTGGTGGTGTACACAGTATCTAATACAGTGTGTACATTTTCTAATACACTCTAGGTGGTGTACACAGTATCTAATACAGTTTGTACAGTTTCTGATACACTTCAGGCGGTGTACACAGTATCTAATACAGTGTGTACAGTCTCTAATACACTTCAGGTGGTGTGCACAGTATCCAATACAGTGTGTACAGTGTCTACTACATTTCTGGTGGTGTACACAGTATACAATACAGTGCAGCCGTAGTACAGTTTCTAATATAGTGCAGGCGGTGTAAACAGTATCTCACAGTGTGTACAGTTTCTACTACACTTCTGGTGGTGTACACAGTATACAATACAGTGCAGCCGTTGTACAGTTTCTAATACAGTGCAGGCGGTGTACACAGTATCGAATAGAATGTGTACAGTTTCCACTACTTTTCTGGCAGTGTGTACAGTTTCTAATACACTTCAGGCGGTGTACACAGTACCTAATAGAGTGTGTACAGTTTCTACTACACTTTTGGTGGTGTACACAGTATACAATACAGTGCAGCTGTAGTACAGTTTCTAATACAGTGCAGGCAGTGTACACAGTATCTAATACAGTGTATACAATTTCTACTACACTTCTGGTGGTGTACACAGTATACAATACAGTGCAGCCGTTGCACAGTTTCTAATACAGTGCAGGCGGTGTACACAGTATCTGTCAGGGAAGACCAGCCAGTACTCAAGATGGCCGACAGAGAAGTCGACCTGTGACCTCAGCCTCTGCCAGAACACCTTTGGTGCACCTGCGTGCACATGACCAAGAGGCTATTTAAACTTGGTCTGTAAAGGAAAGTTAATTAGGGGTAGATGGAGCTACCTTACCAGGGTACCTTGATTTATAATATAATGAGCCTCAAAGGAAAAAGAAATCAGAAAAACTAAATACAACCCCTTTATCACTCATTAGGTAGTGGATCTAAGTGTCCAGCATTACCTGAATGGACTGTGCTAACAAGTCAGTCTCATACCTACATACAGGTGTACACCGTGTGGCTAATCATCATAGATTAATTAAGTGACAACTTATAAAAACTAATATATGACAATCCAAGAAATAAATAAAATAAAGTAAAATAAAATAAAACACCACGGTTTAAAACCTATGTTAATCCCCAATTGTGTCCAAATGTGCTTTTATGCATAAGGTGAATTAAATAGTCCCAACATTAGGCATATAGTGCAGGACTGCACATTAAATTATATAAAAATGGTGAAAAATTAGTGAAAAAATTAGTGAAAAAATTGGTGAGAGAGATATATATTAAAATGTAAAAAATTAGTGTATCAAAGTCCAGTACAGGGGGTCCCCGACTTACGAACATCCGACTTACGAACGACCCCTACTTACGAACGGGGCCCGAATGACGTCACTGCTGGCCGAATCTTCCTCTCCTGAGCCTTTCCTCCGTTCCTGTCTTGGCTGCGGGTCCCCTTCGTCCTCCTGCCTGCCCATCCACAGGCCTGGTATGGTCCGGTGGCTTGCCAGGCCGCTGAAACTGCCCGTCGTGGCCGAGGCCTTGTGCGGCCTACGAAGCCTCCACGATCCCCGGTCTTTCCTACGCCGCTGCCCCGCGATGGTGCACCGCGGCCGGCCGCCCGGCCGGCCGGCCTGCCTGGCCTCTGATGGCTGCTTTCACCATCCATCTCCCTGCTGTGCCATACAGTGTACCTCTCTGCAGTCTCCTGTTGCTGCTGCCATGAAAATAGTGAGAGGGGAGAGCTGTGCTCAGCTGCGATCCTGGACTCCTGTTTTGGAAGTGACAGGGTCAATAAAGAGAACCTGTCACCTCCAATTGCTATCACACAGGGAATTGTTTCCTCCTGTGTGATAGCAATAAAGTTAAGTGAAAAAAAAATTGATAAAAAAAATAAAAATAAGAAATACAGTAATAATTAAATTAATAAAATAAAAAAAAAAATTAAAAAATGTAAAGAATAAGAAAAATAATATTAAAAATAAGAAAATTATACAAAAATAAAAAAAAGTAAACGACAAGCTACAAATAAATACAAATAAAAAAAAGTGATTAAAAAGTAAAAAAATAAAAGAAACAAAACATATTTGAACTAACCATGCCACCCCAGCCATCCGGTTGCCTTTCTCTGTTGATTTGGGTTTACATCCTGTCTCTGAGACTAGATTTGCACTTAAAAAAGGTACTGTTCCGACTTACAAACAAATTCGACTTAAGAACAAACCTACAGTCCCTATCCTGTTCGTAACCCGGGGACCCCCTGTATCAAGAAGTAAAAACGTCTGTGGTAAGTGACTTTCGTGAAAACAGCTGATCAGATCCAGTGACTTGCGGTGCTCCCCCTCAAAGATCCCCACTCACCAGCTCCCTGCACCCCTGCAGGGGTAGTAGGCATGTAGTAACAGGCAGCAATATGATGTGTATGGGTCCTCAGGGTCCACCGCTCCAGCTGTGAAGTATCCTTCAGTATATCCTCATATAGAAGAAACAGGGCTCCATAGTGTGATACGTTTTAAATAGTTTATTTAGCTATCATAACAGCACAAAAAATAAGGCAAATAAAAGTAACTAAAATTAAAATCCAGGCTATTTCTAAAAGAGCCAAATAGTCACACAGCGTGTAATCTGTTTCGTATGGAGAGAGCAGTGCGTCTAGAACCATCAGCTGCGCGGCGTGCGCCTCAGCTGCGTTCCACACTCTCCTACTTCCGCGTGTGACGTCAGTGCGTAGCTCCACCTTATGCATTTCGTCATCGACGTTATCAAAGGCGCAGCTGACGTACCTCGTCCTGTGCTATTTAAAGACAAGCAGTATTGATATATTCCTCCCACTCTCCTCCCCTGGGCGTGATCACAATCTCATGTCGCCTCCCAGGACAGATCATTACAGACCGAAGAGGATAATCCAATTGCCATATAAGGGAGCCTGAACTTATATCTCCGCTTGTCGTTAAAAAGGCAGACTTAACATAATGCGATCCTTACAGGATAGATAATAGTGTTATACATAACATTAGTGCTCCATTAACCTCTCAAGCTGACTAAGCAATACCAATTCTCATTCCAAGCTGTTTATATGCAGGAATAGGAGGGGGAAATAGGATAAACCATACGGTGAGTGAGCCTAGTGGTAGCCCAATGTATTGCTACTCTAACCTTAGTGTTATATATCATAATACCCCCTAGGCTTGCGGGATGTCCATGCGAATAAGATGTCAGAATCATAAAGTAGAGAGTGTTCTTAAACCCCGGTTCTGGCCCCCTATGGGGTTCCATTCATCCATTTTTCCTGCATAGGCCGGATTAAGAAATTGATATCAGCATAGTAAAAAAGTACATGTACATATATGAAAATAGTAATATAAATTAATATAAATTAGTAAAATTAATAATAAAAAAATTTTATAAAAATAATTGATAAAAAATATATAAAGTATTAGAAAATTTTTTTTGTAAAAATGAGGCAGCTATACACGTTGTGGGCAACGCACACCCTTATATTCATATATATAATGGGATAGCATATATACACCTGTATAACGATGTTCTATACTATGGCAAATCAACCATCAATAACTCATCAAATGTGTATGTGTATGTGTATACCGTGGTGTTTTATTTTATTTTACTTTATTTTATTTATTTCTTGGATTGTCATATATTAGTTTTTATAAGTTGTCACTTAATTAATCTATGATGATTAGCCACACGGTGTACACCTGTATGTAGGTATGAGACTGACTTGTTAGCACAGTCCATTCAGGTAATGCTGGACACTTAGATCCACTACCTAATGAGTGATAAAGGGGTTGTATTTAGTTTTTCTGATTTCTTTTTCCTTTGAGGCTCATTATATTATAAATCAAGGTACCCTGGTAAGGTAGCGCCATCTACCCCTAATTAACTTTCCTTTACTATTTAACTCACCCCTTCGGGGATAAGTGCAAGGGGAGGCTGCAAGCCTTCAGGTCCGTGAGCGCGGAAACATATCCCTCATGGTCTGTGCTTGCATCCAGTGCTGTCCGTTCTACAGCGTTCCCGTGTGCTCCTGCCTCCTTACTTCTGATACCTGTACCTGTTTACCGACCCGGCTTGCCTTGACTCCGCTACCTGCTGCCTGCACCTGACCCGGCTTGTTCTGACCTCCATACCTGCCTACTCCTTCTACTACCACGCTGCCAGCCCGTTGCCGACCCGGCCTGTGTCCTGACTACGCTTCTGCCTCCGCTTCTGCTCCTGACGTTCCCGACAATGTATGACCTGGTCTGCTTAACCTGCCTCTTCCGCCAGCTGGAGAATCCTGCTCGAGCACCGTGCCCCCTGCTGCTGTTCACAGTTCCTGGAAGACGACCCGTCAGGCACTCGTGCGACTCTGCACTTCTGCGCCTCCTGTCTGCTCTATAAGGAGGCCAGAATCAGAGGAATAAGAGAGGCCACTCCCTGCATATCAGGCTCTACCGTCAGGTACGTGACAGTAACGGACAGCCATGTCTGAGCCTGCGCAGGGACCCTCTCCCATGGATGAACTTTGCCAGCACCTGGCCGGCCTGGCACAAGCTGTCAAGGACTTACAGCGGGGCTACACTCAGCTGGAGGAACGCCTACAGACTCTGATGGACTCTGCCACCCCTCAGGGACCGTCATTAGCATCTGCTTCCTCCCAAGGATCCTCTCCTGCTCCTGCAGTGGTTATGCTTCCACCTGAGCCCAGGGTACCAACCTCAGACCGGTTCCTGGGTGAATGCAGCAAGTTTAGAGCGTTCCGGAACGCATGTGAACTTTACTTCGCCTTCAACCCCGCACCTTCTCTTTGAAAGCTACAAAAGTCGGCTTTGTGATTTCCTTGCTGCAAGGCGAGCCACAGTCCTGGGCCCACTGCCTCCTGGAACAGAAGACCGAATGTTTATCGGACTTAACTACATTCTTCAGTGCCATGGCCCAACTGTATGAAGATCCCCAGCAGACGGCTTCAGCAGAAGCAGCCCTTCATGCACTCCAACAGGGTCGTAGGGTGGTGGAAGATTACGTCTCAGAATTTAGACGATGGGCATTTGACACGAATTGGAATGACACCGCCCTACGCTACCAATTCCGCATGGGCCTCTCCGAACTGCTCAAGGACGAGCTAGCGCGGGTAGGGGTACCCTCTACCCTCGAAACCCTGATTGATCTATCCATTCAGATCGATTGCCGGCTGAGAGAACGAAGACTAGAGAGAGCAGCAGCTCCATCCCGTCCGGTATGGATGTTACCCCGGGTACCCAGTTCATTCAATCCAGCCCCTGCTCCGGCCACTTCGGCTCCTGACGCTCCGGAACCTATGCAGCTTGGCCTGCTGCGTCCCTCTCTCTCCACCGAAGAGCGACAACGCCGTCGCCAGCAGAACCTGTGCCTATACTGCGAGGTCCTGCCCAGTGAAACCTCGTAAGTCCCTCTCCACTACTTCTGTCTCGTTGACTCCAAGCTTGCTTAACAATCCCACTCACCTTACTTTTCTCATCTCGTTACAGTTGCCAGGAAGGACTATTCAGACTACCGCCATAATTGACTCCGGAGCCTGCAGCTGTTTTGTGGACTTAACCTTTGCTGCCGAACATCACATCCCCTTGCAGCCTAAGGCACAGAAGCTCTTGGTTCACTTGGCCGATGGCTCCACTATTAAATCCGGAGCAGTCACCCACGAGACCATCCCTCTGCTTAACACCATTTCCAAGGACCACCAAGAACTACTGCGTCTGGACGCCATCGCTTCCCCTCTGTTCCCGATCATCCTCGGTATGCCTTGGCTGAGGGCCCATAACCCCCCATATCGATAGGTTTAACCACTTGAGCCCCGGACCATTATGCTGCCTAAGGACCAGAGGTCTTTTTCCAATTTGGCACTGCGTCGCTTTAACTGCTAATTGCGCGGTTATGCAATGCTGTACCCAAACGAAATTTGCGTCCTTTTCTTCCCACAAATAGAGCTTTCTTTTGATGGTATTTGATCACTTCTGCAGTTTTTATTTTTTGCGCTATAAACGGAAAAAGACCGAAAATTTTGAAAAAAAATGATATTTTCTACTTTTTGTTATAAAAAAAATCCAATAAACTCAATTTTAGTCATACATTTAGGCCAAAATGTATTCGGCCACATGTCTTTGGTAAAAAAAATGTCAATAAGCGTATATTTATTGGTTTGCGCAAAAGTTATAGCGTCTACAAACTAGGGTACATTTTCTGGAATTTACACAGCTTTTAGTTTATGACTGCCTATGTCATTTCTTGAGGTGCTAAAATGGCAGGGCAGTACAAAACCCCCCCAAATGACCCCATTTTGGAAAGTAGACACCCCAAGGAAATTGCTGATAGGCATGTTGAACCCATTGAATATTTATTTTTTTTGTCCCAAGTGATTGAATAATGACAAAAAAAAAAAAAAAAAAAAATATTTACAAAAAGTTGTCACTAAATGATATATTGCTCACACAGGCCATGGGCCTATGTGGAATTGCACCCCAAAATATATTCAGCTACTTCTCCTGAGTACGGGGATACCACATGTGTGGGACTTTTTGGGAGCCTAGCCGCGTATGGGACCCCGAAAACCAATCACCGCCTTCAGGATTTCTAAGGGTGTAACTTTTTGATTTCACTCTTCACTGCCTATCACAGTTTCGGAGGCCATGGAATGCCCAGGTGGCACAAAACCCCCCCAAATGACCCCATTTTGGAAAGTAGACACCCCAAGCTATTTGCTGAGAGGCATATTGAGTCCATGGAATATTTTATATTTTGACACAAGTTGCGGGAAAGTGACACTTTTTTTTTTTTTTTTTTTTTTTTTGCACAAAGTTGTCACTAAATGATATATTGCTCACACAGGCCATGGGCCTATGTGGAATTGCACCCCAAAATACATTTAGCTGCTTCTCCTGAGTATGGGGATACCACATGTGTGGGACTTTTTGGGAGCCTAGCCGCGTACGGGGCCCCGAAAACCAATCACCGCCTTCAGCGTTTTTAAGGGCGTGAATTTTTGATTTTACTCTTCACTGCCTAACACCGTTTCGGAGGCCATGGAATGCCCAGGTGGCACAAACCCCCCCCAAATGACCCCATTTTGGAAAGTAGACACCCCAAGCTATTTGCTGAGAGGCATGGTGAGTATTTTGCAGCTCTCATTTGTTTTTGAAAATGAAGAAAGACAAGAAAAAACTTTTTTTTTTTTTCTTTTTTCAAATTTCAAAACTTTGTGACAAAAAGTGAGGTCTGCAAAATACTCACTATACCTCTCAGCAAATAGCTTGGGGTGTCTACTTTCCAAAATGGGGTCATTTGGGGGGGTTTTGTGCCACCTGGGCATTTCATGGCCTCCGAAACTGTGATAGGCAGTGAAGAGTGAAATCAAAAATTCACGCCCCTTAGAAAGCCTGAAGGCGGTGCTTGGTTTTCGGGGTCCCGTACACGGCTAGGCTCCCAAAAAGTCTCACACATGTGGTATCCCCGTACTCAGGAGAAGCAGCAGAATGTATTTTGGGGTGTAATTTCACATATTCCCATGGCATGTTTGAGCAATATATCATTTAGTGACAACTTTGTGCAAAAAAAAAAAAAAAAAAAAAAAAATTTGTCTCTTTCCCGCAACTTGTGTCGCAATATAAAATATTCCATGGACTCGACATGCCTCTCAGCAAATAGCTTGGGGTGTCTACTTTCCAAAATGGGGTCATTTGGGGGGGTTTTGAACTGTCCTGGCATTTTATGCACAACATTTAGAAGCTTATGTCACACATCACCCACTCTTCTAACCACTTGAAGACAAAGCCCTTTCTGACACTTATTTTTTACATGAAAAAGTTTTTTTTTTTTTGCAAGAAAATTACTTTGAACCCCCAAACATTATATATTTTTTTAAAGCAAATGCCCTACAGATTAAAATGGTGGGTGTTTCATTTTTTTTTTTCACACAGTATTTGCGCAGCGATTTTTCAAACGCATTTTTTGGGGAAAAAACACACTTTTTTAAATTTTAATGCACTAAAACACACTATATTGCCCAAATGTTTGATGAAATAAAAAAGATGATCTTAGACCGAGTACATGGATACCAAACATGACATGCTTTACAATTGAGCACAAACGTGCAGTGGCAACAAAATAAATACATTTTTAAAAGCCTTTAAAAGCCTTTACAGGTTACCACTTTAGATCTACAGAGGAGGTCTACTGCAAAAATTACTGCCCTCGATCTGACCTTCGCGGCGATACCTCACATGCATGGTGCAATTGCTGTTTACGTTTGACGACAGACCGCCGCTTGCGTTCGCCTTAGCGCAAGAGCAGGGGGCGACAGGGGTGCTTTTTTTTTTTTTTTTTTTTTTTCTTTATTATTTTTTTGCTTTTTTATCTTATTTTTAAACTGTTCCTTTCATTTTTTTTTTTTTTAAATCATTTTTATTGTTATCTCGGGGAATGTAAATATCCCCTATGATAGCAATAGGTAGTGACAGGTACTCTTTTTTGAAAAAATTGGGGTCTATTAGACCCTAGATCTCTCCTCTGCCCTCAAAGCATCTGACCACACCAAGATCGGTGTGATAAAATGCTTCCCCAATTTCCCAATGGCGCTATTTACATCCGGCGAAATCTAAGTCATAAAATGCTCGTAGCTTCCGGTTTCTTAGGCCATAGAGATGTTTGGAGCCACTCTTGTCTCTGATCAGCTCTATGGTCAGCTGGCTGAATCACCGGCTGCATTCTCAGGTTCCCTGTTGAGACAGGAGAGCCAGAGAAAAACACGGAAGACGGTGGGGGGGGGGGGGCATTCCCTCCCACGGCTTGTAAAGGCAGTCTAGAGGCTAATTAGCCGCTAGGATTGCTTTTACATGAAAGCCGACCGCTGGCTGAAAAGAATGATACCAAGATGATACCTAAACCTGCAGGCATCATTCTGGTATAACCACTCAAAGTTGTGAATGGCGTACCTGAAGACAAAAAAATGGTTAACAATAAAGCACAGTAAACAATAAAGTATAAATAATTACATACCTGAAAAACAAACATGATAAAACATAATAACAATAACAATAACAATAACAATAAAACACTGCAGAATAGAATACAGTAAAAAAAGAGCAGAACAATAGAGAGAGAGAATAGAGAGAGAGAACAATAAAACGACAACTATTTTTTTTTATTTTATATATATTTTTTTTTTTTTTACACTTTTTTTGTAACTAACTTTTATAACTGTAACCGGTTCCAGGTTCGGGTCTCTCAAAATGCGATGGCATCTTGGGAGACCCTGTGAAAGTGTGCCTAGTCTGTGCAATGCTGTACCCTACGCTAATACTCAACTAGTGTATGGTAGCGTTCAAAACATTCACCAATGCAAAGACCAGGATTGTCAGGACAGGAGGGACAATAATAGCGGGTGTCACGCCTATATCCGCGTTTGCTGCAGACACAACATCTTTTTGGGGGGGGTTCGTTGGGTAGGGGTACTCGGGAGGACATAAAGAAAATGCCTCTCATGCAGCCGACTGCATTTCGTTGGGGGATGTGAATGGGGGAAGTACGGGCGCTGCAGAAGTGGTGGGTTCCCAATTAGGATTGGCGAATGCAGCAGGAAGGGCATTATGGGCACGACGGGCCTGTGTTTGTCTTCTTGGTGGCAGCGGGACACTACTTGTGCTTGTCACCTCACCAGCTTGAACTGCACTTATGGGATTCGCCACGTCACCAAGTGTTACTGCAGTGCTGGTTTGACTACGACCGGGGTGTACTAGGCCGCTGGTGCTTGCCAGTTCAATAAAAAGCTTCCAAAAAAACTGTTAGCGATCGCAGGGATCAGGCCTGACTCTGCGAACGCTGCAGTTATGCGTTTAGTGTTTTGTAAGTGACAGTGATCGATCGATACTGCACTTGGGTGGGCTGGACTGGGCCGGGCGGAGGGGCAAAACGCAGGTGCTAGCAGGTATCTGGGTTGATCCCGCTAACACTGCGTTTTTGGGAACCCTAAACTGCTGGGGACGCTAGTATAGATCTGATCTGATCGGATCAGATATTGATCCGTTCAGATACTATACCACTAAAGGAGGCGTATGCTGCGTGCGTGGGTGTTAGCGGTACTGGCGCTAACCTGACGCTGCCTGGGGCCGGTGCTTGCTAGTTCACCAAAATGCTACCAAAAAAACTGTTAGCGATCGCAGGGATCAGGCCTGACTCTGCGAACGCTGCAGTTATGCGTTTAGTGCCTTGTAAGTGTCAGTGATCGATCGATACTGCACTTGGGTGGGCTGGGCTGGGCCGGGCGGAGGGGCACAACGCAGGTGCTAGCAGGTATCTGGGCTGATCCCGCTAACACTGCGTTTTTGGGAACCCTAAACTGCTGGGGACGCTAGTATAGATCTGATCGGATCAGATATTGATCCGATCAGATACTATACCACTAAGGGAGGTGTACGGTGCGTGCGTGGGTTTTAGCGGTACTGGCGCTAACCTGACGCTGCCTGGTGCTTGCTTGCCAGTTCACCAAAATGCTACCAAAAAAACTGTTAGCGATCACAGGGATCAGGCCTGACTCTGCGAACGCTGCAGTTATGCGTTTAGTGTTTTGTAAGTGACAGTGATCGATCGATACTGCACTTGGGTGGGCTGGGCGGAGGGGCAAAACGCAGGTGCTAGCGGGTATCTGGGCTGATCCCGCTAACACTGTGTTTTTGGGAACCCTAAACTGCTGGGGACGCTAGTATAGATCTGATCAGATCAGATATTGATCCGATCAGATACTATACCACTAAGGGAGGCGCATGCTGCGTGCGTGGGTGTTAGCGGTACTGGCGCTAATCTGACGCTGCCTGGGGCGACGCATATCACTGCCGGGCGATCAGGGGGCTAAACCTTTATTAGGTAATAAACGGCGGGTGCCCTGACACTATAAAAAATAAACGAACTAACCTGCGTCACCCGTAACGGTTATACGGTGATCAGTGGTGAAAGGGTTAACTAGGGGGCCATCAAGGGGTTAAAACATTTATTAGATAGTATATGGGGGTCCCTGTCACTATAAAACGCTGACGGCGAACCTAAATATTTACCTCACTAACTAGCGTCACCAGCGACACTAATACAGCGATCAGAAAAATGATCGCTTAGCAACACTGGTGACAGGGGGTGATCAAGGGGTTAAAACTTTATTAGGGGGGGTTAGGGGGGTACCCTAGACCTAAAGGGGGGTAATACTAACTGTCCCAACACTGTAACTGTCACAAACTGACACTATGCAGTAATCAGAAAAAAAAAAAAAAAAAAAAAAAAAAAAACCTGCTGGTGTCAGTTTGTGACAGGGGGGGGGGGGGGTGATTGGGGGGGGATCGGGGGGCGATCGGGGGGGGGATCGGGGTGTTTTGTATGCCTGGCATGTTCTACTGTGTGTGTGTGTGTTGTGCACTCACATTGATGTCTTCTCCCCTCGGCGCTGGAACGGAAAATACCGAGCCGAGGGGAGATGACATCATTTCCTTTGCTGCTGTTTAGCATACAGCAGCAAAGGAGTGTTCCCATTGGCCGGCGGCGATCGCGAGGGGGGGGCCACGAACGGATGGCCTCCCCCTCATCTCGGATCGCCGGGGAACAGAACGGGACCGCTTCGGGCACCGGGGGGGGGTCCGATCGGACCCCCCACCCGCGAGAGGCAAATCACGTACATGTACGTGATTTTGCCTGCCCGTGCCGCCTTGCCGACGTAAATCGGCGTTAGGCGGTCCTTAAGTGGTTAAAGAAAGAATTAACTTTGTTTCTTCCCACTGCACCCAGTACTGCTTACAGACCCCCTGTGGTGTACCCGCTTTGCTATGCCTGGACACGGACTCTGAAACCAGTCAGCTTGTGCCTCCAGCCTACCATGACTTTCTAGACGTGTTTAGCAAGAAAGGGGCAGAGATCCTCCCTCCTCACCAGTCTTACGACTGCCCTATAGAGCTACTTCCCGGAGCCGAAGTCCCTTTTGGGAGAATTTTCCCCTTGTCCGAAAGCAAGCTGGTAGCGCTAAAAGACTACATCAATGACAATTTAAGGAGAGGGTTCATCCGCCCTTCTACGTCTCCAGCTGGGGTGGGGATTTTCTTTGTTGAGAAAAAAGATCATTCATTAAGGCCCTGTGTGGATTACCGTGAGCTCAACAAGGTTACGGTGAAGAACCGGTATCCACTTCCACTAGTTCCCGAACTTTTTCAGAGACTTGGTTCTGCTACCATATTTACCAAATTGGATCTTCAGGGCGCCTATAATTTGGTGCGCATTCGAGAAGGTGACGAGTGGAAGACTGCCTTTGGGCATTTTGAGTATCTCGTGATGCCCTTCGGACTCTGTAACTCCCCGGCCACTTTCCAGCACTTCATTAATGACGTCCTCAGAGACTTCCTGGACTTATTCGTTATTGTATACCTTGATGATATGCTAATCTTTTCTTCCTCCTTAGATCACCACCGCAGACACGTCAGAAGCGTATTAACTCGCCTTCGACAACATGGATTGTACGCCAAACTCGAGAAGTGCGAGTTTGAACGCCAGAGTATCCAGTTCCTGGGCCTGATCATTTCCACCGAGGGCATCAAGATGGATCCCCAGAAGGTCACCGCTATCCTGGACTGGCCTATTCCATGTGACAAGAAAGGCATTCAACGCTTCATAGGCTTTGCAAACTTTTACCGAAAATTTATTCAGGGGTTTTCAGCACTCATTGCCCCCATTACACAACTCATCAAACAGGGTTCCAGATTCCACTGGTCTCCAGAGGCTCAGACGGCCTTTGAGGCGCTGAAGAAGTTTTTCACGTCCACACCCGTTTTGAAGCACCCCGACTCGGCCTTACCTTATGTCTTAGAAGTGGATGCCTCGGAAATAGCGGTTGGAGCTATCTTGTCTCAAAGACAGGGTCCTAAGGCCCTGTTGCACCCAGTCACATTCTTCTCGCGTAAATTGTCTAGCGCGGAGAAGAATTACGACGTCGGGGATCGTGAACTTTTAGCGATTAAGGCAACACTAGAAGAATGGAGGTACCTTCTCGAGGGAGCTGCACATCCAATCCTAATCTATACAGACCACAAAAATCTAGAATATCTAAGGACAGCAAGAAGATTGAGACCCCGTCAGGCCAGGTGGGCACTTTTTTTTTTTTCTAGATTTACCTTTCACCTGACATACAGACCCGGATCCAAGAACATAAAGCCGGATGCACTATCACGCATGTTCAGCAAATCTCAAGATGTCTCTCCCCCGGATATGATCCTGTCCTCTGGGAATTTCCTTCTTCTACAAGGGGACTTAATGACTCAATGATCAAGCAAGCCTCTGTGGGAAGTTCTACACCACCCGGGACCACCTTACGGACACGGGAGGGGCTACTCTGGTATGAGGATAAGATCTTTGTGCCGGAAGATCTGCGAACAGCCACTTTGGGTATGTGCCATGATCACGCGCTGGCAGGGCACTTTGGGGTCAGCAAGACTTCTGAACTTGTGCAGCGAACTTTCTGGTGGCCGGGGGTGGTGAAGGACTGCAGGAAATACGTGGAATCTTGTACCACTTGTATCCGTAATAAGAACAGAAAATCCAGGGCCTGGGGTCTGTTGAAGCCATTACCTGTCCCGAATAGACCGTGGAGAATGATCTCAACTGATTTCATTGTGGAGCTGCCCCCATCCGAGGGCTACAGTACTATTTTTGTGATCGTTGATCGATTATCCAAGATGGCCTACTTCATTCCCATGAAAGGCACTCCCTCTGCACAAGAGACTGCACAGATTTTTATCAGAGAAGTTATAAGACTCCATGGGGTTCCGGCAAACATCGTCTCAGACAGAGGGGTCCAGTTTACCTCCAGATTCTGGAGATCCTTGTGTGAATCTTTGGGGATTGAACTGTGATTTTCCTCAGCCTATCACCCTCAAACTAATGGTCAGACAGAAAGGAGGGGTTACAGTCCTGAAGACAACTCGTGGGAACCTGAAACCAACATTCATGCCCAAGAACTGATCGAAACCTTTAAGAGGACTTATCCTGACAAAGTAGCCAGATTGGGCATCCGGAAGCTGCCCGTTAGGGGGGGGCAATGTCAGGGAAGACCAGCCAGTACTCAAGATGGCCGACGGAGAAGTCGACCTGTGACCTCAGCCTCTGCCAGAACACCTTCAGTGCACCTGTGTGCACATGACCAAGAGGCTATTTAAACTTGGTCTGTGCTTGCATCCAGTGCTGTCCGTTCTACAGCGTTCCAGTGTGTTCCTGTTTGCTTACTTCTGATACCTGTACCTGTTTACCGACCCGGCTTGCCTTGACTCCGCTACCTGCTGCCTGCACCTGACCCGGCTTGTTCTGACCTCCGCACCTGCCTGCTCCTTCTACTACCACGCTGCCAGCCCGTTGCCAACCCGGCCTGTGTCCTGACTACGCTTCTGCCTCCGCTTCTGCTCCTGACGTTCCCACCAGTGTATGACCTGGTCTTCTTAACCTGCCTCTTCCACCAGCTGGAGAATCCTGCTCGAGCACCGTGCCCCCTGCTGCTGTTCCCAGTTCCAGGAAGACGACCCTTCAGGCACTCGTGCGACTCTGCACTTCTGCGCCTCCTGTCTGCTCTATCAGGGGGCCAGAATCAGAGGAGTAAGAGAGGCCGCTCCCTGCATATCAGGCTCTACCGTCAGGTACGTGACAGTATCTAATACAGTGTGTACAGTTTCTACTACTTTTCTGGTGGTGTACACAGTATCTAATACAGTGTGTACAGTTTCTAATACACTTCAGGCGGTGTACACAGTATCTAATACAGTGTGGACAGTTTCTAATACAGTGCAGGCGGTGTACACAGTATATAATAGTGTGTACAGTTTCTACTACACTTCTGGCGGTGTACACAGTACACAATACAGTGCAGCCATAGTACAGTTTCTAATACAGTGCAGGCGATGTTCACAATATCTAATACAGTGTGTACAGTTTCTACTACTTTTCTGGTGGTGTACACAGTATCTAATACAGGGTGTTCGCACAAATTTTTTGCCTGTTCGCATGTTCTGTTGCAAACCGAACCGGAGGGTGTTTGGCTCATCCCTAGTCTTGAGCCTACTACACAGATCCTGGTGACTGCACAAGCAGAACGAGACATCAGTGGGGCTGACAGTGGTATTCTTGTGGAGATATGCCTTTTATCTGTTAACCAAGTGAGTTACCAATTGTATTTTAATAAAGGGGATGATTTGAATGCTACACTTAATTTGCTCTCTTTTTGTTTCATTACTCTGGCTTGACTGCGAGGCTGTGATCCTGTGGATAGCATTACAGGACTATTTGTTCAATTTTGACTTTTATGGACTTGGGCTGCTTGCCCTATTAACACCATGTATCTCTTGTTTTTTTAAGACTTCCTTATCTGTCACTAAAGGCTGCAAACATTTCAAGGGGAGATGTGGAAAGTGAGGAACAAGGAGGAAGAGTGTGGGTCTTTTACTGCTGACTTGGCTTACTAAGGTGCTACTCCCACTGAGCTCTGTGGTGCAGAGTGATATGTTCCTTCATGCATGTGGTACCCAGATAGCTGTTACTTTTGCCACAACTGATATGCTGGAGGCTACACAATGAAGCTGTCAGCAGCAAGTACATTAATCGCTTGCTGACCGGCTTACGCCGATATACGTCGGCAGAATGGCACAGCTGGACAAAACAACATATAGGTATGTTGTTCCCTTTAAGAGCTGCTGGGGGCGCACTACAGGGGACCCGATGTGCGTGGCCGGTGGGCGCGATCCCCACTGTCCACCTGCTAACGCGGGCACGAGAGACAGCACGGTGATTTGTGTGTGTAAACACACAAATCCCTGTTCTATCAGGGGAAAGGAGACAGAGCGTTCTTCCTACTATGTAGGAAGAACGCTCTTTCTCCTCCCCCAGTCAGTCCTATCCCCATACAGTTATAACACATTCAGGGAACACACATTTAACCCCTTGATTGCCCCCTAGTGTTAACCCTTTCCCTACCAGTGACATTTACACAGTAATCAGTGCATTTGTATAGCTCTGATCGTTGTATAAATGTCAATGGTCCCAAAAATGTGTCAAAAGTGTCCAATCTATCTGCCGCAATGTTGCAATACTACTAAAAATCGCAGCTCAACGACATTACTAGTAAAAAAAATAAATAAATAATCAAAATGCCATAAATCTTTCCCATAGTTTGGTTTGCACATATGTTATAGCGTCTACAATCAATATACGCTTATTGCGATTTTCTTTTACCAAAAATATGTAGAAGAATATATATTGGCCTAAACTGATGAAGAAATTTTTTTTTTAAAAACATTTTTGGGGATATTTAGTATAGCAAAAAGTAAAAAAATTTTTTTTTCAAAATTGTCGCTCTTTTATTGTTTATTGTGCAAAAAATAAAACTGCAGAGGTGATCAAATACCACCAAAAGAAAGCTCTATTTGTGAGGGAAAAAAGGTCGCAAATTTTGTTTGGATACAGCATTGCATGATCGCGCAATTGTCAGTTAAAGCGGTGCAGTGCCAAATTGTAAAAAGTGCTCTGGTCAGGAAGGGGGTAAAATATTCTGGGGCTTAAGTGGTTAAAAAAGACACACATCACAGAGCTCTGTAGATCAGAATAGGGAATAGCAGTGTCCTGTTCTTGTGGGGCAGTTTGATCTTGTACATAACTCAAGATCAAACTCCTGCAGCAAGCCAGCGACAGTGGTATGAAATAATTCAACCGACTCCTCATTGCTGGTTTGTGGGGCTATGGAAAGTTAGCAGAAGAGGAGCAGGAAGAAGAGTTAGCATTAGCAGCAGTTGCAGATAAATTATTGTTCTGTGTCTAGAAGGAAAAAAGGAAGGCTTTTCAGCTACTGCACATGTTGTGTCTGCATAGTATGGCCACTCTGAGAAAAGCAGACACGCCTGCCTCTAGGTGGTCCAACCACTGCTTTAATCTGCAGAACTTGCTCACCACCTTCCAACTCCACATGTATAATCCCTACCTCTCACTTTAGGCCTGCCTGATATTTTTATTAAAGGGGATTGCCTAAATTTAATGGCAGCTATTGCAATAAAGGATAAATATGTGGTGTTTTGGTGCACACTGCTTTACGGCACTAGTGTGGTAAAGTGTCAGTGGTAGCAAGAGTTTGTGCCAGCAAGCAACCTCTCCAGCAAGCATCTTTACATGGAAGTGATGGTGTCAGCAAGTGTCAAGAAGGCTGGTATTAACCACTTCAGCTCCAGAAGGTTTATCCCCTTCATGGCCAGGCCCCTTTTTCCGATACGGCACAGCGTTACTTTAAAGTGGATGTAAACTCTCTCTGTAAACTTTAGCTCATTGAAAGCTACATTGAAGACGCTACTGATCTGTGCCTATGAAATCTCACTTACCTGTACCTTTTTCTGGCAATCCTTACTGCAATCTTTTATGATGTCACCAGCGTGTGCGCAGTCCATCGCTTGATTCACGGCATGCTATGTGTGCCGTTCCAGGGTTAACAGCATGCTGGGTCTGTCATTTTCCCTGTAAATGGCGCAGCACGGAAGCCTTGCGATACTATGCCTTCCTCGTCAGTGTCCTGGTTCTCTCCTTGTGCACGTGATCGTGCATGCATGAGATTTAGGCAGGGGAGCAAAGGAAGGGCGGAAATGACGTCCACACGAGGATCAGAAAACAAGAGTCAAGATGGCGCTGTCGAATCCCGGAAGAGGATCTTTTTTAGTAAACAAATAAAAGGTACTTGGAAAGCGGTTTTTAAATGCATATAAATGTGGGAGACGTGTAAACAATTTGTTCTTTTATAATATTTTTTAAAAAAAGGAAAAAAACGGGGTTTACTACCTCTGCGGTTATTATTTTTTGCACTATAAACAAAAGAAGAGTGACAAGTTTGAAAAAAACACAACATTTTTTACTTTTTGCTATAATAAATATCCCAATTTAAAAAAAAAAAAAAAAAATTTTGCTCAGTTTAGGCAGATATGTATTCTTCTACATCTTTTTGGTAAAAAAAATTGCGATAAGCGCATATTGATTGGTTTGTGCAAAAGTTATAGCGTCTACAAAATAGGAGATGGATTTATGGACTTTTTATTATTATTTTTTTTTTACAAGTAATGGCAGTGATCTGCGATTTTTATCGTGACTGTGACATTGCGGCGGACACATCGGACACTTTTGACACTATTTTGGGATCATTCACATTTATATTAGCTTTTTGCTATAAAACACATCCAATAAAAAAAAATAAAATAAAATAAAATTTCTTCATAAATTTAGACCAATATGTATTCTGCTACATAGTTTTGGTAAAAAAAAATCCCAATAAGCATATATTGATTGGTTTGCACAAAAGTTATAGCGTCTACAAGCCATCAATGCGATATATATATTTTTTACTAGTAATGGTGGCGATCAGCGACTTATAGCGGGACTGTGACATTGCGGCGGACAAATCGGACGCTAAGTGACACTTTTTTGGGGACCAGTGACACCAATACAGTGATCAGTGCTAAAAATATGCACTATCTCTGTACTAATGACACTGGCAGAGAAGGTGTTAACATCAGGGGCGATCAAAGGGTTAAATGTGTGCCTAAAATGTGCTTGGTTACTGCATGGGATGTACTTGTACTATGAAAAACTCAGCAAAAGCATGTCATAAACACTACAGTATAAGTGCATTAATGAGTGTTGCTTCATTCCTCATAAGCAACATATGTGCACAAGCCCTAATGGCTACAATGTTATCAATCACTGCTGTAAATACAGAGGGTGATGTTGCATGGTCCTGATTTGCTTAACCCCTTCACGCCGACCATACGCAATTATGCGGCCTCGGCTTGTACCGGCGTGATGCATGCAGCTGCGCACATCACCTCGGTACTGTTTGTTAGAACTGTGATATTTCAATTTTTCTTTTTTAATAAATCTGCAAAAATGTCAACAATTCTGTGTTTTTCTGTCAATATGGGGTGCTGTGTGTACATTAATGAGGAAAAATAATGAACTTAAATGATTTTAGCAAATGGCTGCAATATAACAAAGAGTGACAAATTTAAGGGGGTCTGAATACTTTCCTTCCCCACTGTATATAATGTTTGAGGGTTCTAAGTCATTTTCTAGCAAAAAATGTCAGAAAAAGGCTTAGGCATGAAACGGTTAAGTTCCTACACAGTGACGTTTTATAGATATATTTCCAGAAAAGAAAGTGACACCCATTATTCCATGTTTACTGTGGTTTCTACGTAGAATGCCACAATAAAATAACCCTCAAATTACTATTTACTTAGACCTTCTTCCTTAGTGTTGAAATGGTGGATAACCAAAACCACATACTGGAAATAGATTGTGAGCTTCCAGTACAGATTGTGGGAGAAAAAAAACACTTACTGTGAGCTTTGAAGATGTGGCCAGAGCAACATCATGTACATGGTATGATAGACCTATTTTGTTTACTTTTTTGTTATATAAGTTAGATGTAAAAAGATTCTAGTGGTTTTGTGATTAAGTCCACCAGTTTTTACCCATTACTAGCAGATCAGTTTGGGCTGGACTTGGCCTTTAAAATATAAAAATGAATCATGAGTCATTTTTCTAAAGTAAGCATTCTTAGGTGGTGTACAAGCTTGTAATGTGCAATCTGTACTCGTCTAAAAATACAAACTATGTTCTATGTCAGGTACCTCTTGACCTTGGAACAAACAGAACCAGACAAGACCTGCAGCATTAAGGCAGACAAAGACTGTAGTCAGTGTATATGTAAATGCACATATGCTGAAATAAGATCTTTACATTATTGTGCAATAAAAGTTTTTGAACATATTTTTATTACTATTATTTATAAAGTAAAAGTGGATTTTCACTTAGGATTCAAGCATATTCATTCATAGAATACAAAGCTCCCTGTGAATAGCTGAGCAGTGCTCAGCCCAACTCTGTTTTGTTTCGGGAGTGGGAAGGGCAGTTCCCATCCCACCGACAGAACACAGCATTGTATATTGTATTGTATACAGTTAATACAATGCACACAGCAAACAAACCTGTTCAGTAGAGGCAACTTGTCCCTAACAAACTATTTAAAAGGATATTGAATTAAAGTCTGCTCTGAGTACTGGCATGCCTCCTTTATACCAGCTCAGAGTCAGTCCTAATTGCTCCTAGTTTCCAAATCTGAGAACTGATGGTAATTCTTTGAATCTGTCACTTCCATAAGGACAGATTCTTAAAGTGGTGGTAGTAAGAACAATCTAAATGTGTCACATGTGTCTGTAAAGGAGCTACTGCCAAAAAAGTGCCATTAGGGCTATACTAATTTCCTCTGATTGTTCCCTCAGCAGTGTGCATATTGCAACTCACTCTCCAATCTATTTTGTTGCACCTCTCCACCCTTGTCCCCACTATTCCTGATTACCATAGGTAAACTCTCAATCCAATAATAACTGCTACTTAACATTTGATAATTATGCTGATGTCCTCCATATTCTATGCTCTGCACCTCTTAGTAAGCTCCACTCCCTTTGTCAGACATGTGTCATCGCTGGTGCAAACAGCTGTACCATGACTACACATATCAGGAGGAAGAATTGGAACTGCCATTCCTTCTTCAGAAGAGAGAAATGACAGTTCATAAATAAATATTTTCTTCCTTTCAACCCTCAGCAAATATATTATTTCTTAGGTCCTATTGTACCTTCTCTCTCCCCTGTCCATGATCAGCTTCTGCTCTACCTTTTGTTCTTCCAGCTAGCATTATATTCTCTTTATAAACCAATCATGTTTGGTTTATACTCCACTCTACCTATTCTTCTAATCAACCATAATCTTACTCAGCCGGTTGCGATCTGAGGGCTGGACAGAGTAAAGATCCCATATATGTATTTCAATTGTGTCATTCATTTAGCGTTACATCTGAGCATGAGCTATTGAGCTCTGTAAATGCTTTTTTTTCAGCAGAGCAGCTCAGGATAGACAGGTATGTGTGTTTTTAAATCTCATTTAAAAAAAAGCACTCGGTGCCCATATATGTAATTTACTATATGTTTTTCTTTACAAAATAGATACTTATCCAAGCGTTTTTTTCTAAGCATCAGTTTTGAATGCCTTTTACAAAGTGTAACATATACTGTTGTCAAAATTCAACTTTTGAATGCATCATTACTATCACGCATCAATAGTCATCAAGAAAATGAAAAAAAACAAAAACAACAAACAGCACGTCCATTGAGTTCAACTCTCCATTTCTATCCAATAAAAACACAAAGCATTCTTAGAAAAACACAGCTTATCCAGAGGAAGGCAAAAAACTTTATAAAGCGTTGTCCACATTACTCTACAGAGAAATACTTTCTTCCTGATGTCCAAAGCCAATCACAAGAACATCAAAAAGACCAAAGAATGGAGCAGGTCTTATGCCTCGTACACACAAGCGGACTTTTTGATGGACTAGGTCCGACAGTCTTTCCGACGGACTTTGCAGCGTAGGTCCGCCGGATTTTCAAACGAACGGACTTGGACACACACGATCACACCAAAGTCCGACGGATTCATACCTGATGACCGGACTAATATAAGGAAGTTGATAGCCAGTAGCCAATAGCTGCCCAACGTCGGTTTTAGTCCCTCGGACTAGCATACAGACAAGCGGATTTTTCGACCGGACTCGAGTCCGTTGGAAAGATTTGAAACATGTTTTATTTCTAGGTTCGTCGGACTTTTGGGAAAAAAAAGTCAGCTGGAGTCCACACACGATCAAATTGCTCGATGGAGTCCGCCGGACCAAGTCTGCCGGAAAGTCCGCTCGTGTGTACGCGGCATTAGACTCTCTCATCTGCTGTGAGCGGGAATCAGCTTTGTATTCTTGATTGCTTCATAAGGTTTATTAAAGTTACTTAAGGTTTCTTAACTGTACATGTAAATCACATTTATGTTTCCTACCTTTTTGTGTAGTAAACCCAATCACCATGAATACCAAACCTGAATGGTGTTCTTTTGGATGCACCAGTTCTTGTAGAGCATTATTTTACTTGTTTGGTTGTCAATAACAGATTTTTCTAGCTATTTTTCTGACCTTTAAAAATGTGAAGGCATTAGGATGAAGTAGGTAGTGAAAAATCAAACATCCAGGATGCAATGCCTAATATCATCCTTACAATATAGCCAAATACCTGCATAAAACGATGTTACTACTGAAGAACTCTGTTACCTACTGAAGAAGCCTAATAGGAGGGTGCAAAGCGTCTAGGAGGGAGGACCCGAGTCTGTGATGTCACGCCACCATCTCGATCATATCCATAGTGGTGGGTAGGGATGAGCTTCGAGTTCGAGTTGAACGTAAGTTCGACTTGAACATCGGCCGTTCGACCGTTCGTCGAATTACGAACATTATGGGCCGTTCATGCCAAATTCAAGTGGCGTGTCACAGCCAATAATTCACTGCGGCATCGCAGTGCATTGCTGGCTGATGATTGGCCAAGCATGCACTTTGACCCGCATGCTTTGGCCAATCACAGCGCGGTAAGAACAGAGAGCCATAATTGGCCAAAGGCAGGGTGGCTTTGGCCAATTATGCCTCAGGGGGTTTAGTACACGCCCCACACTAGATAAGGCCGTCTGGAAGTCAGCCTTGTGTAGTGTGTTCCAGGGTGCTGAGAGATAGAGAGAGAGAGAGAGAGACAGTGTCATTTCATTTGAGTTAGATAGAGCAGGCAGGCGAGTCAGTTAGCTGCAGTCAGTGTATTTAGTATATATATGCATCCCAGGTGTTGTATATATGTATATGTATGTATGTATGTATATATATATATATATATATATATATATATACATATATACACTGTATTCAGTTTAGCTAGATCCGTTGCTGTTATTCTCTTCCTAATATACTTACAGGCAGGCAGCTGCAGTATTTTCAGTCAGTGTACTATATCCTGTGCACAGTGTGCAACTAAAGCTAACTGCAGACAATTGCTGGTGTTCTCTTCCTAATAATACCTCAGGCAGGCAGCTGCAGTATTTTCAGTCAGTGTACTGTATACTGGGCACAGTGTGCAGCTAAAGCTCACTGCAGACAATTCCTGTTGTTTTCTTCCTAATAATACTACAGGCAGGCAGGCAGGCGATTCAGCTAGCTGCAGTATAATCAGTATATACAGTAGGGACAGAAAGTATTCAGACCCCCTTAAATTTTTCACTCTTTGTTATATTGCAGCCATTTGCTAAAATCATTTAAATTCATTTTTTTCCTCATTAATGTACTCACAGCACCCCATATTGACAGAAAAACAAGAATTGTTGACATTTTTGCAGATTTATTAAAAAAGAAAAACAAGGAGAGGCAGACAGTCACAGGCCAATAAAAGAGGGCAAGCAGGCTCTGTGTCAAGAGGCAATAGTGCTGGTCGTGGACACGGTGCATCCTCATCAGCACGTGGCCGTGGGGCATGCTGGCCATGTTGAGCCACAACATGCCGAAGAATTGGTAGAGTGGATGACCAAGCCGTCCTCATCCTCCTCATCCTCTGTCACTCAGGCTACCTTGGCTGCCAATGCAGGTGCCAAACCGGCCTATTCCTTGGACTCGAGGCCATCATCAGTTACTCCTTCCCTAGCCCCACCGGAGGAGTCCCCCGAACTGTTCGACCACAGTGTCGGGTACATGCTGCAGGACGATGCGCAGCGTTTTGAAGGCTCCGATGATGGTACACAGCTGGAGGAAGGCAGTAACATATGCCCAGAGAGAGGGGTTGCCCAAGGACAACAAACTGGCAGTCATGTTCCCCCAGCTGCAGCATAGTGCCAGGTTTGTTCCAGTGACGAGGAGGGAGGGGATGATGATCTCACTGACTCTATGTGGGTGTCTGATAGGAGATAGGAGGAGGAGGAGGCGGAGGAGGAGGAGGCACATCTCCAACGAGGCAGGATGCCCTCCAGGGGCCAACTTAAGGGCAGCCAACCGACTGCATCACACCACAGAGCTCCGCAAGTGCAGGGCGCTGGTGACGCTGAGCATTAAATTTCTTTGGTGTGGGCCTTTTTTGAGACGTGTGCAGCAGATCGCACCATTGCTATTTGCAACATATGTCTGAAGTGTATCAAGCGTGGACTAGACAGCAAGCGCTTGGGCACCACATGCTTAATCAGACATATGTAGAGCTCCCATGCAACCTGTTGGCAATACTACCTAAAAGACCCACACCAAAGAACAAGGCGGACCTCTCCTTGCTCCTCCTCATAAGCTTGGATCTCCAACCCCAATATACCTTCAGTCCTCCCAGAAACCTGCACTGAGAGGAATGAAGGTGTAGAATTAGGTGTGCCACTGCCAAGTACTTGCGGGCAATCTGCTATCGGTACACCAACGTCCGATTCTAGCAGGCAGATTTCCCTACCACAGTTGCTCCACCAGCGAAAGAAGTTCGCTCCCAGCCATCCACATGCCCAGCGGTTGAATGCTAGCTTGGCTAAATTGCTAGCACTTTAACTGCCTTTTCAGTTGGTAGACTCTGCCCCCTTCCGTGAGTTTGTGGAATGTGCAGTACCTCAGTGGCAGGTTCCCAAACGCCACTTTTTTTCACAGAAGGCGATTCCGGCTCTCTACCGGCATATGGAAGGCAATGTCCATGCCTCGTCAGCTGTAAGGTGCATATTATCGCTGACTCATGGTCCAGCAGGCATGGACAGGGACGTTACTTATCTTTCACCGTGCACTGGGTGACTCTGTTGGCAGCTGGGAAGGATGCAGGACAGGGTGCAGTAGTGTTTGGAGGTTGTTCCGCCACCACACCTCCAAAATTCTACTAGTGGTGATTCTGCCACACCTCTCTCCTCCACCCCCTCCTCTTCTTCTTCCTCCATGGCCTCTTCCTGTGCTGATTTGTCCTTAGAACCAGCGGTGCTCCGTAGGCGTTCAAGGAGCTATGCATGCACGCAGGCAAAAAGATGCCATGCGGTGCTTGAGCTGGTGTGCTTGGGGGACAGGAGCCACACTGGGGCAGAGATTCTGTCAGCTCTGCAGGGGCAGGCTCAAAGGTGGTTGACGCCACACCAGCTTAAGCCAGGAATGGTAGTTTGTGTCAATGGCACCAACCTCCTCTCCACCCTCCAACAGGGACAACTGACCCATGTGCCCTGTTTGGCTCACGTCCTTAACTTGATGGTGCAGCGGTTCTTGGGCAGGTACTTGGGCTTACAGGATGTTCTGAGGCAGGCCAGGAAAGTCTGTGTGTATTTCCGCCAGTCATATAATGCCAGTGCTCGGCTGGCTGACCTCCAAAAGGAATTTAACCTGCCCAAGAACCGCCTAATCTGCGACATGCCCACCAGGTGGAACTCAACGTTGGCCATGCTGCAGCGGCTGCACACACAGCAGAGGGCCATCAATGAGTACCTGTGCGACTATTTTTTCCCACGCCAGTGGGCCATGATCAGGGATGCATGCACTGTCCTGTCACCATTTGAGGAGGCCATGAGGATGGTGAGCAGTGACAGGGCATGCATCAGTGACACTGTGCCTCTTGTCCACCTGTTGGAGCACACGCTGCGTGGAATAATGGACAGGGCACTTGAGGCAGAACAGAGGCAGGAAGAGAAGGACTTCCTTACCTCTCAAGGCCCCCTTGATCCAGACAGTGTTCCTACGTGCATCACACAGGAAGAGTATGAGGAGGAGGAGGATTGTGTCAGCAAGGAGGTGGAGCCTAGCACTCAGCATCAGCAGCAGTCTTTAAGGGATCATTTACAGTCTGAAGAAACCCATGGACTTGTACGTAGCTGGGAGAAGGTGGCTGCAGATCATGTCCTCCTTAGTGACCCAGAGGACTCCGGACCGAATGCTTCAGCAAACCTACGCTGCATGGCCTCCCTGATCCTGCAAAGCCTGCGGAAGGATCCTTGTATTCGTGGTATCAAGGAGAGGGATCATTACTGGCTGGCAACCCTCCTTGATCCACATTACAAGGGTAAGGTTGCAGACCTTATCTTGCTGTCGCAGAGGGAGCAGAGGATGAAACATCTTCGGGAGGCCTTGCAGAAAGGTTTGTGCAACGCATTTCCAGAGCCTGGGAGGTTACAATTTCCTGGTCCTCCTGGACAACGTGTTGCTGAGGCTTTGGTCAGTCACAGAAGGAGCGGTGGAGAAGGTGACCATCTGACCGATGCGTTCAGACAATTTTTTTAGTCCTCAGCCCCAAGGTATGATCAGTTCCAGCAACCATAGACATTCAGTGCTGCTGGAGGCTTTGTAACCGATCACAGGGTGCGCCTGTCTACCGAATCGGTCGATTGGCTGACCTTTATAAAAATGAATCAGTCTTGGATCACCAGCTACCAAGCACCTGATGCTGATGTAACCGAATATGTTTTTTTTTTAATGTGAGATCCCTTTAAGATTGTCTATGCTGATGCTGAGTGACTATCCTGTTCCTCCTCAATGTTCATGCTGATAGCTTGTAAGAACATTTTTGGTTCTGGACACTGCCACCAGTGGCTAAGGCCCAATTTTTCAGCCCCTGTTTAACAGGGGCATATAATTACAATTTTTGATGCAATACTTTGCAGCAGGGCTCATTCCAGCGCTCCAACTAGAGTATCTGTGAGGGGTTGCACTGTTGTGGCACCAGCACCAGTGCCTTAGGCCCAATTTTTCAGTCCCTGTTTAACAAGGGCACGTAATTACAATTCTTGATCTAATATTTCACAGCAGGGCCCATTCCTGCTCCCACCAAGAGTAACTGTGAGGCCTTACAGTGTTGTGGCAACACCACCACACCGTCCACCACCAAAGGCCCAATTTTTCTGACCCTGTTCAACAGGAGCATGTAATTACTATTCTTAATCTAATATTTCACAGCAGGGCCCGTTCCTGCGCCCACCAAGAGTAACTGTGAGGGCTTACAGTGTTGTGGCAACACCAACACCTAAGGCCCAAATTTCTGCAGAGTATATAGTATATACTACTTTCAAACATCCAACTTACAAACGACTCCTACTTGCAAATAGAAGGAGAAAACAGAAAGTGAGAGGAAATCTACCCCTAGGAAGGGAAATTATCTCCTGTAAGAGTTCCTTGTTTCACTAAAACCCCCAAATATTCAAAATCCAATTGTCATTGGGACAGAAAGTGAGGTGAAATCTTCTGAACAGGTGCACAGACAGCAAAACAAATGTTACAGGGGTGATAATCCTTCCCTATGTTTTCCAAAAAGCTTAAAAAACTATTTTTTTGGCTGGAGCTACACGTAAAAAATGTGCCAGTTCAAAATTAAAAACAGATTCTACTTAAAGTGGAGTTCCACACAAAGATTGAATTTCCGCTTTTCGGAACCCTCCCCCCCTCCGGTGTCACATTTGGCACCTTTCAGGGGGGAGGGGGGTGCAGATACCTGTCTAAGACAGGTATTTGCACCCACTTCCGGCATAGACTCCCATGGGAGTCTATGCCTCTTCCTGTCCCCACCGCGCTGTCTCCTGGGAAACACACAGCTCCCAGGAGATAGCGGGGACCACTCACGATGCGCAGCGCGACTCGCGCATGCGCAGTAGGGAGCCGGGAAGTGAAGCCGCAACGCTTCACTTCCTGATTCCCTCAGCTAGGATGGCGGCAGCAGGACCCTGGGACAGGTAAGTGGCCATGTATTAAAAGTCAGCAGCTGCAGTATTTGTAGCTGCTGCCTTTTAATTTTTTTTTTTTTTTTTTTGCGGTTTGGGTGGACTCCCTCTTTAAGAACAAACCTACAGTCCCTGTCTTGTTTGCACCACCTGTATACTGCTGTTCAGAGTATGTAGGGCCTGGGGGCCCCACACCTTTCCTTTTTTTTATTTGGGTGTGGGGTTCCCCTTAATATCCATACAAGACCCAAAGGGGCTAATAATGGGCTGGGGGGCGGGGGATTCTCAATGATTTTCATCCATATTGCCGGGACCAGACATGACATTAAAGCCGCAAGCAGTTTTAAATTACCTTTTTTCCTTTAGAAATGTCATTTTGAGCAGGGACTGTTCTAAACACGGCAAACACGCGCCACTTTACAGGCATACTATAGACACCCCCCAGGCACGATATTTAAAGGAATATTTCACTTTTATTTTTTCACTTTAAGCATCATTAAAAACACTGCTCCCGAAAAAACAGCGATTTTTAAAACTTTTTTTGCATTGATATATGTACCCTGGGGCAGGACCCGGGTCCCCAAACCCTATTAAGGACAATAACTTGCATATTAGCCTTTAAAATTCGCACTTTTGATTTCTCACGTTCGAGTCCCATAGACCTTAACGGGGTTCGAAAATTCACGCAAACTTTCGGTCCGTTGAAATGTTCTGATGCGAACCGAACTGGGGGGTGTTCGGCTCATCCCTAGTGGTGGGCTGGCTGACTGATTTTTTTATATGCGCAAGTTTTATAAAGATTAAATGGAGAGCACTATGGTGCTGCCTTTTTGTCCCTTATAAACACTTGGTGGATCTCGTGAGAGGTGATGGACCTGGCCCTCTATCCCTGATACAGGGGATAGAGGAGAACCATGCTGGGAGAGTGTAACATCAGTCGGATGTGTTAGATGAGAGATAGATTTATTTATGTGAGGAGAGCAGGCATTGCTTCTGGTGGTGGATGAACACTTGTCACAAAGCAGACTTGTATACTAATTGCTGCGAGGCACAGAGCACTGGGTGTTCAACTGTGTATATTTTGCTGAATTCATTGATTTTCTACAGTTGGACTTTTTATTTTAAACATAGTATTTTTGATTATGTGTTGCGCTTCACTTTATTGCAGAAGTATTTATTTTGAGGGTTAGGTGAAACACCAAATAGTGTTAAAGCAAGCGACACAGGAGATTTTTCAATTAATGGTCACTTTGATTTTGTAATATTTGATCACATTGACGCAGTGATTTATTATTATTCTTTTGAGTATATAGAATTATAGACACATGGTAGCTCAAATTGAATTAATATAGTATTTTGTAAGAATAGTTACCTCACCCTAGCGAATTCCTAGGAGCCTGACACAGCAGGTGTGGCTGAAGAGAACATTAATATTTTGGAAGATCTGATCAGTCTCCTTCTCTCCTGAGGCCTCTCCACTGAGAGAGAGCATGTGTGTGTTCCAGAGAACTACTGCTGCTAGTTCTTAGGAAGTACTATGGTGGACTGAGGACCTGAAGGAAATTAACCTAAAGGAAACTTATCTGTGGAAGCTGGGCTGGAAGGGAAAACCTTTCATTGAAGAGGTCTGCTGGGGAGCTGGGCAGAAGCTGCCCCTGGACATTGTGAGTGTTACATTTCATTTATAGCTCCAGGTACTGAAGTACTTTATGAGTGTAGCACCCTCTAGTGTGTGCTACTAGAAGTGATAGTAGGTAAAAGCATTTCCGGCTCTGGGCTAGACCTGAGTTGTTAAATTGGGTCAGGGTTACTAGAGGCAAGGCTGGATGACTCATCCTGGCAGCTCTCTGGTGCCTCCCCCTGGTGTCTGGAAAATTGAAAACATTCTAGAACAAGTGGGTGGAGTGTGAGGAGGAGCTGCCTTGCATATTTATGGGCTCTCAGCTAACTTCAGGAGTGGGCCTGGCAGGGAACTGGGATAACCCATAAATAGACATGGGCCATGCCAGCAAGGAAGTTTGGGTGGAAGATGGAGAAGCAGTGCTGAGGAGAAACTGTCGGTGGCCCTTGGGGGACCCCATGCTGGGGAGGAGTTTTACCTTGGGCAGGGAGCTCAGGAATAGAAAACAAAAAATGGGGTAAGTGGCGCTACCCTAATAGAAAGAGATTACGGGTACTCTGAGACCCACACCTAACTTATGCACAAAGCTGGTGAATAATCATATGTGATAATAAAAATAGCAATATTATATAGCAGGTATAAGTGCACACATCAAACCATTAATAGCGTTTATACCTAAAAATTGGGATGCAGCACCAAAAAAAGAAAAATGTTGGAAAATTTGGTAACTCGTGTATATCAAATAAATATTTATCAAAAATCAAATAGTTTAAAGTCAATATATATGCTGAAAAAAACCCACAAATAAATATAAATGCACAAAAAAGTGTTAATCCATAGTCCCACATATATAATGTGAAAAAAATGCTGTAGACAGTGCTGTAAAAAGTTCCAAGGTGACCACAATGCTCGGCAAATCAGGTGACTCTTGTGCTTCCCCCTCATGGGTCCCCACTCACCAGCTCCCCGCACCCCTGCAGGGGTAATAAGCATGTATAGGTAACCGGAAGGTTCGGTGTCCCTTGGTGTGTCCTCCAGCAGATACGCCTGATGAGTTATCCTCTGATCCATCCTCCAACTTAAGATCTAGACATGTGTACACTGAAATATTTTGTTTCTGAATTTCGTTTTCGTCCGAAAAATAAATTTATTTAGTTACTCCCGAAATTCGTTTTTATTTATTTCGTTTTTCGTTAAAAATTGCATTAGTCCGAAAATCCAAATTAATTAAGGTCGAATCTGTCATTGAAGGCTTATGGCGTCTGTCGAATGTTCAAAGAAGATTCAATGGAGCAGCTAAACTGTACGACGCCGCAATCGTACATTTCCGGTCAAATTTTCTGCCTACAAGCTAACTGTAGTAGAATTCTAATTTTGTATGATTAGTAATAATTATATTTATTAATTATTTTACTAGTCAATCAACATTAGAATTTTTCTATAGCCTATGGGCAGATGCATTTGACCGGAAATGTACGATTGCAGCGTCTTACAGTTTAGCTGCTCCGTCGAATCTTCTTAGAACTTTCGACAGACACCATAAGCCAAAGATTCGACGTTTGTATGTTTTTTCGTTGCTTTGTCGAATCTTCGTCGTTCATGTTGAATGGTCTACTCTACCCCAACAGTCAGCCAACTTTCACATTCGTTTCTCAATCCCCAAGTGCAATGGCGGGCTCGGCATCCGAGGTTGTGTCAGATATTGGAATGGCATTATAATATAGAATCTATAATAATAAATCCCCCCCCCCCCCCCCCACAAAACGGGCAGCCTCTGAGGCTATCACAACCCTAGCAACACTAGTATCACTATCAAGTTCACAACACTAACACAATAGCATCAGATTATTATGAAAAAGTTAAGTTGAAGTGTAGCTTGCTTCACTATTGTTCTGCTGCTGTGCTTATGCTTAATTGCTAAATAATTCAGGTTCTCTGACAAACGGATCAGCTAAGATTGACTGTCTTCTGAAATGATTCAGTGTGTGTGTGTGTGTCTCTCTCTGCTAGCAAATTGTAAGTGAAAGTAAGTTGGCTGTACGTGTGTACTTAGTTCTAGCTATTTTACTGCCCCTCCTCTTTGGTTACAATCGGCCTATAACATTCATCATCATCATTATTTTTATTTTACTTCCCCCCACCCAATTCCAGTAGCGATCTTTTCTCTCTATGTCGAATCTTTTCTCTCTATGTAGAATAATCTTGGACTAATAGAGTTAAGGTTAGGCACATTCGACCACAGGTTCGATAGACGCAGGTTGTTATTGTCAGCGTCATGTCGAATCTCCTATCTATATCGAACTGTTGCCGCAACGAAAACGAAAATGAAGCATTTGTTCATGTCGGATCTTTCGGTTTTCGTATTCTGCGCTTTCGTTATCATTTGTTAAAACGCTAACGAAAATACCTGAAATTCGGACGAAAATGCATTCGGACAAAAATGAATGCACATGTCTATTAAGATCTCCAAAAGCAATTTCCTAATCAGAGCTCTCCAATACATATATCCAGGAAAGGAAATCCAATTAGTTTTCCAGAAATTGATCCTCATAAGAAAAGAGATAGGGCTCCCATAGTGCAGTATAGGTAAGTTTTATTAAAAAGTTATTTAAAACAATTACTAAGCTTCCCACCATGTGGGTAAGCCCTTAAAAACTGCCTGAATAAAATCAATGAATGTAGGGGCCTGGGTTCACAGCGTGCGCTCCAACTGCATTCCAGCTCCCTGCTAGCGTACCAGAAGTAGAATGAGTGCGTGGCTCTGCTTTACGCATTTCGTCATTGACGTTCTAAAAAGCAGCGCCATCTTACTGCACCTCACGCCTGATAAGGCGTGAGGTGCAGTAAGGGCCGTGCGGGTTCCTCAGCCTCCCACAGAATAACTAATGGCCAACTAGCATTGCCACAAGGGACGGGTACCCATATAGTGGGGAAATGGATAATTAAATGAAGTTTACATGCATAATAGCGGCATCATCCCAATAGCTAATTAAACCCCTGCATCTCCGCTCGCTTGTGGTGATCAAGTTAACAGACCAAAATACAGTGGGGGCATGTGTAAATACGGTCAAGCTACCACAATAGAATGTATAAACAACCATGTATTCACATAAGAAAAAACCTCTAATCCTAAATGGTATGACCTCCTCAGTTGAGGGGAGTATGTCCCAAGTGGCCAGCCACAAAACTGCAGCTCAAGCCACAGGAGAAGCTAATAGCCAGACACACCCAGATACTACCTAGTAAACCTTGATAGGAAAAATTGTTTATCTAAAATAAGGGAAAATGTGAGTAAAGAATACTAGCCAGAAAAAAAGGGGGCCTAGTGTGGCAACAAGGGATGGTACATAACTGTCAGGTTTATATGACATAATTGAAGAAAACCGAGGGGTTTCAAAAAGTGTACAAGAAGAACTAATTCATAATGCAGCAAGTCCAATAGTGTAGTTGTCATATATATATATATATATATATATATATATATATATATATATATGAACCATATATTCAAGTGGTTTAAAATATAGAGGGCTATACATAATGGTCAACCAGATAATATACTGGCAACTGGGCAAACCCAGATACTAGCTGGTAAACCTCACACAGATCAGGGTATTAAGGCAACAGCAATACTAGGTCCTAGACTCCCCGCTAGATGTATGGGAGTATTTAAGAAGATGTTTGAAGACGAAAACCTGGAGAAAAAAGATAAGAAAACTAAAAACATATGGGGAACCATTAAGCAATGTTTTTTTAGGAAAACAACATGAAGTAGTAATACACCTGGCAGATAAAGGGGGGGGGGGGGCTGGTCATTTTGAATAAGAAGGACTACCAAGAAGAGATGGAGAACTTATTAAAAGTCAAGAATATGTATAAGAAGCTGACAGGGAGTCCTAAAAAGAAATATGAGAAAAAACTGAAGATGTATTTTGGTAAAGGGAAGGACATGGGTATATTAAACTCAAAAGAAGCGGAATATTTAGTTTCAAATTCTACCAAGACCCCAGTTATATATTATACACCTAAGATCCACAAAAGATTAGAAAAACCGCCTGGGAGGCCTATTATTAGTGGAATTAACTTGGTCTTTTCACGACTTGGGGAGTACCTGGACAAATATCTTAAGCCACTGGTACAGCAAGGTAAATCATATCTACGTGACAGCTTACAGCTTATTCAGGAACTACAGAAGATATAGGGTGCATATAACTGGCTGTTAGTGACAATAGATGTCAATTCATTGTACACAAGCATTGTTTAAAAAGATGGACTACTCGGGGTAGAAAAAGCAATGCATGAGAACACAGGGATGAAACAACAATAGATTAACTATATTCTTGAGGGCCTGAAACTTGCCATGGAGTGTAACTACTTCTGGTATAACAAAGATTATTTTGTACAAACAAAAGGCGATGACCTTATCCAATCATGGCTCATTCCCGCCCCACAGTATAAAAATATTCTTTCAATGGTAGCCATTTTCAGTGTGATTTTTGCATGGAGAGAGATAGAACTGTACTATTTTGCTTCAAATGTCAGTGTAGAATATTAGTTTAGTGTCAGTCTAGGGATAGTGTGAGTGTAGTGAGGAGGACCATCATTCAGCTTTGCCTAGTGTGCAGCTAGAGTAGGGACAGCTTAGATAGTTTCACTGTAGTGTAGTGAGACCGTGTCATTCATACATACATTAATGTAGAGTAGGGACGGCTCAGATAGTTTCAGTATAGTGTAGTGAGACTGTGTCAGTAATCTTTACATTAGTGTACAGCTAGAGTAGGGACAGTTCAGATAGCGTCAGTGTAGTGACGGTTGAACACCATCTATTTGATTGGGTTACTGCCAGTTTAACACCATTTACTTCTGTGTGCGTTACTGCCAGTTTAACGCCATATTGTTCTATGTGTGTTACTGCCAGTTTGACGCCATGTAGTTCTGTGTGCGTTACAGTCAGTTTAACACCATATAGTTTTGTGTGCGGTACTGCCAGTTTAACGCCATTTACTTCTGTGTGCATTACTGCTAGTTTAATGCCATATAGTTTTGTGTGTTACTGCCAGTTTAACGCCATATAGTTCTGTGTGGGCTACTGCCAGTTTAACGCCATATAGTTTTTTGCGTTACTGCCAGTTTAACGCCATTTACTTATGTGTGCGTTACTGCCAATTTAACGCAATGTAGTTCCGTGTGCGTTACTGCCAGTTTAACACCATTTACTTTTGTGTGCGTTACTGCCAGTTTAACGCCATATAGTTCTGTGCGTCACTGTACGTTTGATGCATTATATTGCAGTATATTATAGTGTATCTGTGGAGTGTGTCTGTGTAGTGTGAGTACTCAAATTAAAGTGCACCAAACACCTCTTTACATTGATTAAAGTGCATCTACATACAGATTTCAACTTCTTCTTTACATTTGCTTATAAGCACCACCCCTTCCCTCCCAATAATGTCTGGGAGGACAACAAGGAGAGGCAGACGTTCCCTTCGCACTTTTAGGTGGGCCAGAAACAAATGTGTTTGCAGGCTAAGGTGATGGTCCGTCCTCAGGCAGGGCATCATTTCCTCTGTTTAGTGAGTTTTCCTGTGCTATCCAGCCACAGCATGCAGAGGAGGTGGTGGACTGACGTACTAAACCTACCTCATCCTTCTCATCCTCTGTCATGCAAGCAGAGACAAATGTGCAGTCTCCTGCAGTTACCAGAGTAGATAAACCGGCCTCCTTGGCCATATCTATTCCTGCCATAGCCCCAACACCAGCCATTCAGGAGTCAGCTGAGTTATTTGACCACAGCGTCAGCCACTAGCGCCTTGATGATGCCCAGCCATTACTGGATTCTGGGGGTTCTGAGGTTGAGGATAACAGGAACATAGCCTAGAGTGAGGGAGGAACACTGGTAGACAAATTGACATTCATGTTCCCCAAGCCACAGCGTATTGCCAAGTTGTCTCGAGTGGTAATGATGAAGATGGAGGGGATGGAGATGATAATGATGATGATGAGGTCACTGATGCAACTTGGGTGCCAGATAGAGTAGAGGAGGAAACTGAAAGTGAGGCGGCACAACCCCAAGGTGGCCAACATCAAGAAAGAGTAGAGCCACCCTATTCCATCACATTCTGTAGCTGTTATCTCCCGGCCCACTCCCCAAAGCTCAGCTGTCTGGGCCTTTTTCAGCATATCTGCAGCAAATCGCACTGTTGCTATCTGCAAACTGTGTCTTAGGGACATCAAATAATGGCTCAAACCTCTTGTTAGCCCTTAGACAGGCAAAGGTGACACATGTGCCATTCCTGGGACATGTCCTCAATTTGGTGGTGCAGCATTTCCTAAATACGTACCCAGGGTTACAAGATGTGCTAAAGCTGGCCAGAAGAGTCTGTAGCCATTTCAGGTGGTCATACACAGCCAGTGCTCGGTTGACTGAAATTCAGCGGGAAATCCACCTGCCCATAAACCACCTGATCTGTGACATGCCCACCAGGTGGAACTCGACTTTGTCAATGCTGCAGCGGCGATTCATGCAGCAGAGGGTCGTCAACGAGTGCCTGTGCGAATACAGCACGACGACAGGCTCAGGCCACCTCAGCTTTTTTTCCCACTCCCCATTCTCATTAAGGATGTATGCACTGAATTGTCACCATTCAAGGAGGCCACTGAATGCACTGTAGATATAGGCTACACTGGATGCAGAGTATATATAACGAAAAATTGTTATCACTTACTGTCATTTTCCTTTCCTGGCCCATCCTCCCATCAGCAGATAATGGGATGTACCAAAGCTAATATAGGGTGGGAGAGAACAAATGAAAAGACACACTGACAATCAAAGAAAAGCTGCTAAAGCCAGAAAGAATTGATCTCTCTTGCGAGGGGTGTGCTACACGAGTGCTAAACTTGCTGACCGCATATTTAGTTTGTAAGGTTGAATGAAGACTGTACCAGACCTTCAAGCTAGCCCTTACCTATATCTTCCAAGCAATCCTGGCAGAACTGCCTCAAAGGCTGCCACCCCTCTAGTCAAATAGGCTTGCAATTGTTTCAGAGCAGAAACAACGCTGTATCCTGGCCTAGGCCGACAAGGCCCAGGCCTAGGGCAGCACTTTGCAGGGGGGGCAGCACGGAAAGAGTCACCGCCTTCTTGCACTACACTGTTAGTGTAGCGCCAGTCTCATGGGGCAGGCTGGGCTGAGAGGAAAATTAGTCTAGCTCCCCATAAAGCGCCCGCACTCCCTCTGGTATGCGAGCGGCTGGCGTTACGCAACTGGGGGGGGGGGGCGCATCTAATTTTGACTGTCCTATCATCCTGGACCACAAAGCTTCCTCACTGTGCTATATGTTTTCTGCTGCACCATTGGCATGGTTATATCTTCTTAGTCCTCTCCATAAAATTATCAGAAATTTGTGCTTAACTCAATACAGGGCACTTATATACCTTCCTGCCCAGACCAATTTTCAGCTTTCAGCGCTGTCGCACTTTGAATGACAATTGCGAGGTCATGCTACACTGTATCCAAACTAAGTTTTTATCATTTTGTTCCCACAAATAGAGCTTTCTTTTGGTGGTATTTGATCACCTCTGGGATTTTTATTTTCTGCTAAACAAATAAAAAAAAGACCGAAAA
Source organism: Aquarana catesbeiana (assembly GCF_042186555.1). Classification (NCBI taxonomy): domain Eukaryota; kingdom Metazoa; phylum Chordata; class Amphibia; order Anura; family Ranidae; genus Aquarana; species Aquarana catesbeiana. The sequence goes on along the minus strand of NC_133329.1, from coordinate 141,056,543 downwards.
TGTTGAAAAAAAAAGTTTATTTTTGTTTCTGTTATAAAACTTTGTAAATAAGTACGTTTTCTCCTTCACTGATGGGCACTGATGGGCCTGCACTGACGGGCACTGATAAGGTGGCACTGATGGGAACTGATGAGGTGGCACTGATGGGCACTGATAGGCGGCACTGATAGGTAGCACTGATATGCAGCACTGTTGGATACACATAGGCGGCACTGATGAGCATTGAAAGGCGGCACTGATAGGTGGCACAGATGGGCACTGATAGGTGGCATGGATGGGCATTGATAGGCACTGATAGGTGGCACTGGTGTACACTAATGGATGGTACTGATGGGCATTACTGATTGGCAGGCATCCATTGTGGGCACTGATTGGCAGGCATTGTGGGCACTGATTGGCATCCATTGTGGGCACTGATTGGCATCCATTGTGGGCACTGATTGGCATCCATTGTGGGCACTGATCGACATCCATTGTGGGCACTGATTGTTATCCCTGGTGGCCATGGGTGGCATACCTGGTGGTGACTAGTGGTGGGCATCCCTGACAATCAATCAGCACAGACCCTCCCTGTCAGAGGAGCAGCCGATCGGCTCTACTCTACTTGCTATTGACAGATGCGAGTGAGGAAAAGCCGATCAACGGCTCTTCCTATATACACTGTGATCAGCCGTGATTGGACATGGCTGATCACGTGGTAAAGAGTCTCGGTCAGAGACTCTTTACCTAGATCAGTGTTGCGGTGTGTCAGACTGACACACCGCAACAACGATCGCCGTGATGTGCCCCCCGTGGGGCACGCAGTGGCTTATTATCCTGGCAACATCATATGACGTCCGGTCAGGATATCGCAACCACTTTGCCGCCGTCATTTTGCTATATGGTGGGCGGCAAGTGGTTAAAGTAGAACTATAGGCAATACTTTTTTTTTCATTTTGGATCGAATAAGGAGGGTTATAGCCCCTGTCAATTTATTTTTTACCATCCCTGTCCCATTGCAAAGATTTCCCTTCACTTCCTGCCCCATAGTCATACATGAAGTGAGAGGAAATCTATGCAAATTAAGGGAATCCATTGCCTCCCCCCAGGCCCTCAGAACTAGTGCCCCCACTCGAAATTTTCAGGGCGGGTCTTAAAGAGCAAGGAGTGTGGCCTTGACAGGAAGAGGTGGGTCATATTTAAATTAGAGGGTGCCCGAGTTTGGTCAGGCCTAGGGCAGCACAAAACCTAAATACACTACTGAGCAGAAAGGCCTATTTTCTACATGCCAATCTAATCAGCCTGGTAAGCCAAGAGTGGATGACTCTTGAGGGCCTGATGGCTAAATGAAAAGATTGTACACTTTCCTTTTTTGACCAAGTACAGTCTTAGTAACTCGACCATGTGTAAGAAAACTGAAGTCTTCCTGTTGTGCACTCAGTGCCTCTCATGTGAAAACTCCAGAAAAACTGGGAAGTAGTCCTTCCAAAATTGGATACCACTTTAAAATTGAACTTTGGAGATAGACATGGTATCACTATCTCTGGTAAAAAGGAAAAGAAAAAAACAAAGGGCCCCTGCAGGAAAGGGTTGCAAACTTCAACATCCTTCTGGCTGAAGCAGTTTCTGTCAGGAGAACTAGTTTTACCATGAGGTACTTCAATGGAAATGAAACCTATTGGAGCAAAGGGTGCTGTCAGATCCAAGCCTAAGTCCACAGAGGGAACCAGGATTTCCCTCAAGGTCATATGGATTGTCATCTAAAAGAAACATCTGGTCACTGGCTTTTGCACCCACCTGCATCCTGTGAAAAGATAAAGTAGCAATCTGTACCTTAAATGGAGTTGTATGCCAGTTGTATGGCTAGAGCAGGGAACACAGGAGAGAAAGCTTTTGCTGAGCAGACAAAACAGACTTCTTTCATATCCTCTCCTAGGTAGCGTTCATGGATGATCTTCTGGTCACCAAGGTCTGAACAACCTCAGATGAGAATCCCTGCACCTCTAGTGTAGCCTATTTCATAGCCAGGCTATTAAGAGTAGTCTTGTTGGATTGAGGTGCTGTTACTCACCTTGCCATAAAGGATTTCATTTGACCAGAGACAAGGATCAAACAGAAAATTCCATGGCACTGTGAACCTCTTGTATGATGGAGTGTCTGCATTGGTATCCTGTTGCAAATATCAGAATCTGCATGTTCAGTGAAGTCTCCCTGAGAACTACTGCTGGAACACCGCATAGGACCGATACTGGTATGAGGCACTTGTTGAAAAAACTATTCTGCCTAACCAAACCAATAATTGGATTTGCTTCCCTGGCAAGAAGACCAAACTTAACTGACTGTAAGTGATTCTCTGCCCCACAAAAAGTTTCTTTGCAAGGTGTCCCCTTTTCAGGCAATGTAGGCTACTACCATCTCGTTGAAAACTCACTCAGGCCCCCTTGAAGATCCTGAAAGGCTTGCAATGCTAGAAAAAGGCTTTCTTCCATTCAAGATACTTGGGGAGTCTGCGCTTCACTGCGCTCCAATGGCCTTGCACTTCTTCAGATTGTGAACTCCCCAGCCCCAGAGACTGGCATCTGGCTTCATACTATCTCCTGGGCTGAGAGGCATGTCTCTGAAAGAAGCACAGTGGTGGTCCAAAATTCCAGTTCTTGTTGAATTTGTAAAGGCATCACTGGATTGATGGCCTTGTAGCAGTATAAAAATTTTGCAAACATTTTCTCTTCTAAATTCTGTTGGACATGAATTAAACGGATTCAGTGGTTAGCTTTGGAATTCTCCATTGTCTTTCCACCTGTCTTCTGGACCCACTGGTTTTTTGGTGATTGTTGTCCAAACCCTCCAGAAGGAGGCTACAATCATCAACTTCAGTCATGCCCCCTGGCCCCAACTGGAAAAGACTGGCTGGACGCACCTTTAAAAGAAACTTTCCAGCCATCTTAGCAGCTTGCTCTGGACTTGATTTCATGTCAAAAGTAACTTTGAGATACCTCCACTGTGATCTATTAAATTTGCAGCCTGTCCTATAAGATTTGGCCTCCTACACCCTCTAAAGTTCAGTGGGCTTGAGTGAAGGATAGCGGCTTCCTCTTATGCCGTGTACACACGACCGGACTTTCTGGCAGAAAAGGTCAGACGGAATCATTCCATTGGATATTCCGATCGTGTGTGGGCTTCATCTGACTTTTTCTTTCGAAAATTCTGATGGACCTAGAAATAGAACATGTTTTAAATCTTTCCGACAGAATCAATTCCTATCGGGAAAACCGTTCGTCTGTATGCTATTCCGATGGACCAAAAACAACGCAAGGGCAGCTATTGGCTACTGGCTATTGAACTTCCTTTTTCTAGTCCCGTCGTACGTCATCGCGTTCTAAACGATCGGACTTTGGTGAGATTGTGTGTGTGCAAGTCCGTTTCAGCGGAACTCTGTCAGAACTCTGTAAAAAAACAGTCAGAGTTTATTCTGACGGAAAAAACGGTCGTGTGTACGCGGCATTACTAGTCTGTGGCCATAATCCAGACTTTTCCTTCTGTCATTCGCTTAATTACTTTGTTCAGCGTTTGGGCGAACAATAACCTCCCATTATAGGAAATGTCAAAGGCTTGTGTGGAAGTTCCGCCTGCCCTCCAGTGACTGAGTGCACCAGCGCTTGTACTAGGTCTATCAAAAGCATCAACCAAAAGTCAGTTGCTAGGTTCCACCCTTTTCAGAACTATGCCAAATCTTGTAGTTTCCAATGTTGAATGTAATGCCATTTCTAAAGTTTATATATCGAAGTTAACTCTATTGCTGGTTGGCAGGCAAAATCTGTCACTCTATAGATTCTGTGCAAGTCTAATGGCCAGATCACCACAATTTCTGCATTCCAGATGTGTTTCTGCATGAGTGTTTTTGATGCATTCTCAATGTGTTTTGCCACTTTCCAGATGTGTTCCATGAAGAAACAATGCAACATTCTACTCTTGTTGACTGCACTAGAATGTGCTGTACTGATGTGAACTAAGTATTTGGAATCAAAGTTAAACACTGTCCATGCATTCTTGATGCAGAATAAAAACGCACTGGACTGCATCTGGTGTGAACAAGTCCACTTTCTCATCCATAGGATCTCTGAAGGCAATCGAGTTATAAAAAAGTAAAGACACTTGCTGCACCGGACACTAGAGGGCATCATCCACCCCTGGAAGTGCAGTGCATAAGCAAACAGCAGCCATCTTATATGGATAAAGCTTTGTTGGGGGAGGGGCTGTCTTTTATTCAGCTTGGAACATGTGGTCACGTGGGGCTCCAAAGGAGGTGTACGCCCCCCACACATTTTTGAAAATATTTTATTATATCTTTTCATGTGACAACACTGAAGAAATTACACTTTGCTACAATGTAAAGTAGTGAGTGTACAGCTTGTATAACAGTGTAAATTTGCTAAACCCTCAAAATAACTCAACACACAGCCATTAATGTCTAAACCACTGGCAACAAAAGTGAGTATACCCCTAAGTGGAAATGTCCAAATTGGTCCCAAAGTGTCAATATTTTGTGTGGCCACCATTATTTTCCAGCACTGCCTTAACCCTCTTGGGCATGGAATTCACCAGAGCTTCACAGGATGCCACTGGAGTCTTCTTCCACTCCTCCATTGCAACATCACGGAGCTGGTGGATGTTAGAGACCTTGCGCTCCTCCACCTTCCGTTTGAGCATGCCCCACAGATGCTCAACAGGGTTTAGGTCTGGAAACATGCTTGGCCAGTCCATCACCTTTACCCTCAGCTTCTTTAGCAGGACAGTGGCTGTCTTGGAGGTTTGTTTGATGTCGTTATCATGTTGGAATACTGCCCTGCGGCCCAGTCTCCGAAGGGAGGGGATCATGCTCTGCTTCAGTATGTCACAGTACATGTTGGCATTCATGGTTCCCTCAATGAACTGTAGCTCCCCAGTGTGGGCAGCACTCATGCAGCCCCACACCATGACACTCCCACCAACATGATTGTCTGTAGGCAAGACACACTTGTCTTTGTACTCCTCACCTGGTTGCCGTCACACACTCTTGACACCATCTGAACCAAATACGTTTATCTTTGTCTCATCAAACCACAGGATATAGTTCCAGTAATCCATGTTCTTTGTCTGCTTGTCTTCAGCAAATGGTTTGTGGGCTTTCTTGTGCATCATCTTTAGAAGAGGCTTCCTTATGGGATGACAGCCATGCAGACCAATTTGATGCAGTGTGTGGTGTATGGTCTAAGCACGGACAGGCTGACCCCTCACCCCTTCAACCTCTGCAGCAATGCTGGCAGCATTCATATGTCTATTTCCCAAAAACAACCTCTGAATATGACGCTGACCACGTGAACTCCACTTCTTTGGTCGACCATGGCGAGGCCTGTTTTGAACCTGTCCTTTTAAACTGCTGTCTTGGCCAAAGTGCCGCAGGTCAGTTTCAGGGTCTTGCCAATCTTCTTATAGCCTAGGCCATCTTTATGTAGGGTAACAATTCTTTTTTTTCAGATCCTCAGAGGAGTTCTTTGCCACGAGGTTCCATGTTGAACTTCCAGTGACTAGTATAAAAGAGTGAGGGTGATAACACCAAATTTAACACACCTGCTCCCCATTCACAACTGAGACCTTGAAACACTAATGAGTCACATGACATTGGGAGGGAAAATGGCTAATGGGCCTAATTTGGACATTTTCACTTAGGGGTGTACTCACTTTTGTTGCCAGCGGTTTAGACATTAATGGCTTTGTGTTGAGTTATTTTGAGGGGACAGCAAATTTACACTGTTATACAAGCTGTACACTCACTACTTTACATTGTAACAAAGTGTCATTTCTTCAGTGTCGTCACATGAAAAGATATGAAATAGTGAATGAAGAATGAAATAGTTAAAAAAATGTGAGGGGTGTACTCACTTTTGTGAGATACTGTACATCTATATATACGATGTATGTATGTATATATATATATATATATATATATATATATATATATATATATATATATATGTAGCGCTGGTAGATTTTTTAATCTACCGCTGATAGGTAAATCTTTTGGGCTACTTGTTAGGGGAAGTTAGATTTGCCTCTGTTCCAGCTTGGCTGAGTTGCATGTGGTTCCACACTGTGCCGGTGGGTTTCGTTGTCACCATGGGCTGGTGCTGGAAAAGCAACGTGTTGAAGCGTATGAGTGCTCCTCTGTCCCGGAGACAACTCGGTGGAGGTGGTCCTCTGAGTTGCATTCTGGGAGAGGGTATTTATGGGACAGACGCCATGTTTAGGGGTTCGTTTTCAGCCACCTGCTGGCCCTCCTAGCCGACAGGTATGCGTTAAGAGTACCACCTCGTGGTCCTCCGTTCCAGAGGCCCACGTCGCTGCGGCGTGTGGGTGTGCCCAGAAGCCTTTCTGGGGCCTACCACAGCAGCAGAGGAATGGTCCCGAGTTGCCTATCCTGAGTGAAGAAGCTGGACAACCGAGGATATCCCAGGGGAGGACCCATCATGGAAGGATCATGCAGAGTGCTGGTCTGGAGAAGGGCCTGGTGACTCGGTTGGAGGACGTATCCTGAAGTAATCTTACTGCATAGTACTGTCGGGTTGACTTAAAGGTTCAAGTACTGTGTCTGACATTCATTGCAAACCAATACATCCTGTGGCAGAGGATCGTACGGGTTTTATTTCAAACAAGTCTGTGGCAGAGATTTTTGTTTGTGCTGCGTACTGGCTGCTAGGCAAGTGAGAGAGGCCTATCCAGGCGGCAAATATTGAGTCCCACAAGGGGAGTGTATTCAACCATTCAACCACAAGTGTTCAATTCCAGAGAATGTTCTAAAGAATACTAAGGAAAGGTATTTGAGATTCCCTGCAAATTCCCTCCTGCCTCTTTTCTGCTACTTCCTCTATTGTTTGTTCATTAAAGCATTGGAAAATCTACTCAAGTGTTGGTGTATACATCATCCAGAGGTAAACTCAACGGAACCCTAGACCCTAGACCCAGAGGTATCAAGAGTGAAGGTAACAGCCCGCTTTAAACCAGCAGCTCCACCGCGAGTTAGTGCTACATCTAGATATCTATAGATACATATAGATCTATCTATCTATCTATCTATCTATCTATCTATCTATCTATCTATCTATCTATCTATCTATCTATCTATCTATCTATCTATCTATCTATATAGATATATCTATATATATATATAGATATATAGATATATCTATATATATAGATATATATATATAGATATATCTATATATCTATATATATATATATACATCAAATACACTGGCACTAACTGAATAACCTGCCTGCTTAATCTAACTCTAGCTATCTCTCTGTCCAGGCCAACAACACTACACACACCCACTCTGTAAGCAGCCTTACATCCTTACATAGTGTGGGGCACAGACTTAGTCCCCTGAGCCATGATTGGCCAAAGGCACCCTGCCTTTGGCCAATTATGGTTCTCTCAGCATAGCGTGCTGTGTTTGGCCAAAGCATGTCAGGTGCATGCTTTGGCCAATTATCATACAGCAATGCACTGCGATCTCACAGTGCATTATGTATAACTTATGTTCGACGTGAACATCTGCACTCATACCTAGTTAGATTTATATGTAGTGTGTGACATGGAGCCCCAAAAGCTGACCTCTACACAATACAATATGATCCTTATGCCCCCAGCCACAAAGCTTGCATATTAGGCTAAATCTAAATGACAGATGGACATAGATGGCTTGGATGATGATCATGATTGGGGTGAGGTCCTAGTTGTTTTTTTAACTGGCATCTCCCAAGCTGTCAGATTGTTTAACACAACACAACTATAGATACGCTATATTACCGAAAGTAGTCCCTTGCTTTCCTATTAAATACTGAACACACTAGGCATGAGAGCACAGCGTGGTCCGTTCTCTAGCTATGCTGGGAACTCAGTGTATTCTCCACCGATGATTGGACTTGTCCTAACACGCCCGCCCCTACACAGCCATTTACTGGCAAGCTCAGTGTACTGCTGCTTCTCCTCCCCCCCGAGCTCTTATGCAACTGGTAACAGAGGGGATGCGATCATTTATCAAAAAAGGGAAAAACTGTATTTATAATGTTTTTTTTTTATATCTAAACAAAAATGTTTTGCCTTTAATTTCTATTTTAAACTGAATGGATTGTTTTACAAGGTGAACGTTTACAAGATTAAGTTACAGCTCAGGCTTCAGGAACCCTGTGGGGTGTTTTCTTTTCTTTCTTTTCTTTGCAATAATAACAGACAACTCAAAATAAATAAATACATTTTTTTTCTGATTTTAGGACAGTTGCATTTTTTTTTGAATAGCGCACGCTTATTTATTTTTTCTTGCTGCTTAGAATTGCTCTTTAACAGTTAAAATTGATTCTTTTCTTTTTAATTTTTATATGACTTTAAATGCCCTCTTTGATGTTTTTCTAGGCTTCATAAAAATGTACTTTAGCGGTACTTGACAATTCTAGAAAACATTCAGCCCAGGACAGCAATAGATTTGGAATTTTCAGTACTCTAAATTGTGCAAGCTGAAAAAAATGGTCAAAGTAATCAAAAAGACAGAGACACAACAAAGCAGACAGTGGTTGTGCAGTGGGAGCCAAGTCACCTCTATCTACTGCTAAGCTCTGAAAGGTGCCTTGCCATTTCCAAAGAATATGTTATCTTAGCATTTTAGAAGAATAACTTCTTTATTGGAAGAATAAAAAAGAAAAAAAAAAAAACGTGATAATTTCAAATACCTTTCTGTTGCTGTATAGAATGTCTTCTTTTTCTTTCAAGGTGTAATTTATGGAAGGTGTTGTTCCAAAATTCCCCTTTTACACAGAAAGTATTTTACTTACTCTTTCACACAAAACATCAAACCACAGCAATTATTGCTTTTCTGACTTTAGCACAGTAGGTCAACTGCTTAAACAAGACAAAATCCTCAGACCCTTCAGACTTGTATCCATCTCAGATAATCTTCTTGTTTAACCTATTAAGCCTCTGTGCAGCTCTTTAGCCCACCATGTGAATATGGTTGCAGGGTTGACGCTCAACTTCAGGTTCCATGAAATATATTGCCTTAAAAAATTGCCTTAAAAAATAATTGATAAGTATATATGGAATGAATAGTGTTTTTTTTTTTTTTTTTTTTTTTTTGCATAAGCAGCATATGTGCTAAGAAATAACAGTATCTTTGTGCAACGTTAAATGCTCTCTTTTTCTGTAAAAGCTGCAGCAAGGTGGTTGCATTTCATGTGCATTTCTCTAGCACATAGCAAGATTAGTCTCTGATGTGTCCCCTATAAGAACCACTCCCAGCCTGGCACAGTTTTTTTCTCATTCAACCGAGCGGGCTGAACGAAAAAAAACAAAGCTCAGGAGGAGCCGCTGTACTAACAATCCAATATTAATACCGCAATCTCCCCTGCTGAGCTATTGTGTTCTGACAGGGGGACACCCCCCCCCGGCCAGAACACACCGGTCAGCTCTCTCAGCCAACGGCTGAGAACCTTGACCAGATGCTGGTCAGGGGACCTTTTCGGTCATGCCCCTTCGACAGAAGTCAGTCAAACAGCTGGTTTCTGTCGGGTCGACTGCTGTACGCACGGGCCAAATGTAGGCCGGTTCACGGGCCAAATGCCGCCCAACATTTGGCCAGTGTCTACTAGGCTTAAGGGTTCTGTTTCGGAACGGAAAGCAGGTATTGATGTTTTCTATAAACCACAACTTTATCCTAGATTTTTACAGCTCATTCATAAAATGCAGTTCTGTTGCATCCTATGAAGTTCTCTCTATTTAATGCAGTAGACAGAAATCTCTGATTTAAGGGGATCAGGTCATAACTTTGACAGGTCACATGGCTGGCTGACTCTATTTGCTTTTAACAGCACTCTGCTGGTATTGAAGCTCTGAAGCCAGTGAAGGACTAAGCACCAGTGCTAAGAAATAATAGTACCTTCATGCAAAAGTCCCCAATGTTCCCCTTTAGAAATGTGCTTGTTTAAAAAAAAAAAAACCTAAGAGGAGTTATAACCCTTCCTTACTCTATCCAAAATAAAAGAAAATGAAAAAAGTTTTACCTTTAGTTACACTTCAAAATACAATTCCACTTCCACTAAGACTGAAATTTCTCTTTGATTTAGAGAAAAGTCTTCTAATTTTACCTTTATCTATGTATTACCTATAGCCATAAGAGGATTGTAAATTTCATTCTTCGTGTTGATGATGGTGATGGATGAACATGAACTGCTACAGGCAATTTTTCTGTAGCAAAGTCTTAATATACTCAACAATCATGACAGAGGCACTAATAATGGGCAATCATGATAGACTGATGATTGTCCCCTTTAACAAAAGGGGGCCCCAAGATACCACCCCCCATGTGAATAAGTAAGTGATACATCGTACCCCTACTCATTCACAAAAAAATGTTCCCTAGAAATAACACATCTTACAAAAGTTCCACGTTGTACATCCATCAATTGTGTTGTTCAGTGATGCAGGTCCACGTCATTCACAATGAGTGACAGCCGTCATGTAAGAAAAAAAATGACGCTTGCTGAGACACAACCAACCCTGTTGCTTTGCTTGTGCTGAATGTCATCTCTGGGTCCCCCGTGGTTATAGCAAACAAATAGGGGGGTCACCCAGGTGACGTCCTTAGCCAAATATAGACACGTCCATCTTTCCTCAATGATATAATTGAGGAAATATGGACATGTTCATACTTGGCCAATGAGGAAACCCGGGTGACCCCGCTCCTTTGTTTACTATAACGATGGGGGGACCTGGAAATGACAGCGAGAAAGAAGTGATGAAATCGGAGGTGCATCTCCGAGTCCCCACTACTAAACTAAACAAAAAGGGGAGGTCATTGATATCACTCAGGTGACCCCCTCCACTTTGTTTACTGTAGTGGGGGGACCCCGGAGAGGAATCCTATTGCTTTCCTGAAATATTACATATTTTAAGAGTAAACTACCACCCCATTTAAAGGAATAGCTCATGTAACATTTTGGCAGAAATTTTTAATGAATTAATAAAGTTTTAAAAAAATACAGCATGTGTCATATTACTGCTGTTTTTAGTGCAGTATTTTAGTCTTAGTGAATTCAGCCCATTGCCCTCAAACAAGCATTCGCATTATGCAGCGTACACATGGGTGGACTTTCCGACCGGACTGGTCAGATGGACCGATTCCGGCGGACAATCCGACCGTGTGTGTGGGCTACATTGGACTTCCAATGGACTTTAGATTTGAAACCTGCTTCAAATCTTTACGTCACAACTCCGCCGGACTCAGTTCCTAACGGAAAGCCTGTTCGTTTGTATGCTGGTCCGAAGAACCAGATACGCTGCAAGGGCAGGGTACTATATCTCGCGCTCGCTGCAATAGGAAAAACAGATTTTCCTATTGTGGCAAGCGCGAGGCGATGATGTCCCTTAGGTCTTGTATGAATTTTAAGGGGAACCCCCTATGCCGAAAAAACAGCGTGGGGTCCCCCCCAAAATCCATACCAAACCCCTATCCGAGCACGCAGCCGGCCGGTCAGGAAAGAGGGTGGGGACGAGCGCCCCCCCTCCTGAACCGTACCAGGCCGCATGCCCTCAACATGGGGGGGTGGGTGCTTTGGGGAAGGGGGGCACCCTGCGGCCCCCCCACCCCAAAGCACCTTGTCCCCATGTTGATGAGGACAAGGGCCTCTTCCCGACAACCCTGGATGTTGGTTGTCGGGGTCTGCAGGCGGGGGGCTTATCGGAATCCGGGAGCCCCCTTTAATAAGGGGGCCCCCAGATCCCGGCCCCCACCGTATGTGAATGAGTATGGGGTACATGGTACCCCTACCCATTCAAGTAGGGAAAATAAAAAAAACACACTACACAGGTTTTTTAAGTAATTTATTAGACAGCTTCGGGGGTCTTCTTCCGACTTCGCCGCTGTCTCCGGCCTCTTCTCCCGGGGTGTCCAGGTCTTCTCCCACTCTCTGGCCTCTTCTCCTGGTGTTCGACCTCTTCTCCCGATGTCCGGTTCTTCTGCCGCCTCCTTCGCTATCTTCTGCCACTCTTTTGCTAGTGGTGGCTCGGACTTTTGCGTCGTCTTCTTCCCTCTTCTCTTCTTCCGATGTTGACACGACGCTCTCTCCTGCTGTAATGGTGTGTGAGCGCTCCGTAATGACTTATATAGGCGGCGACCCCGTCCCCTTATGATGTCACAGTCCCGGGGCATGCTGGGACTGTGACGTTATAAGGGGGCGGGGTCACCGGGTGATGACCACGCCCCCTTATGACATCACAGTCCCAGCATGCCCAGGGACTGTGACGTTATAAGGGGGCAGGGTCACCGCCTATATACGTTTTTGAGCTTTTTTTTACAGCTTAAAAACGCCACATGTTATTCAATGGCCTCATACACACCATAGCGTTTTTGAGTTGTAACAGGCATGGGGGTTTTTAAGCTCCAAAAAAACCAAGGACCAGCGCGTTCTGAGGCTCCAGCACTAGAGCTGTTTTGACGCCGAAAAAATCTCAAAAACGCTCATTAGCGCTGTACCAGCGTTTTTTTTCGTCTGCGTTTTTAAGCTGTAAAAATGTTTTATATGTGATTGGTCACTTCATGTAAGGAAAAACAGGAAATTCTTGTCTGTAATTACCCAAAAGTCCTTTGCACACTTCAGGGATTGTGGGAAAGAGAAAGAGGAAGAACAAGACATGGCCAGCTCTGAGTCACAGCCAGCTCTTATTTCAGCTGTGGAGGCCCATCTCGAGCTTTGGGACCTTGTACCTCCACAACATGGAGACCACATTTTAAAAAATCAAGTGTGGATGGAGATATGCTCGTCGATCACCCCGGGGTGGGAAGATATGTCAAATGGTATCCAAAAAGAAACAAGTAAGTCTATGTTCAGGAAATGCATGATCTTTTTGTTCTGAAATTTAATAAATGTAGAATGCATAACCCTTATTAACCTCTTCTTTTCCACTTTTCTCTTCTTGCCCACTATTCTTAGGTAAAGTCCTTCAGCGGCAGTGGAAAGCCCTCTGTGATCGCTTGAGGAGGGACCTCACGGAAGAGGAAAAATCAGCCCGGTCCGAAGCGCCAGCGCCCAAAAAGAAGTCGCACGTTTACCACCAGAACCTGGCCTTCGTAAGGCAAGCGATGATTAACAGCACCAGAGAGTACGTTTTTTTTATTGTCTTCTTTTTACATCATATAATTACCCCTGTGCATTTCTTTGCAAGCATTTTCTATGTATAATGTCAACTAACTATATAAAATCTATTTTTTGTAGGACGATATTCAATATTGCCGAGAGAAGAGAGGAGGCAGGGGAAGTGCCGGCGGTGGACAGACCCACCACCAGTGCCACGGACAGCTCAGCCCACACTCTCCATGAAAGCAATGTTGAAAGCCACGCCGAGGAGACAACATATGAGGTAACTGTTCATCCGTTATGTCTGCCTGTCTATCTTAATGTCTGTCTGTCTATCTACCTACATGCCAATCTATATATTTTTTCTTTTGCAGGAAGCTAGTGTCAGCCAACAACACGGGGAGGTGCATGGTCGTGGAGGTGTCTGTGGCCCTGGGCGTGGGTGTAACCAGCGGCAGAGGGTGGGCAAGTTTATTTCAGAGACTGAGAACAGGATGCTTGCACTGCTGCAGGAAGTGCGTCAGGAGAGGTGCAGCTTTGATGCTTTCCTTGTCCCAAGCAACAAGCGTGCCTGCTTCTGCCACCACATGTACAACATTCTGGAGGGCATGGGTGGAGACCTGGAGATTCAGTGTATGGATCAATTGAATACCATCTGTGTGCAATACAGACAGGCAAAATATAGTGGTGTGCCACCTCCACCTTCAATCGATCCATACACTGTTTTTCAGGATCCCCTAATGGCCCCCAGGACCTTAGCAGTGCAAGCACCCCCCCTCTGTATCAGCCCCCTGCTCTCCACCAGCTGCCACCCACCATTCCCCAGACCCCATTATACCCCCCACACTCCTACGAAGAATGTGCACCATCATCTGCCCATTCTTATATGCATAGGCGCCAGCCCCATATCTTCCCACATCCCCAATCCTCACATCCCCAAGGTGACCAGGCATCCCAGCACACATATCACCAGTTGTGATTTTATTCACGCTAAATAAAAATTTATTTGATTAACAAATTTCATCTGTTTGTTTCTATTTTTGTATAGGATGCACAACAGCGCTCATTTGCACTCTGCTTGAGACAAATGTATGCTAAGCCTGAATAGGGCTAGCATGCATTTGTCCCAAGCAGAATGAAAAGATCACTTTGCACTCTGCTTGAGACAAAGCCATGCTAAGCCCAAATAGGGCTAGCATGCATTTGCCTTACGCAGAATGTAATGGACTCGAGGAACAAAAGAAGAAACATGGACACAAAAAGAAGTAACATGAATATGACGTGTTTTACTAAATGAAAAAAAACAAGACCAAAATCCGAGCTGATTTATTCAATGTCAACATTGTTTTTTAAATATGATCATCTTGCCATGACACCTCTCCATCAGGCGATACAAAATATTGGGCAAATTGGTTGCGGATTGTCATGACCCATGCTGTTGACCGCAAGTCCATAAACTGAACACGATGTGTTGGGTTGCCGAGCTCTGGTTCCACATTGCTCCTCTCATTGTTCCTCAGAAAAATGTGAAGGACGCAGCATGCCAGGACCACCTTGATTGCATTCTCCACATCCAGTTGCATGAAGGACAGCATAACTCTCCGTTTGGCCGTCAAGACAGCAAACGTTCACTCAACCACACGGCGTGCACGGCTGAGCCTATAATTAAAAATTATTTTTTCATGGCTGAGACCATATCCACTATATGGCCTCACAAGGTTTTCGGCTAATCCAAAAGCCTCATCCGCAACCATCACCAACGGCAAACTTGGTTCATCAGTGCAGGGTAGAGGCCTACAGGTTGGTATGTTGAGGCGTCCCTCATGCAGACGATGTCCGAATGCAGACTCTCTGAATATGCGGGCGTCGCCTTGGCTGCTGTAAGCTCCTACATCCACGGCAAGGAATTTTAGATGGGCATCAGTCAATGCCAGGAGGACCACGAAAAAATATTTTTTATAATTAAAATAAGATAATCCAGAGCGGGGAGGCTTCTTCACCCTGATGTGTTTCCCATCCAGGGCACCGATGCAATTAGGAAATTGTGTTTTTTCCCCGAATCCATCCACAACAGATTCCCAGATTTCTTCGGTCAGCTCCGGCCTTACTGACTCGTGTAGCTCCTCCCAAATTGCCACATATCTTGACCTCGTTACTACAGAGACCGTTGCGACACCAAGGAGGAAATAATGGTGAAGGGACATAAAACTTTGTCCAGTGGCAAGTAACTTAACATAACAATTATAACATATTTATTTTAAACAGCATACGAATAAAAAGTCCTACCCCTAAGCCTAACACTATCCACTAACCCCTATTCCCTAAACCCTACCCCTTAATTCTAATCCTTACCCCCTACCACTAAACCCTAACCTCAAACCCAAACCCCTATTGCCTAAACCCTACCCCTAACCCCTACCCACTATTCCCCAAACCCTACCCCTAACCCCAAATCCTACCTCCTAACCCCTAAACCCTACCACTATTCCTATTCTCTAAACCCAAACCCTTTCCCCCAAACCCTATCCCCTAGCCCTAACCCATATAAGTACTTATTTATAAGATTTAACTTACCTCAGTGTCACTAGCAGCCATTCCTCCGGTGACACAGAGCGCCGCATGACAGTGTCCATCCTGGTCAATCTTGGCCGGAGTCTCTCCAAGAGCTCATCAAACAGCGTAACAGAGATCCTCGTAAAGTTGTAACATTTTTCCGGACGTATAAATCTGGGTGAAGTATACCACTGACAGCCGCTGGGATACCAGTGGATGGGTCAAGAAGCGACGTCGTCTGTGCTTCTCTCCTCCTCCAACTGCCTCCTTCTACGAATCCTCCGCAAGATAATTAGCAGGATTGCTTCATCAATCTTTTGCACAACAGGATCCATAATGAAAAAATTCAAAGAAAACACAAAATCACAAAAACTCCAAAAAAACTCAAACAAACTCACACAGACTATCTCTCTCTCCTCTCTCTCTCCAACCAAAATGGCACTGTCACATGATATTGAACATTTTTAATTTTTTTCCTTGGCATTGGGTGTAATTTGGGAGTGGAAAATAGCAGAGGGATGTCTTTTTAAAAAAAAGGCGCCTTAGCGATAACGCTTAAAAATGCTGATTAACACGCATTGACGCCAATGCGAAACGCTGATAGAATCGTGTTTTTAACGCTGCTTTTTTCCTGGTGTTGGTACTAGCTTTACAGCCCATTTTTAAAACATTCATGTGTATGAGGCCTTAATGTTGTAAATTTGTTGAGTCTTTGCTGAATCCATGCAAATAGTTTTTTTTAATAAACAAGGCTGCTAAATTGTTTTGTAACACCAGATGGCAACATGTATCTCTTCATAATCAGTTTCTTTGAGCTAAAAGAGAGCTTCATTTTAAAATTAGATTTATATACATTAGTATAAAAAAAGCAAGTTCTATAAAACAGCACAAGATAGATTGTATTAAAATGTTACTAATTCAGATGTCATCAATTAATAGGGGTGGGTGAATCTGTTTGGGTTCTCTTCCCGAAGGAACTGTTAAATCTTGTTCAAAATTTAGAAATACACATTACTGAAGTCTATAGAGGGTGACTCCTGTTAAATTTTCGCAATTTTAAGGACTAATATGCAAACTATTGTCAAAAAATTCATGGGAAGCTGGGCACTGCCGTGTGGAACATGTACCATTGCAAAAATGAAAAAAAAAATGTGTAATATTAGAGGGTCCTTTCATGTAGGATACACTAAGGCTTGGTTCACACTGCAGTACGGGGCGGCTCACAGCAGGTGTCCAGTGCGTCCCTGTTCAAGTCTGATTTCGGTCCAAATTTTTCGCTGAATTTGGACCTGAAACGGACCAGAAGACACACAGGACTCCTGTGCAACTCGCTCCGGAGCCGCTCCGCAGATATGTGAAACGGCTCCATTGAGAGCCGGTCACAATTTCGTGACATGTGAATTGGATGCGGGGAATTCGCAATAGTGTGAACCCAGCCTCAAAGTGTACAAATCTTTTAAATAACATGCTTGGGGATGTCCTAAAGCTCGTACATAGCATTACAGAACAGTATGATTTTCATGGACGGTGTCAGGAACAGCGTACACTGGCAGTGCATACTATATGGTTGGGAAATAGTGTTTTTCTTTTTTACTTACATACAACACAAAAAAGATAATATGATTCTTTTTAGTTTAAGAAAAGGCTTATATTCCAGGAATTTTTTTTAACACCTTCCTGCCCAGCCTATAGCAGAATGATGTCTGGGCAGTGGCTTTACCATTCTGAGTGGACATCATATGGCATCCTCTCAGAAAGCACTGCTCAGGGGGCAGCGCAGCAGTGCAATCTGTTACCAATTGTGTCCACCGGACACAGCCGATGACTGATCAGTGTTCCTGCTCGTTGCCGTTACCATGTGACTTGTGACCAAACGCAGCCGGTCACATGACAGTTGTAAACAATGGATGACTTCCTTTCACACCATCCATTGTGTACAATTGTGTTGCTAGCTGTGATTGGTCAATGTGATCACATGGTACAGACGGGGCTAATCACAGCCTGTCTGTACCATGTGATTAGCCTTGACTAATCACAGCTAATCACAACAAAACCTGGTAACATTATATTGCTGTTAAGTCTGTTAAAAACAAAATTCGTAAAACAAGAAAAAAAATTTAATAGAAATTTTTTTTCCCTGCAGACAGGCTGGGAAAGAGCTGGGTCATGTGACAGCTGTATATCGATTAGGAAAGAAGGTACTCCACTTTTCTTTTTATTTAAATTGTTGACATTGAATAACAAGGCAACAGCTTACAGAAGCTGTCATTAAACAAAAAATTTTAAATAAAAGTAAGAAAACAAACACAAAAAAATAACAGTACCAAACAGTACAAAAGTAGCCTTGTCAACATACACCAGTGTGAGGTCACTTTAAAGGTGAGAGACCCGTGACCAATGAAGTACAGGCACCCCACACAACAAATGTATTCCCCCTGCTCCCACCCCGCTCCCCATCTCTTACCAATCATATTAAGGAACATACAGTCAATTTTCATGACAAAACATTTGGAGATCATATCAACCCTCCAGAAAAGGGGGAATATATCATTAATCTACAGCAAAGGGACTTGGGGTCACATATTCATTAATCGGAAACAGTATCAACAGAAGCAAGCCACCCACCCCACACTTTGTCAAACTTAGTAAATGTGCCCCTACTCAAATATATAGCTTTATACAGAGGGACTGTTTTATTTACCAATGATTTCCATGCCTGTAAAGATGGAGCTGACCCTTTCTTCTAGGATAATACAGTCATCTTCCTGGCATAGAATAACAAAAACCTAAGGAGAGTGCATATAGCTTTAGTAGTGGCAAGTGAATCTACCAGGCTCAATAAACAGACTTCTATAGAAAGGGGAACAGAAATGCTAATGATTGAGCTGATGCAGACTGCAGCCTCCCTCCAAAAGGGACCAATGGCTGGACAATCCCAAAAAACATGTAGGAAATCCGCAGCTGGTGTGGAACAGTGCCAGCAAAGGGAGGAGTGATTTCTAAACAACTTGGCTAGTCTAGCTGGTGTAAAATATACCCTATGCAAAAATGTAAAGTGTATTAAGCAGTATCTGGCAGAGACTAATTTAGTGAAGGGGGCTTCCCAGACGTCTTGCCACTCCTCCTGATCCAAGCCTGGAGCCACTGTTTCCCAGACCATTGTATAGGGTCGTAACAGCAAATCAGTTTCTGGAAAGAGGTCTCTGTAAATAGTGGACGGTGGTTTGCCTAATGAATCATCCCTCAGCATCCCTCAGCAATAATGTTATGTCGCTAGCTTTGAGGGTTATGCGACCAGTGCCAAATTGGGACTGAAAGGAGTGACGCAGTTGTAAAAACCTGAAGGAATGGATATTAAGTAGGCAACAAAGCACCTTTAAATCATCAAAGGACCTCAGGGAACCATTAACTACAATATGCTGCAACGTCTTGGCACCATATTTCCTCCAGACTATTTGATCATGGTTTCCAGTGCCATCATCCACATACATAAAGAGAAGGGATACTGTAAATTAAAGAATGTGTGTTTAGCATCACTTTAAGAGACTGCAGATGATACAAGAGTGAACAATTGGCCAGTAGTGGAAAAATTTTAATGAGCAAAGCTAGGTCAAAATTTACTGGAAACAAAGAGCACAGACTGGGGTTTTACTACAAGAATTAAGATACTGCAAAGGATACATCAGGGTAAAATTAGCCACCAGCAGGACAGTTTTAATCAGGAATAATAGGCCAAAATATATTAGGAACAAATAGCACAGACAGGGGCCTTACTATAATGCTGCGTACACACGATCGGAATTTCTGACGGGAAATGTTCGATGTGAGCCTGTTGTCGGAAAGTCCGACCGTGTGTATGCTCCATCGAACATTTGCTGTCGGAATTTCTGCACACAAATGTTTGAGAGCAGGTTCTCAAATTTTCCGACAACAAAGGAAAGTCCGATCGTGTGTACACAAGTCCGTTGCACAAAAGTCCACGAATGCTCTGAATCAAGCAGGAGGGGCTGTACTGGCTATTGAACTTCCTTTTTATAGTCCTGTCGTAGGTGTTGTACGTCACCGCGTTCTTGACGTTTGGAATTTCCGACAACATTTGTGACCTTGTGTATGCAAAACGAGTTTGAGCCAACATCCTTCGGAAAAAAATCCACGGTTTTGTTGTCGGAAAATCCGATCGTGTGTACGGGCCATTAGGGTTAAGAAAAGGCAGAGGATACAGCGATGTAAAATTGGTCAGCAGCAGGATAGCTTTACATGCTGGTTGTCACTGGAGAAAATATTATTTATATTGGGACAGAATATGTGTTTTGCACTCTCCTATAGCAGATTTTGGAGACCAGGGCAGGAATGATGGCAGCTATTTTCTTTCATGTTTTAAATTTTTTCATAGGGGGGGGCTGTTGGGGTTCAATGTTTAGTAAAAGTGTTTAACTACTTACCGCCCGCCTACTGCGTCCGCGGCTCTTTAACCATGTAATCAGCTGTGTCCAATCACAGCCGGTCACATGTAAACACGGAGATGCCGGTAATCGGCACTCCTCACCTCACACTGACAGAGTGTGTGGCGAGGAGAGCCGATCAGCGGCATCTCCTGGCAGGGAACAACAAAACATGTAATCGGTACCCTGATTACAATTTAGCGCCACCATGTCACCAATCAGTGCCAGCAATTAGTGCCCACCATTGCCCACCAGTGCCGGCAATCAGTGCCCACCAGTGCCCACAGGTGCTACCAATCAGTGCCCATTAGTTAGGCTAGTCAGTGCTGGCTATCAGTGCCACCCATCAATGCTGCCCATCAATGCCCATCACTGCTGTCCATTAATGCCCATCAGTGTCGCCCATCAGTGCCACCCATCAATGCCCATCAGTGCCACCTATCCGTGCCGCCTATCAGTGCCCAGCAGTGCTACCTATCAGTGCCAAATATCAGTGCCCAAAAGTGCGGCATATTAGTGCCTCCTCATCAGTGCCACTTAATCAGTACCCATAAGTGTCACCTCATCAGTGCCCATAAGTGCCACCTCATCAATGGCCAGCAGTTCAGCATAACAGTGCCGTCTCATAAGCGCACATCAGTGAAGGAGAAAAATTAGTTATTTACAAAATTTACTGACAGAAACTAAGTAAAAAAAATGTTTTTTAGTAAGAAATAAAAAACACAGCAGTGATTAAATACCACCAAAAGAAAGATCTATTTGTGTGAAGAAAATTATAAAAATTTCATTTGGGTACAGTATAGCATGACCCCGCACTTGTCATTTAAAGTGCGAAAGCGCTGAAAGATGAAAAATGGCCAGGGCAGGAAGTGGGTGTGAGTGCACTGTAGGCAAGTGGTTAAAGATGACACACATATTACTTATTAGAATATTTTGGGGTCTTTTTTTCTAAAAGAAATTCACTCACTTGTTGATTTTTTGGCTGTTGTGGGCCCTGTTTATATCTGGCTTAGTTATACATTTTTCAGACCATACATATTATTAAATTAAAATCTGACTGTTTTGAGTCTTGTTGACACGGGCATACAGAAGTGTTTAAGCACATGCTCAACACAATACTTGGGGTGTTCTGGGAAAAAAGATTATACTGTGATGTTGATTTCCATACTTAACAATTGCTGTTGTGTCCTATTTGAATTGTGGCATGTGTACCAATAAAGTAATAATGAGAAAGTACTCACTACAACATTTAGGGTGTTTTTCTGGAAATAAATGATACTGTAATGTTGATTTCTAGATTTTAAAATGGCTGTTGGTGGTCCTATTCAAATTGGGGCTGAAGCACAAATAAATGAATGCTGGGAATGTACTCACTACAACATTTGGAGTGTTTTTTTCTGGAAATAAACGATACTGTAATGGTGATTTCAAAAGGTACAAATGGCTTTTGGGGGTTCTATTCAAACTGGGGCTTGAGTGCCAATAAATTATAAATATACACTTCCATATTTATTTAGAAGGTTCTAAGTATAGTTATTTTTTAACCATTCTAGTTAAAAAAAAACATAGACGCATTAATTATTAATATGGGAAAAGAAACCAGCTAGTTATTTCACCTGTGATTCTGTGACATAAGCCAAAATATACACTGCTTCTGCATTTTGAGTGATATAGTTGAGAACTTGCTTTAAATCATTTTTGTCAATGAAGTGAAAAGGGAAATAGAAGAACATTTTGTTTCTTGCGTATATATCTTTTTTTTTTTTAAATCCCCTTAAATCATATAAATCTTCCTGTATTTCTGGAGGAGTAAAAGAGGTAGCATTCTTAGAGAATGGGCTATCTGACAGCTAACTTGGCCTCTGTTATTTGTCAATATTTTAAGTTTGACAGCCAGAAAGCCAGGGCCTTGATTCTCTAAACCATTTTATTATCAAAAGAGTTATTTCAAATAGATTGTCTCAAAGGATATCACTACTATGCCCAGGCTATGGGCATTCAGGTATTTAGGCTACAGGTGGTGACTAGCGTCTAGCAGTCAACAGAGGAATGAGATATAGGTATGAGGGGTAATAGTATATGGAGTGACTGAGAACGGATGGAGAGATGTGAAGGTCAACTAATCAGTGACCAAGCATTGTAGGATGACTGAGGAAGATGAACATTCAAGGTTTGTAGGGTGATTTAGAAGAATAACTGGGGATTGTGAATAACTGAGGTGCGGAAAGGACTGGTGAAAATGAGAACTGATAAGTTAGGAGGAGGAGTAAAAAAAACCCCATAAAACGAGAATGACTAAGATGGGAAATGACTAAGGTTTGGAGAAGTTGCAGCAAAGCTACAGGGGTGTAAAAAGCATGCTGAGGTATTTCCTAAAATGATCATTGTATTCCTGCTCCTTTCTATGATTAAATCCCACTTCTGTGAATTAGACAAAATCTACCATTGGAGTGCCCTTCCTTTAAAGTTTGGTCATGTCTAGAGGGTACAGGAAAAGGCAATGTTACTTACCTGTACTCCCCGGTCAGACAGGCTTCAGCGCTGTCCTCCTCTTCCCAAAGTTCTGGTCTGTGGGTTGTCCCTTTGCATCATCACATACTATGCAGGGCTATTAAACCTACATTGTACGTACATCTATTGGATTTTTTTGTTACTTTATTCTCTCCTGTGAAGAATGCAACAAAAGGTTTAAGAGTGAACACCCTAAGGATGGCAGTACTGCCAAAAACTCCAAGGTGTGCTGAAAACAGATCTAGGGTTATGTCAGGAAGATTTCACCACATTTGCCTACAATAGATATATGAAGCCAGAAGGTAACAACCCACCAGACTTCAACTCTAGCTAAAAAAATACATTTGTATAGACAGAACCCTTAAATTATTTTGGGCTGTATTTAATTTACTTTACATCTTGTATTTCAGTATGCACAGTGCTTCTTGAAAATTTTCAGCCTTTTATAAAAAGCTTTATGATGCAATCCATTCACCATAATAGCAGTTCTTGTGTGATTTAATGTTCTGCTTTACTACTTCATAATTTTTTTTGTAAATCATTTGACTAACTAGATGGGAACAGTCAGAATGATTACACACTTAAATTTATCGCAGCGGTCCAAATCATTTCCTTGCCAAAAACTTGCTGAAGGTACTAAATTTAGAAATTTTACCAATTTAATCTGTCAAATGTGTCAATATGTAATTTGAAAGTTGTTATGCTGTTATGAATGTACCGCTAATGTAAAATCAAATTTCCTTTTTTAAACTTAGGACTTAAATAAAACTAAGCAGGTACTGATACAATACCCGTAACAGAAGATTGAAAATGTAGTTTTTAAAGGAAACAAACACTTGAATCAGTTGTGTTTTGATGCAGTACTTGTGTTGCCATGTTTAGCCACGCTTCTCTTGTCTTTTGGCTCCCCTCATCTCACCTGCTGGTCACATGATCTTTATGTATGGTGCTTTCTTCATGCTCTCTTACAATCATACTTACCTTCCCTAAGTTGACCATGCACGTCTAGTAGAATTTCGTGTAATAATTTTTATTTTAACCAATTGACCTTCGGAAGGTCAATGACCAGGGCCATAGGCGTGCGCAGCCTATTGCATTAGGGTGTGTACCCCAGAGGTAAAAAACACATGCGTGTGTGTGTGTATATATATATATATATATATATATATATATATATATATATATTTTATAATGTCAAAAGTTTAGGAGTGTGTATGGTAATGTTTGACCGTTCTTCCAGAAGCCCATTTGTGAGGTCAGGCACTGATGTTGGATGAGAAGGTCTGGCTCGCAATCTCCACTCTAATTCATCCCAAAGGTGTTCTATCGGGTTGAGGTCAGGACTGTGTGCAGGCCAGTCAAGTTCCTCCACTCCAAACTCGCTCATCCATGTCTTTATGGACCTTGCTTTGTGCACTGGTCCAAATCATTTGGTGGAGGGGGGATTATAGTGTGGGGTTGTTCTTCAGGGGTTGGGCTTGGCCCCTTAGTTCCAGTGAAGGGAACTCTTAAGGCATCAGAATACCAAGACATTTTGGACAATTTAATGCTCCCAACTTTGTGGGAACAGTTTGGGAATGGCCTCTCCCTGTTCGAACTTGACTGCACACCAGTGTACAAAACAAGGTACATAAAGACTTGGATGAGGGAGATTGGGGTGGAGGAAAATTAAACTTCAAGTGCAATAATTCACTTTATAATAGTAACTAAAACATCAAAAAAGTTTAACAATCTAAAAAATCAAAATTCCAAAGTGCTATAATGGTGTAAACCTCCCAACTAAAAAGTTATTGCACTTGAACTTAATTTGTATTGCAATTATCCGTAGAATGGTTTCCACCATCCCTGCTAAGTTTAAAAAAAAAAAAGTATGTCTTATTCTCATTTTGATGTGTATTACATGTGAAATCACATATCACTGGAATTATTGCAGTTGGAGTTAATCTGTATGGCAAATATCTATAGGAGGGGTTTCCACCATCCCCATGTCTTTTTTCAGTTTGATGTGACGTTACATATCACAGAGATCGGTATTGTGGTAATATTGACATTTATTGAGATTTCCATACATTAGAGGGTTCCACCATTATTGTTAAGGTATTGATCAGTAAGTTAGCGCTGCACTTTTTTTTGTGGTGTGGGAACACATAACAGTGCTTAGCGGCAGGCCTTTTACTGACACTTTTTTATTTTACCTCCAGTAGTTTATTGTAAATAGTAGTGTGGTGATTACCTATTATACTAAAGATCGGCATGTGGCATTAGTAAACATCGACACATTTCAGTTGTGCCCCCCCATGAACAATTTGCCTTGCTGCAGTGTTCATCTCTCCATACATGCACTCAGTTCACTGATGGGCACTGACAAGCAGCACTGATGGGCACTCATAGGTGGCACTGATTGGCACTGATAGGCAGCACTTATTGGCATTGATAGGCAGGACTGATTGGCATTGATAGGCTGCACTGATTGGCAGCATTGATGGGCAGTAATTGGCAGCTCTGAGGGGCACTGATAGGTGGCACTAATAGGCATCACTGATTGGCACTAATGGACACTAATAGGTGGCACTAATAGCTGGCACTAATAGGAGGCACTGATAGGCAGCACTGACTGGCAGCACTGAGTGGCACTGATAGGCAGCACTAAGCGGCACTGATATGCAGCACTCATAGGCACTGATTGGAACTGATAGGCAGCACTGATGGGCACTGATTGGCAGCACTCATGGGCACTGGCAGCATTGATTGCCACTGATGGGCAGCACTGATGGGCACTGATGGGCAGCAGTGATGGGCACTGATTGTCAGCATTGATTGGCACTGATAGGCGGCACTGATATGCAGCACTCATAGGCACTGATTGGAACTGATAGGCAGCACTGATGGGCACTGATTAACAGCACTCATGGGCACTGGCAGCATTGATTGCCACTGATGGGCAGCACTGATTGGCACTGATAGCGGCACTGATAGGCAGCACTGATGGGCACTGATAGGCAGCACTCATGGGCACTGATTGGGCAGCGCTGATTGGCATTGATAGAGGCACTGATAGGCAGCACTGATTGACACTGATAGCGGCACTGATAAGCAGCACTGATAGCAGCACTGATAGCGGCACTGATAGACAGCACTGATTGGCACTGATAGCAGCACTGATAGGCAGCACTGATATCGACACTGATAGACAGCACTGATTGGCACTGATAGACAGCACTGATGGGCACTGACAATGGCAGCATTGATTCGCACTGATGGGCAGCACTGACTGGTGGCACTGTTTGGCACTGACTGGCAGCACTGATTGGCACTGATGGGCAGCACTGATGGGCAGCAGTGATGGGCACTGATTGTCAGCATTGATTGGCACTGATGGGCAGCACTGTTTGGCACTGATGGGCAGCAGTAATTGGCACTGATGGGCAGCACTGATTGGCACTGATGGGCAGCAGTGATGGGCACTGATTGTCAGCATTGATTGGCACTGATAGGCAGCACTGATTGACACTGATAGCGGCACTGATAAGCATTACTGATAGCAGCACTGATAGCGGCACTGATAGACAGCACTGATTGGCACTGATAGCAGCACTGACAGGCAGCACTGATATCGACACTGATAGACAGCACTGATTGGCACTGATAGACAGCACTGATGGGCACTGACAATGGCAGCATTGATTCGCACTGATGGGCAGCACTGACTGGTGGCACTGTTTGGCACTGACTGACAGCACTGATTGGCACTGATGGGCAGCACTGATGGGCACTGATTGTCAGCATTGATTGGCACTGATTGGCAGCAGTGATTGGCACTGATGGGCAGCACTTATTGGCATTGATTGGCACTGATAGGCAGCAGTAATTGCAACTAATGGGCAGCAGCACTCATTGACACTGACAGAGCAGATGAGTTTTACATGCAGTAGGTCGAGGCAAGAGCTGCTCGGTGTGTGAAACTGTCATGATGTAATGTATCTGCATGCATTATGAAGACCAGCTGTCACAACTCAGGGGTGATGTCAGGGGGAGGGATGGGACCGAGCAGCTATCAAACAGCCAATGATCGGGCTGCCTAAGAAAGGGGCAGGGCCACATACATGTAGAGGCCCGCCCAGACCACATCTCATTGGCTGGTGTTTGATGACTGTAGGGTCCCGCACACCCCCGACATCATTTCAGCGTTTTGACAGCTCCTCTCTCCCTGCAAGCAGTTTTACACACAGTGAGCGACTCTCTCCTCACGATTGGATCTGCTGTATGTGAAAGTGATTCACAGGCAGTGCGGGCCACACACTGCTTGGATGGAACATTTGACAGTGAATCTCGGGAGCCAGCATGGGATTAGGGTGTGCCCAGGCACACCCGGCAACCTCCGTGTGCATGCCTATGACCGGGGCATTTTTTTCTATTCAACACTGCGCCATTTTAACTGGCAATTGCACAGCCATGTATAAAAGTACAAATAAAATTTATATCATTTTTTCTCACACAAACAGAGCTTTTTTAGGTGGTATCTGATCATCATTGAGTTTTTCTATTTTTTATTATATAAATGAAAAAAAAATGAAAATTAAAAAAACAAAAAACAAAACAAAACAATATTTTTTACTTTCTGTTAAAAAAAATATCCAATAAAAAAATCAAATAATCAAGCATGTGCAAAGTTTTCATGGCTTTGCACAAAGATTCACAGCTGAGTGCATGCCTGCATGTGGAAATGCGCATGTTTGTTGAGAAGCTTAATGCCGCGTTACACATGGTCAGACTTTTCGATGGAAAATGTTGGAAGTAAGCTTGTTGGATGAAATTCGTACCGTTTGTATGGGGCATTAGAGTGTGGGTACGAATGTGTACACGCCCACGTCAGCATTGGTGCCAGAGAGCCTATTTTGAGATTGCTCTAACTCAGTGCCAATGCTTACTTGTCTTCAGCTTGTACTCTGTGTTCTGACCTGTGTCCTGCATATGATTCCTGTTACAGCACTGACCTGGCCCCCCCAACCTGATTTGTACTGCCTACTAGTTCCTGGTGGCACATCCCCCTGTCAGAACACAACAGCTCAGCAGGGGAGATCGCTGAACTAATCTCACATAGTTAGTACAGCCGCCCCCGACCAGAGCTGAACAAAAAAACTAATAGTGTGCACCTGGCTTAAATGTAGGCTACATTTGGGTCATAAGTCAATGGTTATGGAAGGATGGTTAGCCCAGGGCTACAAAGACATTTGCATAGCCCATTGTCTCAAATGAAATAAAACTAGTTGTTTGGATTTGTGTTGTAAGTGATGGCATCTAAAAAAAAAGTCATATTGCATTTTTTTCATAAAAAAATATAAGGTCCTCACTAGAGATTCATGCCCAGTATTTCAGGCATGTGATGGTATACCCACGACTTGAGTGCTGTGAAAATGCAGGAACTAGGCATTCTCATTCCAGTCAGTAAGTCTTTTATCAGTAGAGGATTGCACTATAAGGAGGGTCAGAAATAAAAAAAGAAAAGGCCAACAACCCCTGCTGCTAAAGATTGGTGCAGGCCATTCTGCATCATATGTGCCTTCAAAGATGGTGGTATGGAAACTGGGATGAGGTAGTTTATGTGTAATTTACATGGCACCCCCAACCCCAGGGGGACCTTTCTCTAAGGTGCAACTTTGTCACTACCTCCTCCCATTTAACTGACTAATAGGTTTATGTGATGCCTTATATATTTACCTCATGTTGTTCCCCAGTTCTCACAGCTACTTCGGGGCTGAAAAGCTGGCATTTGCATGTAGAACACCCCACCAACTAAACACCATTTACAAACGATAGGTTTATGTGCATTTACTCACCCAGTTTAAGGAAAGTTTTGCAATTAAATTTCAATAGTTTTGCAAAGTAAGATTTAACTGAATTGTGGAAAGCAAATGGTTTGGGGAAGAATACAAACCAATATGTCATAGCTCGAAGCAATGAATGAGGACAGGTTATTCATATAAGTACCCACTCTACTTCCAGGAGTTCACACGTTTCCATTCCACTCCCTCATCCCTAGTTATTGCTCAGTCATTATGGGAACATGAACTGCGGTTTTAAAGTGACCTATTTTACATTTTAATCCTGTGCTAATGCTAAAGTAATGTGATACTCATATGACTATATCTAATATACCAAAAAAAAAAAAGCTGTTCAGAGACTTATAAGGGGGGAATAATTGAGTGGAATGTTCTACTATGGAACAAAATAGATGACATTCAGAAAATATTAGCCCATTTTATACGACTAGTTTGTGGCTAAAGGCAAAGAACTCATTTAAAGATTTTTTCCTGGATGATCAGCCCGGTGACAAGGTTGAAAAATTGCACAGCGAATCATAATAAGTTAAAAGTACATCCACTGCATGGAAGGATGACTTATTTAATGTCGCTGCACATTGCTTCCTGTATGAATTGGCCCACCTCCTGCCATCTGTAACAAAACACTTCCTAGGATGCTAATGCAATATTCCCTGCAGCATTAAATATTTATACGGCAGCCAATATCACAAAGTTTTCACATGCCTCTGTTCTTATAGTTGATATTTACTGAGCTCCGGGCAACTCCCCATTGTCAACATAGCAGCAGAGGCAACATATTTGATATAGGGAGCTTCAAGGGTGGCCTTTGACATCACCAAAGGGTTACACATAACACCCAGTGTTTATAATCTACAGAAAACTGTCAGAGTCTGCAACACACTACAGAAGACAGAGACTCTGAACAAGATGCAGAGGATGACCAGAGAATACAGACATGCTACAGTCAGAGATTGGGAACATGTAACATGAGGCTGCTAGAGACCACTGGCATTACAGTTAATTTACAAATCAATGCTTTCACGTTGGGGCTCATTACAGGCATCATATTTGATTGCTTCTCAGCAAGATCAATTATAAAATAAAAGAGAAAAGAAAAAATATGAGAGGAAATGGTATGAATAATAAAATTTTTTTACATGTAGCACCCTCCTAGGTAGGTGCTAGAAAAGAGTATAGTTTTTGGTCTTTCTGCTTACCAGGTTAGCAGGATCTATTGGTAAGGTCTATTGGTAAGGTCTGCTCATTGTGCTCATTGTGCTCAGGTGCAGCTCAGCTTGTCTGAATGTCCCACACTGGTCCAATCGGGAGGTATAGTGGACAGTGGGAGGAGACCTGGCAAGTGAGGGCACAGGCATTGTTTCAGCCCTTGAGGAGGAAAGTGCCTCAATGCATCCTGGGATACTGTATAAATGCCAAGGCCACATGTGCTTGGAGGTCTTTCAGCTGGAGAGTGGGGTCCCGGAGGAAGGGGATGGCTGCCTCTCCTCTGTAGAATTTGTCATGCGGCCTTGGGTAGTCAACTTAAGGGCCTGAAGTTAGAGAGGAGCTGAACCCAGAGGTCCTGCAGGGCTGACTGGAAGGTGGACACCAGCATGGATCTGAGTCTACCTACAGTGAGTACAGATCTGTGTCTTTGGGCCTGTCCTGTGAGAGCCACCCCTTCAGCTAGAAGAGTCAGTGGATGGGTGTCAGTCAAGGGGATGCTAGAGAGTGTCCTGAAGATAAAGTGGTTGTATCAAGTCTACTACTAGAGAGAGCAAAAAGACTTAATTCTTCCATACATGTGGCAGTATGGTAAAAGCAGTGTGTCTGCTTCCACAAATCTTCTAGTGAGGCGAAGTGAGTGAGAGTTGTCCTTATCTACCGTGAATAGTTCAAGTTTAGAGTATCCCACTATTTCCTTCTTCCATCCAAGTTCCTCAACAAACATAAAAAAAAAACACAAGTACCCTGGACTGTTTATTGAGTAACGAGCAAGCAGGAGTAAGGTGGGATAAGTGTATCACCCTCTAGTGCTAGAAGTGTAAATATGTATTTTTTCTAATACAGGTAAATTTATGCAGGCTTGGCTGGCAGCCAAGCCTGGCTGTTTTTGTCCTGGGTTGGGCAGAAATCCAGGGAGAGCTGGATGACTCACAGGCAGCATCACTGAGACCTCCCCCCTACTTCCCAAATGTTCTGGTGCCTTCTAGAAGAATGGGAGGGGGAGGAAGTAAGGTGGAGCTGCCTGGAGTATTCTGAGCGCCCTGACCAATCCCTAACTTGGATTGGCAGGGGGCAGGCCCCCTCAAATACTCAGGGTCAGCCCAGCTGGGGGGGAGAGTTTGACTGAAAGCTGGATGGAGTGTTAGGCTGTCGGTGGCTTTTGGGGGAGTCTGTGAGTCCCAGTCTGGAGGGTGATCTTGGGACTAAGCTCAGGTGCAGACAGAGCCCTCCTCAAGACCGACGGAGGTGTCCTGGACAGGAGGCACTGGGAGCAAGGAGGACAGCGGGAAAACACTACCAGGCAAGTCTCCAGGAGCAACTGGATCAGCCAAGAGGACTGGTGAGTGACACACAGTCAGGAGGACTGGGAGGCATGCCTGAGAGGACTGGGATGGAGCAGTCTGCGATGAGTGCAGAGCCAGTCAGGAGAACTGTGGTGGCATGGGCAGGGGAAAAAGTCAACTGCAGCCAGGAGGGCTGGCAGTGCCTGAAGAGGTGGCACTGGGATCGGTAGCCACATGTGGGACAGCTAGCTCTAGGACTACCATATTTTGCTACACTATAGGGGCCCGTGGTCCCTGCCTGCAAAGGACATTTGCTTTGGGCCTGGCTGAGCCAGTAGCAGGCCTCAACAACAGTACTAGCTGGTCCTGGGAGTGATACAAAGTGTATGTGCTGGAGGTGAAGAGGAGAGGTTTTACATACCAGAGGTGTATATAGTTAGTCTCTGCATTTTTCTATCTTCAATCAAGTGGGCATCCCATATGTACCCTATCCCCATCCAAGTTTTATCCCCTTAATAAAAAACACAAAGCAAAGAACAAGGACTGATTCTTGACTAAAGTGTGTCTGGAAACTCATGTGCCTGGCTGTGCAGGGTGGGAGACGGACCACAATCACCAACAGCCCCAACAGGGGGGCCACAGGATGGACACCAGGATTATACGGTTATATAAAAGGGCAAGTAAACTTAGGTAATACTTCCAAACAATTCAGAATTTAGAGGATTCCTTCTAATTTTCTGGCTTTGAGTGTGATCATTCAAAAATGTGTGTCAATTAATTCTTCATGGCTCCCCCATGCATCAGCACCCCTGACATATTTTTGCATGTCAAACTGGACTGTGCCACAGCACCATGCAGTTCGATATGGCACAATTTAAAAAAGGGTCAGGGACTTCTTTCCCTGTGTTTCTCGTGGGTGGGACAACCAATTGAAATGGGGCCTTAAAAGTGATAACTAAATGTGGTTTATAAAATTTCAGTATGTATTCTTAAAGTGATACTAAAATCAAGGTTTTTTTTTAATTTAAAAATAACAAACATGCCATACTTACTTGCTCAGTGGTTTTGCACAGAGCAGCCCAGATCCTCCTCTTCTTGGGTCCCTCACCGGTACTGCTGGCCCCTCCCTCTTGCTGAGTGCCCCCACAACAAGCAGCTTGCTATGGGGGCACCTGAGCCGAGCCACTGCTCTGGGTGTCCTATCAGACATGGAGCCATGGCTCGACCCCACCCTCGCCTCGTTGGCTCACTGACTTTGTTTCAAGCACCGCTGCTGTCTCAGCCAATGAGAGGGGAGAGTCCCGTACAGCCAAGACTCTCCTGCAATATCGCTGGTTAGAAATGGGGCTCAGGTAAGTATTAGGGGGGCTGAGGAGGGCTGCTGCACACCGAAGGTTTTTTATCTGAAGACTTTAGAACTAACTCAAAAAAGTACCTTCTAATGCTCTTAACCTCATCCAAACCTTCAAATTCCTTTATGTTACTGTTGTGATCAGACTTCCTGTTAGGGGGTGGCTATGTTCATTCTCTATAGTCCTACTGTATGTGGGAATGAAGTCATCCTCTCTTGCTCCTTCCCATGAAGGACTATGGTATGTGTAGTGTGCATAGACCAGTACACGTGACCACAATTAAAGTGCACTGCTTGTTCAAAACAGAAGGAAGTAGGAGAAAAAAGGAGAGGTTTGGGAGATTATGCAGGATGTTACAAGAAGGCAGAAAAACACAGTAAGAAAAGAGAGGCCCGGAGATAAGTGAAACGATCGGTGCAGGGCCGGCATGACAGTGCTGGGGATGGCACAGTTATTATGGGAAGAGATTCTGGCCCTTTAAGGATAAGGGAGGGGCTGAGGGAGCAGTGAGGGGAAGTAAAACAGGAGGGGGGAAGTGATGTCATTCGAAGAGCGGCGGAGGAAGAAGATTCATCACAGATCCTCTCCGCTCTTCAAACCAGGCCTTTTTCCCCCTCCTGTAAGTGCTCTATTGTAAGGATGGTGGCGATGAAGCGATTCCTAGATGACCTGAGAGCGGTGGTTGCCGCTCACGGCGCGGACTGGCTGCAGCAGCAGCTTGCACAGATTGCTGGGGAGAGAGCAGCGGCGAGCGGGGGGGGCCGCCCCCACCTCGTGCTCGGCGGTCCCAGCCTCCTGAGAGGTACAGCCCAGCTTCAGGCCCAAGTGAGTCCCGGGGGAGGGGAGGACCGGAGGACAACAGGGATCCCCAGAGTATGGTTAGCGATCGGCCCCCTGTGACCAGAGCAGGGGAAGCAAGGGGAGCCAGTCCCAGAGGCAGAGGGACAAGTGCCAGGATGCCCAGCAGACCACGTGGCTCTTCCCCCCCAGCGCCTCGCAGGTGCATGGCACTAAGGGATGGAGCAGCAGGGATGGAGAGGAGGAATGACACGAGAGAGAGAGGGGATCAGCTTGCCAGGAGTCAGCACAGATGGCTGGGTCGGCTAGCAACACTCGGCAGCATAGGAGTGGGTCAGCGAGGAATGCAGGGTCGGGCTCCAGTGCAGCCAGCAGCCAGGCGTTAAGTACCCCACAACACGGAAGTCGCAGAGGTTCAGCTAGGGGGGCATCTAACGGGTCTGGCGGTACTGAAAGAGAAGGCCATCCACAGCACCGCAGACCCTCGGCACCCAGAGCAGTCGCGCCTGGGGTGCAACAGGCGATCGCCAGGAATGAACCCAGTGATGACCGATCTGAAGGGGAAGTGTGAGGAGAAGACGAACGACTTCCTGCAGCGGTGGTTCCAGGAGTGGCGGCTGTTGGGTCCAGTCCAGGGCAGCCCGGTGAGTGCGATTCTTCGAATGCTTTTACATCTTTATTACATGCTTTATTGGGTCATGGAAAACAGGGGGGACTACAACATACAGGGGGGGCAACAGGGTCGGGGGTAACTGGGCCTACCATAGCTACACTGACAGTGGGGGTACCCGGGTCTGGGAACGTGGGATTAAGGGAGCTGTTAGTCGGGCTGAAGGAGCTAGTGACACGGGTGGAGGCAGGGACGAGTAGTAGCCCCGCGAGTGCATGGACGGCACCTACCCTCCCGCAGAAAGGGGGGGACACGCAGGTCGCAGGCGTTCTACCTGTGACACCGGTAGGGGATGGCAGCCCGACAGTAGTGGCCACGACTTCGGGGGATCAAGGTAAGACGGGCGAAAAAAGGCCGGACTCAGTTAGGTTAGCTGATGCGGCTAGGAGCGAAGTGTACGTGTGTTTTGAGGGACCTTTGGGAGCCCATTTAAAGACGGAGATAAAGGAAAAGATATGGAAGGGCGTATACGTAGAAATTTTCACGTTATTGCCGTTGGAAAAATTTAACCTGGATAAGTTAAAACCAGCTGAGGGCAAGAAGGAGGATGAGGAAAAGCGGAGATATCGCTTAATTCCGCGTACATTTGCTAATTGGCTGCAGGCGTTTGCCATTTTAGCAAGTGTGGTAGGTGAAAAGGCACCAGAGAACTGCTCGGCTTTATTTGTTTATCTGGAAGCCATTAGCGAAGCCCACAGGACGTATGGCGGCATGGCTTGGCTACGGTATGATGAACAATTTCGTCAGCGGATGGCGGTAAGACCAACTCTGCGCTGGGACCATAAAGACATAAGCCTATGGATGAGGTTGATGACGGCGGCGAGGGCCCCGAATCATTTTTTTCAGGCAGGGGTCGGAGGTTCCGCAGCTCCAGGGCAACCGGCCGAAAAAAGATGGGGTTACTGCTGGCAATTCAACGAGGGCACCTGCAGATTTGGATCCAACTGTCGCTTTAAACACATGTGCTCTGGCTGCGGGGGATCTCATGCGCTGTCCAAATGTTTTAAAAAAGGAAAAGGTCGGGTTGGAGATGCTTTGGGTAAGAGGGAGGACCCCAGTGCGGGTGGAAAGGATGCTTCCTTTCCTCAATAGATATCCCGATCGTACAGCGGCTGCTGTATTAGAAGCTGGATTTACGAGCGGTTTTCGGATTCCGTGTTCTTTGGCAACAACACCGCCAGAGGCTCCGAATCTGAAGTCGGCAATGCAACATCCAGCGATAGTGGCCGAGAAATTGGGGAAGGAGGTAGCTTTGGGTCGCATGGCGGGCCCGTTCAAAGACTTGCCACTGCCGGATTTAGTGGTCTCCCCTTTGGGAGTGGTTCCCAAAAAGGAGCCCAATAAGTATAGGCTCATACACCACCTCTCTTTTCCAAAAGGGGGGTCGGTCAATGACGCCATTGCTCCAGAAGAGTGTGCGGTGACGTACACGTCCTTCGACGCGGCGGTGGCGTGGGTAAGGAAGTATGGGCAGGGTTCCCTAATGGCTAAGTCTGATATAGAATCGGCTTTCCGGTTATTGCCGGTACACCCTGACAGTTTTAGGTTACTAGGATGTTCATGGGAAGGGGCCTACTATGTGGATAGATGCCTACCCCCTGGGATGCTCTATATCTTGCGCCCTTTTTGAGACATTCAGCTCCTTCCTGGAATGGGCAGTAAGGGATGTCGCGGGTATCAACTCAGTCATCCATTATTTGGACGATTTTTTATGTGTTGGCCCAGCGGGCTCCAAGATTTGTGCGGTTCTGTTGGGTACACTGCAACACCTGGCGGATCGTTTTGGGGTTCCCTTAGCTCCTGAAAAAACGGAAGGTCCGACTGTGACTATAACGTTTTTGGGTATTGAGATAGACTCAACTAAGATGGAGTGCAGGCTTCCGATTGACAAGCTGACAGGAGGAAGTGCGTGGGACCAGAGGGCTTAGGAAAATACAGCTGAGAAAACTTCAATCTTTACTGGGGAAGCTGAACTTTGCTTGCCGAATCATGCCGATGGGCAGAGTTTTTTGCAGGCGTTTGGCGGCTGCTACAGCTGGGATCAGGGCGCCAACACATTTTGTCAGTCTTACTCGGGAACATAGAGAAGATTTGCGTGTATGGCAGGTTTTTTTAGAGTCCTTCAATGGAAGGGCTCTTTGGATGTCGGGTCCCGTTAGCAACTGTGACCTGGAGCTATTCACCGATGCGGCCGGCTCCACAGGGTTTGGGGCTTTCTGCAAAGGTCATTGGTGCGCGGCCAGATGGCCGGAGGCATGGCAAGAGGCAGGGTTCTTGAAGAACCTTGTTTTATTGGAACTGTTCCCTATTGTGGTTGCCATGGAACTGTGGGGAGAATCCTTCAGGAACCTAAAAGTACGCTTCAATTGTGACAATTTGGGAGTGGTTCAAGTGGTTAACCGGCTGACGGCGGCATCGGTTCCAGTGGTCAGGTTGTTAAGACACTTGGTGCTTCGCTGTTTACAAGTGAACGCATTTATTTATGCTGTACACTTACCTGGGGTTGACAACACTTTGGCTGACGCTTTGTCTCGTTTTCAGTGGGACAGGTTCCGGACGTTGGCGCCAGAGGCGGAACGACAAGGGATCGCCTGTCCCAACTGGATGTGGAACATTGCTTTGGAATCGCAGCAAAGTGGATTCGGCAATCCGTGAGTATGGCTACGTGGAATGCCTACTCTAAGGTATAGAAAGCCTGGTTTACTTGTTTAAACAAGCTGGGAATAGCCGCAGATGATCCGACAGTCGGACATGCGGTTCTGTATTTCATCGTTCAGGGTTTTGAAAAAGGTATCTCGGCAGCTGCCATAGACCGCGAGTTGGCAGATTTGGCTTTTCTTTTCAAATGGCAAGGACTATGTGATTATACCAAGGAATTTTGGGTAAGAGAGGCTGTCAAGGGGTATAGGAAGTCACACAAAAGCAAGGATGGGAGGTGACCGGTATCGTTTGACATGTTGAGAAGGATGTTTGGTTGTTTGGAAATGGTATGTATATCTGTTTACGAACACAAGTTATTTCGGGCAGCTTTTGCTTTGGCATTTTTTGGGGCACTACGCATCAGCGAGTTGGTCAGCCCATCTAAGACAATACCAGGGGGTCTCATGGTAGGAGATATGGAGTTGGGGCATGAGTCGATTAGAGTGTGGATCAGAAGGTCTAAGACTGATCAGGCTGGCAAAGGCAGGTACTTGGAGGTTGGCAGGATTGACGAGGTGAGTATCTGCCCGGTGACTGCAGTAAAATCCTTTTTGGAGATTAGATTAGAGTTTGAAGGGCCCTTGTTAATACAGGAGGATGGTGGGTTCTTATCAAAATTCCAGTTTATAGCGGTTTTTAAAAAATGCGTGGTCAGGGTGGGGTGCGACCCGCGACAATTTTCTTCCCATTCCTTCAGGATTGGGGCGGCCACAGAGGCGGCTAGGGCAGGTTTGAGCCAAGACGTCATTCGACGTATTGGAAGGTGGGATTCGGATAGATTTAAATTGTACGTCCGCCCACAATTGTTGTAAGTATAGTTGGTTAAGTTAAAGGGCATGTTGGTGGATACTGTATGTTCATGGGAGTTTTTTTGTATTGTTCTTCTTGTTTACAGGTAATGAAGTGGGCCTGGTATGGATACTGAACGGCAGACAGTTAAGGATTCCCAGGCAAGAAGCACTCGTCAGGTGGATTGGGGTCCCGGGTATGAGATGGAACAGGGTGTTGGGGGAGGTACATAGATTTGCCAGATTGGATAGAGCCCCCGATGTATTGCTTCTGCATGTAGGTGGGAATGACATGGGAGCCAGATCCATGAGGGACCTGATTAGAGATATAAAATGCGATTTTTTACGTTTGAAAGCGGCATACCCTAATATGGTCTTGGTCTGGTCTGACATGGTGGGCAGGTTGTCATGGCGTTGAGCATGGTCAGCAAAGAAG
This sequence comes from Aquarana catesbeiana, assembly GCF_042186555.1. Classification (NCBI taxonomy): domain Eukaryota; kingdom Metazoa; phylum Chordata; class Amphibia; order Anura; family Ranidae; genus Aquarana; species Aquarana catesbeiana. Next base: position 141,018,821 of record NC_133329.1, on the reverse strand, counting down.
GTGGACAGAGCAAGGATCAAAGTGAATAAAGAAGTGAGCAGATTCTTTGTGAAGAACGGGGGCTTAGCCATCAGGCATAGAGAGCTAGAGGTAGATACTTGGAGATATCTACGCAGTGATGGGGTGCATTTGAATGAGGTGGGGACTGATCTGTGGTCTCTAGGTGTGCAAGAAGGGATTCAGAGAGGCTTGAGGGTGTGGAGGTGCGCTCAAGGGTAAGGGGTTACCCCTTTCGTGCTGTGGCAGTTTTTTGGTTTCCTTGAATAGGATTTCTCAAGTTACATGTATGAAACAGGTTGTACCCATCCAGGGGATGGGGGTTGGTTATGGTACCCATCCATTGGATGGGGAGTTTTGCTGGTACCCATCCATGAAGGTTGGGGATTGAAGTGGTGTACTTTCAGGCTATGTAGGGCTTGGAGGAGGTAAAATGGTTTTGGTCACCGGAAGTTAGGGTACTGCCGAGTCAGGGGTTCCCGACTGGTAGGTTCAAGAAAAGAATTGTTTACAGTGACCATGGTGACAGTTGTTTACTGTATAGTTTCACAATAAAGTATTATTAAAAGTTACGGTTATTTATGTTATATATTTATGGTAATTTATATTTTAATAAAGAAATTTAAGGCCGTGAGGCCATTTACTCCAAAACTAGTTCGAGTCGTTTATGATGTTTTTGGAGGGAGGGTAATGTGGGGTAAGGTAAAATAGTAGGAGACTGGGCTTAAACCCCTACAGTGTCATGACTTGATAAGAAACAGATTACAGGGCCATTAAGTAGTGGATGGGAAATTGATTATTTCTGAAAAATTAAAGGATATAATTTAACCTCTTACCTCCCCAGCTTCTATTCAAATAATCACCAGCAGTGCTCCTTCACCAGCCACACCACCTGCTCACGTTAAAATATTGACCTATTGTCAAAATAGGTCAGTATATACTTTGTCCTTTAATTAGGGCTATTAGTATCCACGGATCTCTCCGGATGTATTTCCGCTCACAATCTCTCCGGATGTATTTTTCTGCTCACAAATCCACTTTAAATGTACCAACTTCTTCCTTTACCCATATAAACCAATCACCATGTTGTAAATTAATGATAGGTACTTTTTTTACCCATAAAAAAAAAAAAAAAAAAATGAAATAAACTTACTGTGCACATAAACCCTGTGCACTGGCAGTAATTCACCAATTTAAAAATACATTTCCTGCTTAAGAAATGAGCATCTGCATCACTTCTATGCATAAAACACTTCAACTTCCAGTTTCCGGGTATTTGCTTGATGATGTCACTTAGCTCCAACCCCTGAGTATGCACAGTTCTTTGTATTCTAGTTGAATAGCAAGGTGATATATTTTTTACCAACATATTGGTGGATTGATAGCCCTTGTTATTTGTGTAGCACCCTCTAGTGTGTGCTACTGGAAGTGAGAGTAGGTAAAAGCATTTTCTGGTCAGGCATAAACGTGAGGCATTAAATCTGTGTCAGGGTTACTAAAGGCCAGGGCTGGATGACTCATCCTGGCAGCTCTCTGGTGCCACCCCCTGGTATCTGGAATATTGGAGAATGTTCTAGAACTAGTGGCTGGTGGTGAGGAGTAGCTGCCTTGCATATTTATGGGCTCTCAGCCAATCCCCAGAAGTGGGCTGGCAGGGAACTGGGACAACCTATAAATAGACATGGGCCATGCCAGCATGAAAGTCAGGTGGAAAATGGAGAAGCAATGCTGAGGGAGGCTGTCATGGCCCTTGAGGAGTCCCTAACTGGGGATGGGGGGGGGGTTGCCTTGGGCTGGAGCTTAGAATAGCTGGCCTGGAAGGATCCCACCAGAGGATGCAGTTGGAGGGATTCATGCCTGAAAGGCAGCGAGAAGGAGCAAGCAGAGACAGTGAGTAGATCAGCACGGTGCAGGAACAAGACAGGGGGAGAGACTGTCAGTTGTAATAGTGCTTTCTTGAAGACCGCATTGTGCCAAGTCTTAATCTAACCTTGCCCTGGGAGGTCTCCATGAGTGTGTGCCAGCCAGGTGTAGCTGGGGGCAGCCAGGTGGGCTAGCATTTCTGCAAGCAAGTGGAATCAGTGGCCACAGGAAGGCAGAAGGAAATGTGTTTGCTGCTCACTGCGTAAAAAGGGGCTGCGAGTTCCTGCCTGTAATGGGCCTTTGCTGAACTAGCTAAAATTGTTAGTTCCCTCAGGGGTGAGCAGCAGGTGCTGTACATAGGAAACCAAGTTTGTGCAGGTGGAAGGAAAAGGGGAACTTTTGAAAATAGGGAGGAAGTTGTCCCTGGTTCAGTGTTTTGGACATTTTTCAAGTTGGGCATCCCATGATTCCCCTAACCTGTCCAAGTTATCATCCCCTAATAAAAACAACAAATATAAGCCAAGGACTGTTTTCTGAGTTGGAATGAATGAAGGAAATACTATGTGATTGGCTGTGCCACAGTGGGGAACCCTAATTTCAGTGACTACTATGGGGGTAGTGCTACATTTGCATTTCACTATTAGGAATATGTTGATTATTGCACTGCACTTTTTCCGTATAATGATTGTTGCATAGCTGTGGGAAAGCATGAGAGTTTACAGCTGCAATAAGTAAAACACTTAGGTTTGAATATATATATATTTGTGTAGGTACAGTAGTGCAGGGATTATTATTTGTTTTTTTGGTATTCACTTGTAAACTAACTAATAAACCATAAACACCCCAAAAAAAAATCTCCCTTTCCCCTCTTCCCCCCTTCCAATCTCTCTCTCTCTCTCTCTCTCTCTCTCTCTCTCTCTCTCTCTCTCTCTCTCTTTTCTCTCTCTTTTTTCTCTCTCTTTTCTCTCTCTTTTCTCTCTCTCTTCTCTCTCTCTTCTCTTACTATAGGGCTCCTTCCAAATCGGTGCCTAGAGCATCCATCCATCTTCTCCATATAGTCTCAAATTTCCCTTGACAGCCTCGATGCAGAAAAATATATTTCTCTTTTAGTAGGGTTTCTTTTATTTGCATTTTCCATTCCTCCACTGTTGGTGGATAAACTGAAATCCATTTTTGTGCTATTAACTTACGAGCTTGAAACAGTTTTCTTACTATTGTGATATAAGCAAAGTCCGGAATACTAGATTCCTCTATGATATTTAAAAAACATATGCCAGGTTCTAATGGTAATTTTATTCCGAGGAGACTATTAATAGTCTCGATTATGCCCTGACAATATCGGTGGAGTTTAGGACATCTCCATAGCATAAGTATTAAGTTTGCAGGGGCTCCTCTACATCGAGGACACAAAGGGGAATCTCTATGATTCCATTTATATAATTTCTCAGGAGTATAATGCGACCTATGTAAAATTAATCATTGCGTTAATTTTTACGTAGTGGACAATGATACACTAGGGACTGCAGACAGAGCCATTGTCCAATGGTCATCCGTCAACGATCCCAGGTTTCATTCTCACTGAGCTCTTGAGGGAATATCTACAGAATCTTGAAACATTATATTGTACCCCATACAGTCATGATAATAGACCCTGCGTATGCCCTTTAACATCTAGTAATGATAATATTGTGGAATGATTAAGTTTAAATTCAAAGGAACAGGCCTGAGCCTGTATGGCGTGCCTGAGTTGAAGATATTGGAAAAACCCTTGCTTTGGAATTCCATATTCCTCCATTATTTGAGCAAAGGGTTTTAAAATGTCATTCTGAAACACCTGCTTCAAATATCTCAAACCATGTTTTTGCCATAGCTCAAACCCTTCCAGTTTCTGTAATTCCTCACAGTTTACATTATTCCATATTGTGGTATAACATGTACTGTATAACCCATAATGTTAGTAGTTCTTTTCATTTCTTGCCATACTTTATCAAAAAGTTTACCTGTCAAAAATCCTTTATCCCCTCGTAAGTTATTTGTCTCCAATAAGGAGATCAGTGTATGTTCTCTACATAACGGGAATAGCAGACCCTGTATGGGATCAGAATCTGCAATTTCCGTCCATTCAAAAAATTGTTGTAATTGTGAGGATAATGCCGCTTACACATGACCGTTTTTGCCGTCGTAATAAACTCCGAAGGTTTCTCCGACGGAACTCCGACGGAATTCCATTCAAGCAGTCTTGCAAGACACAGTCAAACTAAAGTCCGTCCAAAGTCCGACCATCCAGAACGCGGTGACGTACAGCACGTACGACGGGACTAGAAAAAAGGAAGGTTAATAGCCAAAAGCTTCCGTCTCGTACTTGCTTCAGAGCATGTGTAGTTTTTGGTCCATTGGAACAGCATACAGACGAGCAGTTTTCCTGATAAGAATTGGTTCCGACAGAAATATTTAGAACATGTTCTATTTGTTCTATTTCTAGGTCCGTCAAATTTTTTGAAAAAAAAAGTCCGTCGGACTTTTTCTGTCGGACATTCCGCTTGTGTGTATGCGGCTTAAGAAATAACTTTTAACATGTGGGATGGCAAGTCCCCCTGCCTCCCATTTTTAGACATACAGTGTACAAAAGTCCTTGGACTGCTGCAGAGCTCTGCCATCTTTGATGTAATTTCAGTAGCCTCAGAGCTGTCAAGTGACACACTATAATATTACATGAGGGGAGGTGCAGAGTAGCTGGGCCAGTACAGATAGTAAATAGACACTCTCACAAGTGGAGATGGCTATGACATGCAAGGAGGGAGAGGGCTGTGCTGGGGATCAACTTTTCTTTGAGCAGTCGATTTTTTGAGCGAGTTTGAAGGCACATTTCAAATTAAAAAATAAATTATGGAAAGCAAAAACACTGCAATAATGTACTGTATTTAAAATACATATTAAATTTGTGACATGTCTTTAACACAGCTAGCTGCTGGCCACTGTAAAAAAAAGGTGTTTGCTAAAGGCATAAGCTTTGCCAGTACCATTACCAAACAGCAGTGCTATCGAGCTAATCTCCTTAAAAAAAATGTTGAAATAATGCTATATTCCCTTTAAAGATTGTTAATTCATTTAGTGTAGGGGTAGGGGCCAACAGAGTGGCCAAATGGGCCCTGTCCAGGGCCAATTTTTGATAAAACCCTCCATTCAACTACTGGCCACTTTACTACTACTACTACCAACTATTAAAGGAAATATAAGTAAATACTTATTTTTTTAAGACTCATACTGACCATGGAAAAAGAATTGCAGTGTGTAATTCTATGTGACAGTGAGAGGGGTCCCAGTACCCATCTGACCCATCTGGTAAAAATGGACCTCTAAATCCCAGAAGGCTCTTGTGCATCTACACAGTCTATACAAATGGTATGTTGGCCTCAATGTTGGGAATGATTTATTATTGGCTTGCAGTTATCTTGATAGGTAAGACATCTGCCACTAATGGCTATCCCCTTACTGAGTGACCAGCAATAGCTTTCCATCCTTTATTCTAATGCAGTGGAAAGTTGGAGTTATGTCTGAATTTAGAATATATAGCAGAATATAAAAAATAATGCAGAACTATAAAACACATATACCTGACATTATATCGTTTAATGCACGGGTCATCAAAAGATTGTTGCATGCTTCCCACTAAGATAAATGAGAGACAGGAACTAATAAATTGTAGTATGTGCCTCCTTTTATAAATCTGGTGCACCTTTGGTTTTGTTACAATTATCCTATATGATCTGTGAAGATTTTGTCTTTTTTACCATTGTGTATTTGCAATGTCCTTAAAGGGGTTGTAAAGGTAAAAGTTTTTTCACCTTAATGCATTCTTTGCATTAAGGTGAAAAAACATCCGGGGGCGTGGCTTGCCTTGGGAGAAGATGGCTGCTTGATCACTCGGCTCCCTCTCACCGCAGTCTAACTTCTCTATTTACTGGGGTATACTACTGCCATCCACCCCCCAATAACGGGAACATCCTCCCGTGGATCATTGCAAAGCAGATCCCGATCCCCGAGAGAAACCGCCGGCCGCGTAAGTCACACGATCCCGGAAATCTTCCGGTCACAGCGCACAACAATGGCGACCGCCCTGCCTGCCTCGGCCTCCTCTCAGCCCCACACTGAGATCATTCTCACCCTCACCGTCACCAACAACACCCCGCAGACGCCCTCTCTGCCTTCCCATCGTCAGCCCAGCCTGCAGGACTTGCAAGCAGTGGCGGCTGACATTAAAGACACGCTGTTCACAGCCATTACTGACTTACGTCATGAACTGCAGGCCATCACAGGCCGCATACAGCGTGTGGAAGACAATGCCGTGCAACAACAGTCGACAGTGAAGACTATCCAGCACAAAATCGACTTCCATACTATGCAGCTAAGAGATCTTCAACGTCATGTTGAAGATCTCGATAACCGTGGTCGCAGACACAACCTAAGGGTGAGGGGAATACCCGAGTCAGTGGAACATGATGAAATCTCCTCAGTGGTGACAGGCCTCTTTAATCATGTCCTGGATCGCCCAGAACAAACACCGATCACAATGGAACGTCTCCATAGGGCGCTTCGCCCCAAAGGCAGAGACACCGACCCCCCCCCCGGGACATTATTTGCTATGTGAATGATTTCTCCATCAAGGAAGAAATCCTCCAAAAAGCCCGCGAAAAATCTGCTTTAGAATTTAATGGCGGCCCTGTCCACATATACCAGGACCTCTCTGCCATTACACTACGCCACCGCAAAGACCTGCGCCCCCTGCTGGACACCTTACAAACAAGAGGAATCCGGTACCGCTGGAAGTTCCCATTCGGTCTCTCCGCCTCATTCCAGGGCCGCTCAGCACTCCTGAGAGTGCCGGAAGATCTGGACTCTTTTTGTCGTACACTGGAATACCCTACACCCCGGTACCGAACTGGTACGCGGAGTTTAATCTACAACCCCCCAACGACAGTCCTCAATCAGCAGAACCAATGGATGTTCACAACACTAGCTTCCGCAGAAGACGCTCGCCCTCCTCCGCCAGATCCGGCCCTGTTCCAGGCCCGCATTACCAACCATCTAGTCTCATGTCAGCTCCTCTTCCTCGCAGGGCGCACCGAGACCGCTGACTGCCCGGATCTGAACGTGAGAGTTCATTTTGCGCACATCAATCTTCCTACTACTGACTTTCCTAATTATACCTCTACCAACTGTTGACAACCAATGTCTCCTGAAGGAACCCATCCAGAACCAACACGACGACAAAGGTAACCTGAATGCCTGATGACCTCCCCCTGCCCTCCAGGCTGCTCGAGACATCTCACGGAACACAGTGACTCTTATGATTAGCACTCTACTCCAGCAACGTGTCTGAAACTCCACTCTTCTCAACATCACACGGTTCTGTTGCATCCTGCACGAATGAACCCGTGACGACTAGCAAACTACAGCCCGGTGCACCCCCCGACCAGGAACTCTCCAGCAACACTAATCTGTTCCCCCTCACCGAGACACCGAAGAAGACGAGCCTAGCGGCTATCCCAGCAGTCATCCTCTTCTACCTCCTCCGACGAATGAACTCCTTTACAACGGCCTTACCTAACCCTCAGGTTTATAGGTAATATCAGTTATATCCTCTTGACCCGAGACATACATTGTATAAATAACTCATGCTATGCCCTATTGATCTGAGCCATACATTGTATAGTGTAAGATCACACATTCCAGTAAGGGAATAATAATCCAGCCCTCTGCCTCATACAATGTTCAGAGACACAAACCCTCATAGTGTGTTAACATATAGAGCCATTCCAGCTGAGCAGACCTACATACCCACACACTAAATTCCCACACCTACTAAGCCTATACCAATAGCTGGATACGGAGACATATAAATTTCACTACACACTCAAACTACCCATACATAAACAACCACCTAAGGTAATCGGTAAAAACGCATATAGATTTGGTGGTACACTGACAAGGTTTATCGTACTCCAACCCTCTCGGGACACCGAGCAGGTGTGCTTTACTGTTCCAATACATGACCGTAACGCTCCCCTCAACACACCTTCCCAGGGCAGCTGAGGACAGAGACACAGAAGCCCTACTGCGAACACAACAGACACAAGCCAACATAACCTCTATTGGTAATTAGGCTTAACGCTAAGATCACTACACCATACCCACCCACTGGCCTCCACGACACACTCAGGCAGAGACAACAGAGAACGAGCAGAAAAGGCTCTAATATGCTCACACTCGGACCACAACCTACAACCCCGCACGGGTTGTCCAATACAGAGGCCTAGAGGCTTCACCAAGTCCTTACACAACACATACCCCATTGCCATACACGGGCTTCGAGGCCCACTTACAACAGGAGCTAGATGGTACCCACGATCAGATCACACTCCAACTCCTTATAGGAGAAACTGAATATAGCCATTTAGAGGCCCCAACGACTGTGAAAATTTATGGTTACGACTGTTAGTATTTTGTTTTAGATAACCTTCTATTCATCTGTTTTGGAATGTTCTACGCAAACGAGAAAGCTAAGTGCCAAGAAGCTACTGCATATCTGTTACCGTTATGACAATTCTTTGATGTTAGATGCATGATTATTGCGGTCATGTATAGTATGATGTTCTTTATGAATTTTCTTCTCTCAACACACTCTCACATAATCTACCAACCTTCCCAGACCTGCAGTCGCTTTACACATAAAATAACCCTTACAAACGTTGATGCAATTAACATTCTAGAACGTCACTCCACCGCCTCCATTACTGTCACTTTCCACAATCTTCTCAACAAATCTTTCTGATCGCCCCCCACACACCCAAGATCTCCAAATTGTTGCCCCACCCACACCCCTAGCCTCTCTTCCGCAGACTGTTGGTGAGACGGACCTCGTCGGTCACCCCTACCCACCTCTCTTTTTACACAGACACACATTTCTCTCAAGTCATTTACCAACCCCCACACGGTGGTTCTACAACTCTCACCTAACCCATAAACGCTACTACCAGACTAAAACCACCAATTTTCTCCGGCGTATATATTCTGTGACTCCGAACACCGAATTAGGTGACCGGAACGCCACATAGTGCCAGATTATTTTACCCCCCATCTTCGATACCCCCCCTCTCTCCCCACTGCCCTTTCCCTAAACTCTCTCTCTACCCCACCCCTCAACCTGCCACAGCCCAAACCACAACACAAGATAATCAACACAAAACTCACCATGGTCCCACGAACCAATGACTCACATGAACCCATGCTTAAAATTATCTCGCTCAATGTGAAGGGACTCAATACCCCAGAAAAAAGATCTAAACTCCTCCTTACCATGCACAGACTTCACGCCAGCATCATAATGCTACAAGAAACACATTTCCGTTCTGACCATACCCCAAAACTTTCCAATGCCCAATATCCAACGGCGATACACGCTACCAACCCCCAACACAAAACTAAAGGGGTTTCGATCCTCATTGCTAAACACTGCCCTTTCAGCATCACTGACTCCCTCATAGACCCAGAGGGCAGATATCTTTTCATTAAAGGCTCGATACAAAACAAAACTGTAACTCTGGCAAATATCTACGCCCCAAACAAACACCAAGTAACGTTTTTTAGATCGGTCATCACAGCTCTCACACCCTTCCAGGAAGGCACACTTATACTAGGAGGAGATTTCAATGTTCCCCTAAACCCCATACAAGACACATCCACTGGAAAAACAACATTACCATACAGGGCCCTGAAAGACATTCAATCCCTGCTTAAACGTTTACTACTTCATGATACATGGCGTACCCTAAACCCAGACACAAAAGACTATACATTCTACTCAGCACCACATCACCGATATTCAAGAATAGATTATCTATTCCTGACCCAAAATTACCTCCCCTTACTTCAACACACCTCCATCGAACCCATGACTATCTCGGACCATCATCCTATCTCCATGTCACTTTGACTCCCCGACACGACTCCCCGCTCGAGGCTGTGGAGATTGGACTCTTCCCTGCTCACGGACCCCTCCATCGCGATGGAAGCAGAATCCACTATAAAACACTTCTTCCTCGAAAACAACCCTGATGACACCTCACCAATTAACAACTGGGAAGCCCACAAAAGTGTAATAAGGGGAACCTTCCTAGCGGCAGCGGCCAAGAGAAATAGAGAAAAAAGGAAACAACACACAGAATTAATCAACAAGATCCGTAAACTTGAAGGGATACATAAACAATCCCAAGCACTTACTGCTCTGAATGAATTAATACAAGCTAGGAAAGATCTCTTAGACTTATTGGATAGACAGATACAACGCAAATACATCCTTTCCAAAAAAAAATATTATGAATTTGGCAACAAAGCTAGCAAAATGTTGGCCAGAGCACCGCAAATATCTCGTTCTAACAAAACTATACACTACATAACTGACCCCTCAGGACGGAAAATAACCAAAACCCCTGACATCGCACGACAATTCGTACAGTACTACAGTAAACTATACAACTTGACCACCTCCCCTCCCCCCACTGACGGAATCACTCGCACCCAAATGATATCCGACTTCTTAAAACAATATAGCCCAACCCAGATATCAGATTCCGTAGCCCAAGACTTAAATGCCCCACTTACCCGCACAGAAGTTGACATGGCCCTGAAACAAATGAAACCCGGTAAAAGCCCCAGCCCCGACGGCCTAACCGCCAGTTACTACAAAACCTATGCAGAGATACTAACCCCCTCTTTTCTGAAAGCCTTCAACTCTTTTGCACACCCGGCCAACCCCCCTCGAGATCTCCTAACAGCCCATATAGCAGTAATTCCCAAACCCGATAAAGACCAGTCCTTAGTTACTAATTATAGACCTATCTCTTTGCTCAATGTAGACCTTAAATGGTATGCGAAAACATTGGCAAACAGACTTCTTCCTCTGATCCCCCAGCTTATTGGCCTTGAGCAAGTGGGATTCGTTCCAGGACGGGAAGCAAGGGACAACACCCTCAAAGCGATCAATATTCACCACTGGCTCACAACCACTAAGAATAAGGGATTCATGCTTTCCCTCGACGTGGAGAAGGCATTCGACAGGGTGGCTTGGGACTACATGAGAGAAACCCTCAAAGCTATAGGCCTCCCTCAAACGATGCTAAATTATATATCGGCTCTGTACTCCAGCCCCACTGCAAAAGTCCAAGTGAACGGCCACCTGTCGGATGCTTTCTCCGTGTCGAACGGAACTCGCCAGGGCTGCCCACTCTCCCCTTTAATTTTCATTCTCACTCTGGAACCCCTCCTTAGACGCATTAACGCCAACCCAGACATTAAGGGTATCCAAATTAAACACCGCACCTACAAACTGGCCGCGTTCGCCGATGACATCCTATTATTTCTCACAGACCCACTAACCACAATCCCTAACCTACTCAATGACTTTCAAACCTTTCGTACCCTCTCCAACCTCCAGATCAACTTTTCCAAATCAACTGTACTCAATATCTCCCTACCTACCGAACTATGTCAACGATGCCAACGTAACTTTCCTTTCACGTGGAATAAGCTAGCCATCCCATACTTGGGCATTCAGATGCCATCTTCGTTAACAGACCTATATACCCTAAACTACGCCCCACTTCTTCGAAAAATACAAATTGACCTTAAACGACGGACCACAGGACAGTTCTCCTGGTTCGGCAGGGCCGCCATAATCAAAATGAACATCCTACCCAGAATCCTATATCTTTTACAAACCATCCCAATAAAAATACCACCCTCATTCTTCTCTACTTACCGCAAAGCTTGCACGGCCTTCATATGGGGTAAAATGCATCCGAGAATTAGCTTTAAAAGACTTACAACACCCAAACTATTAGGAGGCATAGGACTCCCGGACATATGTAAATATCAGCAAGCATGCCACTTAGCCAGGATCATCGATTGGAACGTACACCCCAAGCATAAAGATTGGATTCAACTAGAACAATCACTATCGACTGTGCCCATCCGTAACCTACCATGGATTGATTCCTCCGTAACACCCCCAGAATACACACAACACCCACTTGTTCACCCCACCCTACTCTCATTCCGTAAGACATGTAGTATAAATAAAATCTCAACAGTAAAAGGCCCGATGACACCTTTACGGTTAAACCCTGGATTTAATCCAGGAATGCACTCCTCCTTTTTAATACACATATGGCCCCACCAGACTGTTAGAGCCGAACAATTTTTTGAAAGAGGCAAATTCTTCTCATACACTGAATTGGCCTCCAAACTGAGCACGGGAACCTTTCCCTTTTGGACATACGTCCAACTACGTAACTTCTTCGTCAGACCCAAACCCACACCGGACTGGTCCAGACCCACAACCCCGTTTGAAAGCCTATGCCTTAATGAAAACACCCTCACACATCTGATCTCACAAACATACAAACTCTTATTCACTGATCATACCCAAACTAAACACTGGAACGTCAGACAGTGGGAACGGGATCTCTCCGTACATTTGAACGATCAAGAATGGACTAACATATACACACTGATTCATAGAGGTTCGCTAAATGTGCAAGTCCAAGAAAATGCCTATAAATTATTTTCCAGGTGGTATAGGACCCCACTTCTATTACATCACTTCAACCCCAAAATACCCCAAACTTGCTGGAGATGTAACTCAGAAACAGGCTCTCTATTGCATATCTGGTGGTCCTGCACCAAAATCCAACCTTTCTGGAAAGCAGTCCACACACTGATCTCGCAAATCACCACATACTCCCTGGATTTTGACCCCGCAATGTTTCTGCTTCATCATTCCTCAACACGTATACCGGCATATCACCGCTCTTTAACCATGCATTTGGTGAACGCAGCTAGAATGTGTATACCCCCCAAATGGCAATCCTCCGATCCACCTACCATAACGGACTGGTTCCATCGCATCAACCAAACAAAGGTAATGGAAGACCTTATCCATCAATCAAAAGACACACAAGCTAGCTTCACCAAAACATGGACTTGCTGGATTCATTTCACTACAACGACTGAATACAAAAAATATACAGTCTGATAACTCCCACAGGGCTGTGGCAGGCTCTTCAGGCCCCCCGGACTTTACTCACATACACCCCCACGCAGCTCGCTTACTAACCAACCCTACATCTCCACTCCAACACTACACATACGATACCTATCAATACCAGCCAAAATGTAAGATCGACAGCTACCACAACGTTATACCACACTCTCATGCCCACTCCCCATTTTTCATCCCCTGCCCCCCACCTACGACCAACCCCTTTTATCCTTCCTCCTCGATACCTGAAACCACAAGCTCCTACGCATTGGTTCGATTCCTAACCATCGTACTCTACACTCATTACCCTCCCCAACTTGAAAATGGAAATATGTATATTTGATACACTCTTCAATAAAGCCTTAATTACTAATTTTAGGAACGTATTTTGAACCCCCCATGTTATTGTAACAAAAGTACGTAACAATTTCTATGCTTCTTACTATAACAAAAAAAAAAAAAAAAAAAAAAGCAAATAGTTGACTTTAATATCTCAATTTTGCGATCAAAGCGGCTGCGTCCGCAATGTTACTTTTACCTGTGATTTCACGTATTTCCTATTTCTTTCTGTACATGTTAATCTCTGCATGAAAATTTTAATTAAAAAAAACAAAAAAAAAACATCCAACAATACCGCCCCCCCCAGCCCCCCGTTTTACTTACCTGACCCCTCGAAAGTCCCGTGCTCGCTCCCGTCATCCTCTTTGCCGCTCAGCCTGGTCGTTGATTGGCTAGTGAGGATGGATTGAAAGCAGTGCAGCCATTGGCTCGCACTGATGTCAATTACATCCAATGACGCGGCGCGCCGGGGGGCGGGGCCGAGTGGTACAGTGAGCGGCTATGGCTGCCGGCTGTGTCATGGGAGTGTGCCCGCAAGCACTCAACACCATGTGAGGGAGCTCGCATGAAAGTGTTGAGTCCTTGCCGGGGGGGAGCTGAGACAGCCGCCGAGGGACCCCAGAAGACCAGGTTCAGCGCCACTCTGTGCAAAATGAGCTGCACAGTGGCAGTAAGTATAACATGTTTGTTATTTAAAAAAAATAATAACTTTAGTGATCCTTTAAGTCCTACCTAAATAATTATTTTATTAGTGGATGTGTTCAGCCTGTGGGCTTTGGAATTAGTAGAGTGGCTTTCAGTCACATGTGGGGGCTGCTTTACCATGTACATCTTTTTTCTCCACAGTCTGGTATCTCTGGATAATCAAAGAGATACTTTTTGATGCTAGAGGGAAAATCTCCACACAAGTAAAATTAATTAGTAAACTTATAAAACTATCCAGCTGGAGGAAATACTACAACTGTGCTTAAATCCTGGATGTCGGATAGAAGCAGTGCCAGGAGTCATCAAGGGAGTTGAAATTTAACACACCACCCAACAGAAAGGTAAGCATACAGCATATTGATTTACAGGCTTGATCTCTTTCAATGTCATTTTTTCAACATATTAACAGGGTGGTTTTAAAAAAAGACAAAATTAAAGTTTACCTAAAACTTTTTCCCCATTAAAAGGGGAGTAGTGCAGCTACTTGTCACCTAACTCTGTGCTGAGCAAAGCTGCACAGAGGATGGTGCTCAGAACTAGGGACTGGGAGTCTTGCTTTGCACCAGTCTCAGATTGGTGACCATTCAGAAGTTAAGGATTGAATGAGCAGGACAACTCATCCACTCATACAAAATGCTCATGTGTGACTGAAGTGTTTCTTTGAAGGGACCCTCTGTCCAAGCAAATAAATTATATAATGTATGAAGTTGCATGATATAAAGAATTTTTCAGAGAAATTTTCAGAGTAATTGGCTCACTGGTATTTCCAGAAGTCTAAATTAAATTTAATTTTAAATTACATACATCCACTGTAGGCATGAGCCGAACACCCCCCGGTTCAGTTCGCACCAGAACATGTGAACAGACAAAAAATGAGTGGGAATATGGAAACACCGTTAAAGTCTATGGGACACGAACGTGAAAAATCAAAACTGTTCATTTTAAAGGCTTATATGCAAGTTATTGCCATAAAAAGCGTATGGGGACTCGGGACTTGGGTACTGCCCCAGGGGACATGTATCAATGCAAAAAAAAGTTTTTAAAATGGCCATTTTTTCAGGAGCAGTGATTTTAATAATGCTTAAAATGAAACAATAAAAATGAAATATTCCTTTAAACATCGTGCCTGGGGGGTCCCTTTAGTCTGCTTGTAAAATGAGCGCCCCCCCCTCCTGAACTATACCAGGCCACATACCCTCAACATGGGGAGGGTGTTTTGGGGTCCCCTCCAAAGCACCTTGTCCCTATGTTGATGGGGACAAGGGCCTCATCACCACAACCCTTGCCCGATAGTTGTGGGGGTCTGCGGACGGGGGCTTATCGGAAACTGGAAGCCCCCTTTAACAAGGGGGCCCCTAGATCCCAGCCCCCCCAATGTGAATGGGTAGCAGGTATTGTACCCCTCCCCATTCACCAAAAAAGTGTAAAAAAAAAATTAAAAAGGACAGGAGACAATGTTTAGACAATTCCATTATTAAAAAAAAAAAAGAGTGTCCCGTGATCCATCCATTTTCAATCATGGCGCCGAGATTGAAGATGGATACTTTTTTTGTTAAAGGAATTTTATTCCTTTATTCCAAAGCACCCTCCCCATGTGGAGGGCATGTGGCCTGGTACAGTTCAGGAGAGGGCGCTCTCTCGTCTCCCCCCCTTTTCCTACAGCCTGCCAGGTTGCATGCTCAGATAAGGGTCTGGTATGGATTTTGAGGGGACCCCCACGCAACTTTTTTAAAATGTTGGCGCGGGGTTCCCCTTAAAATCCATACCAGACCTGAAGGGCTTGGTATGGATTTTTGGGGGGACCCCCATACTATTTCTTTTTAATTTTGGCGCGGGGTTCCCCTTAAAATCCATCTCAGATTTGAAGGGCCTGGTATGGATTTTGGGGGGGGACCACCACACCATTTATTTTTTTAAATTTTGGTGCAGGGTTCCTTTTAACCACTTCAATGCACTGTGTTATATAAACTACACTGCCTGCACTGACTGAATATAGAGTCTACACTGAATATCTAGTCTACGCTAAATGCAGAGTATAAATATATATATATATATATATACTAGTCAGTATATATCTATCTATCTATCTATCTATCTATCTATCTATCTATCTATCTATCTATCTATCTATCTATCTATCTATCTATCTATCTATCTATCTATCAATACAGTGCCCTTAACTAACCTGCCTGCCTAATCTAGCTCAATCTATCTCCGTCCACACACACATATGGTCGCTATGTAAGCAGACTTATATAGTGTGAGGCGTGGACTTAGTCCCCCTGAGCCATGATTGGCCAAAGGCATCCTGCCTTGGGCCAATTATGACTCTCTCAGCAGAGCGCGCTGTGATTGGCCAAAGCATGCAGGTCAGGTGCATGCTTTGGCCAATCATCATACAGCAATGCACTGCAATCTCACAGTACATTATGGGACATTCCGCGGCGCTCGAATTTCCCGCAAATGCCCCATAATGTTCGCTGTTCGGCGAACGGGCGAACATTGAGCTTATCCCTAATCCAATGTAATGAAATTAAGATAACAGCATTCTGAGTAATGCCACTAGTCTTTAGTGCATAGATAGGCTACATTCTACATCTCTGGTTGCTAGTAAATAGATAGGTTGCATTCATAATAATGATACTGGTGCCTAGTAATTTCCAGACTGCATTCTCACTGCATTGTCACTGATTCTTAGTAAATTAATAAGCTGCATTAATAGTGATCTCACTGGTGCCTAGTAAATAAGTTGAGTGTATCCTCAGAGATGTCATCGGTATCTAGTAAATTGATTTGCTGCATTCTCAGTGAAGTGACTGGTCTCTAGTGAAGGATTAGACTGCATTCTCAGTGAAGTGACTGGTCTCTAGTGAAGAATTAGACTGCATTCTCAGCCAGGTCACTGGAGTCTACTGAATTGATAGTGTGCTAGAAGATTTTTTTTCCCTTTGAAAAGGTGGTTCTTTATTGAGAGAATAAACCAAGTAAAGTGTACAATAAAGTACAGAAACAAAACCATCTGTGACATATTGATGACAAGCATTAAATGAACAAACAAAGCCCATTAAAGGGGAAAGTGCATATAAAGAGGTCAGATCAGTATTGAATATTACCACAAAGAAGGTTACAGGACATTCGAGATTTAGGAACATTATTACAACTTATCAGGCAAATAAAAGGAGAAAAATAATAACAGTAGTAATATTGAGATGGAAGGGCAACCACATATGGGGAAGGAGGGAGGTAGCAGTTTCAGGGTAATTGGAGTAGAAAGACATTAGGCGAGACCCTGTGATCCCTAAAAGTGAAAGTGGTGGTCACACACATGTACTTGTTTGTTGCAACCAGTGGTCCCAGAGTATTTAGATGGGCACCTTCTTTGAAGGTAGATAAGCTTTTTCTGTGGTGGGTTAGCATTCATTTCTGAGAGCCAGGCCTGGAAAGTGTAATGCCGCATACACACGGTCGGACTTTCTAGAAAGCTAGGCCCGACGTACTTGCCGCCAGACTTCCGGCGGACTACCGCCGGACTTTCTGAACGGCCGGACTTGCCTACACACGGCCGGACTTTCCGGAATCCGGTCTTCCCGACGGACTTCCGCCGGACTTTCAGAATGAACGGACTTTCCCACACATGGACAAGTCCGTTCATTTTGAACGTGACTTGGGTACGACGGGACTAGAAAAGGAATTCAATCTCGCCGCTTTTTTTGGCGAGATTGAAACCTTGCGAGCCCCGTCGCAGGCCCTTAGGTCTGGTATGGAACTTTAAGGGGAACCCCCTACGCCGAAAAACCGGCGTGGGGGTCCCCCCAAAATCCATACCAGACCCCGATCCGAGCACCCAGCCCGGCCGGTCAGGAAAGGGGGTGGGGACAAACGAGCGCCCCCCCCCTGCTGAACCGTACCAGGCCGCATGCCCTCAACATGGGGGGGTGCTTTGGGGGAGGGGGCGCCTTGCGGTGCCCCCCCACCACAAAGCACCTTGTCCCCATGTTGATGAGGACAAGGGCCTCTTCCCGACAACCCTGGCCGTTGGTTGTCGGGGTCTGCGGGCGGGGGGCTTATCGGAATCCGGGAGCCCCTTATAATAAGAGGGCCCCCAGATCCCGGCCCCCCCACCCTATGTGAATGAGTATGGGGTACATGGTACCCCTACCCATTCACCTAGGTAAAAAGTGTCAATAATAAAACACAACACAGGTTTTTAAAATAATTTATTAAACAGCTCCGGGGGGGGGGAGTCTTCTTCCGTCTTCGGGGGTCCCTCTGGTTCATCTTCTCCCGGCGTCCGGTTGGTTCTTCTCCGCTCTCCGGCCTCTTCTCCCGGTGTCCCAGGTCTTCGGCCGGCCCCTCCGCTGTCTTCAGGTAGCTCTATTGCCAGCGGAGGTCCGGACTTCTGGGCTTCTTGGCTTCTTGTGTTCTCTTCTCTTCTCTTCCCCCAGATGTTGACACGACGCTCTCTCCGGCTGGACTGGTCTCTGAGGGCTGCGTTGTGACTTATATAGGCGGAGACCCCGCCCCCATATGATGTCACAGTCCCTGGGCATGCTGGGACTGTGACGTTTTAGGGGGCGTGGTCGACCACACCCCTAAAACGTCACAGTCCCAGCATGCCCAGGGACTGTGACATCATATGGGGGCGGGGTCTCCGCCTATATAAGTCACAACGCAGCCCTCAGAGACCAGTCCAGCCGGAGAGAGCGTCGTGTCAACATCTGGGGGAAGAGAAGAGAACACAAGAAGCCAAGAAGCCCAGAAGCCCAGAAGCCCAGAAGTCCGGACCTCCGCTGGCAATAGAGCTACCTGAAGACAGCGGAGGGGCCGGCCGAAGACCTGGGACACCGGGAGAAGAGGCCGGAGAGCGGAGAAGAACCAACCGGACGCCGGGAGAAGATGAACCAGAGGGACCCCCGAAGACGGAAGAAGACCCCCCCCCCCCGGAGCTGTTTAATAAATTACTTTAAAAACCTGTGTTGTGTTTTATTATTGACACTTTTTACCTAGGTGAATGGGTAGGGGTACCATGTACCCCATACTCATTCACATAGGGTGGGGGGGCCGGGATCTGGGGGCCCTCTTATTATAGGGGGCTCCCGGATTCCGATAAGCCCCCCGCCCGCAGACCCCGACAACCAACGGCCAGGGTTGTCGGGAAGAGGCCCTTGTCCTCATCAACATGGGGACAAGGTGCTTTGTGGTGGGGTGGGGCACCGCAAGGCGCCCCCTCCCCCAAAGCACCCCCCATGTTGAGGGCATGCGGCCTGGTACGGTTCAGGAGGGGGGGGGCGCTCGTTCGTCCCCACCCCCTTTCCTGACCGGCCGGGCTGCGTGCTCGGATCGGGGTCTGGTATGGATTTTGGGGGGACCCCCACGCCGGTTTTTCGGCGTAGGGGGTTCTCCTTAAAGTTCCATACCAGACCTAAGGGCCTGGGATGCCCCCCGCGCTCGCCGCAATGGGAAAATTAGTTTTTCCTATTGCAGCGAGCGCGAGATGCAGTAACCTGCTCCTCCGTCGTATCTGGTCCTTCGGACTAACATACAGACGAACGGGCTTTCCGTTAGGAACTGAGTCCGGCGGAGGTACGACGTAAAGATTTGAAGCCGGCTTCAAATCTAAAGTACGTCGGATTTCCGCCCGAAACGGTCCGTCGGAAGTCCGATGGAGACCACACACGGTTGGATTGTCCGCCGGACTTGGTCCGGCGGCGTCCGTCAGACTTTTGCAGGTGAAAAGTCCGACCGTGTGTACGCGGCATTAGGAATGGCTTGCATCTAGCCTCGTGCTGTCAGTTTCCTTGCTATGAATAACGTTTCGTATAGAAATATAGTCATAAATTTGTCTGCTTCGGGGTCCAGAAATTTCCTCAGTATGCACTGTTTGGGGTTCAGAGAAAGGAGAGAACCCATGATTTCATGGAGGGACCTCACAATGTGGACCAGTACCTTTGAAAGTTAAGACATGCCCATAGTATGTGGAAGAAGGTGTTGTGGCTGCTGAAGACATTGAACATAGCAGGCTGTGTGTGGGCAGAATTTAGATAAATGGATGAGGGTTAGATATGCCCTGTGAAGTATGTATAGTTTTGTTAAACAATCTGACAGCTTGGGAGATACTAGTTTACAACCATCTAGGACCTCACCTCAATTATCCAAGCCATCTATGTCCACCTGTCAGTGAGATTTAGCCTAATATGCAAGCTTTGTGGCTGAGGGCATAAGGAGCATTTTGTATTGTGTAGAGATCAGCTTTTGTGGCTCCGTACCATACACTTCATTTAACAAAGAGATAGGTGTTAACGGTGGGAAGGCGATGGGAAACTGAGTTTTCAGGGCATGTCTTCATTGTAGATATTTAAAGAGCATATAACTGGGGAGAGAGAATTTGCCTTTCAGGAAATTAAAGGGTTTAAGGCCATCCGAGGTAAGTGGTTTAAATAATAAATGGCCTTGATCTATCTCTCTACCAGTCTTGTCTCAGGAGGGGAGGGAGGTGTTGGATCAAGTAATAACTCTGGATGAAATAGAGGCCACAATCTCTTCCTTTGCACTTCATAAATCCCCTGGTTTAGATGTATATTTAATAGAATGGTATCAACTGTATAAGGACCAATGAGTGCTATTTTTATTAAAGTGATTGTAAACGATCAACAGGATACTTTCTCATACAAATACATGGTGCTGTAGGCAAATATCAGAAATATGATTTGAAATAGTGGAATTTCGCAGGACGCCCGTGCGATCCCCGTCACTTCCAATGGCATCCCGATTGTGATGCGCTTTTGCAGCGATTGTTGACTGACAAATCGCAGCAAAATCACACAAACAGAATCGCGAGACACCTGTCCCCCAAAAGAAGTTCTTGTACTTCTTTTGGGCTATAGGCGTCCTGCGATTCTGTTTGCGCGATTTTACCGTGATTCGTCAGGCAATAAAACCAGCAAAATCGTGCCGCGATTTGGTGCCATTTAAAACAGCATGGATCGCAAGGGCATCCTGCGATTTGCAGCATTTCCATATATTGGGCAGAATCACGGTGATTCCGCACGCAAAACGGAACACCAAGATGTGAATGGAGCCTAAATGATAGACAAAGGTCTATCATCTAAGGCTCCGTTCACATATAGGCGTTTTTGGGCAATTTTCTGCTCTAAACCTCAGCTCTAAAAACGCCCAACAAGACAAATCTCATTAATTTCACATCTGAGCGTCGCCTTAAGAAAAACGCCCGTGTTCAAAA